>NC_081787.1:24883145-25234134 GCF_963082965.1 Carassius carassius | reverse complement strand
TTACTTAAGACAAAACAGATTATGGTTTTGTGTAAGCTTAAATTTTGTGACTGACTCAAAAGCTGGTGCCCTCCAGAATGAAAGCTGGATCACAAGAACTATTTAAAGTAATAATACTACAGTATGTTTTAATTCCTTAATATGTTTAGTCAGGAATATCCACTGTATTGTGTGTAATATACCTGTCACGGTTCGTGAATGCACCATCTCCACGTTCATGTGGGTGTTGCCACTGATCGCCTGATCAGCGGCAGGTGCATCTCATTCCAACCGCCTATTTAACGCCCTGTCTTTCGTCTCCTGTTTGTCAGATCGTTGTTTGAGGTCCTTGTGTTGATGTCTGTTCGTGCTCCTGTGTTCCTGTCCTTGCCTTGTTTCCTGTTTCGGTCTCCTTTGGATTATCACAGTCACTCACGGATTATCACCACGGATCACCGATCTACCACCACCGTCATCGCTACCAACGCACTCAAATCACCTACTCACCTGTCTGTGCTGCCATCGTGGTTCCTGCATCACTCACCAGCATTCATCCATCACACCTCATGTCAATAAACTATCTTTACTTGCATCTGCCTCCTGTCCTCCATTGTTAGCGTCACAGAATGATCTGACCAACATGGAGGCAGCGAATAATCAACCTTCCTCCCTCGAAGATTTCCTCAGCGCCAGTGTTCGGAGGATGGACTCCCAGGAGCGGACTCTTAACGACACTGGTCGCGCGGTTCAGGCTTTGTTCTGACCCTGCTCTCTGGGAGGGCGGCATTGTGGGGAACAGCGGTGTGGGAGAACCAGGACCCATGCTGCGCCTCGTTCCAGGCGCTCTCCGCCGAGATGAGACGGGTCTTTGATCGGGCCGCCGCAGGACGGGAGGCGGCCAGGAGGCTGGCGGAGTTACGCCAGCACGAGAGATCCGTCTCGGACTATTCCATCGAGTTCCGGACCCTGGCGGCGGAGTGCCATTGGAAAGAGGAGGCGCAGTGGGACATGTTCCGGCATGGGCTGGCTGACTGCGTCCAGAGGGAGATCTACGCCCTGGACCTTCCCCCGTCGCTCAATGGACTTATTGAGCTGGCCCTTCGGGTCGATGCACGTCTGGCACGGATGGAGAGGAGGGGGCTACTCAACACCCCATCCAGGGGACCGGCAGACGTGCGGTTCAGCGGCGTGGACGTGGCCAGCCCCGTCTATGATCACGAGCCCATGCAGGTAGGTCGAGCTCGGCTTTCCCGGGAGGAGAAGGAGAGGCGGAGGTCCCTGGGCCTTTGCCTTTACTGCGGGGGAGCCGGACATCAAGCGCACGCCTGTCCGGTAAAAGGGCCAGGCCCGGTAGTACGTATGAGGCTACTATTGGGTGGGATCTCCGCCGAGAAGACCTCATCATCATCATCATCATCATCATCATCATCACCATCATCTTCTACGCTCCTCCCGGTATGGCTGCGGTGGTCAGCACAGACACATCGCTGTCAGGCACTACTGGATTCTGGGGCAGAAGGTAACTTCATGGACAGCACATTAGCCCACAAGCTCCATATTCCCCTCAGACCTCTTCCGCACCACATCACGGTTCACGTCCTTACTGGTCAGCAACTTCCCACCATATCATACATCACTGAAGACATTACACTCATCACCTCTGGCAATCACTCCGAGACCATCTCTTTTCACATCCTTGACTCTCCCCTGGCACCCATTGTCCTCGGACACCCTTGGCTCCTCCTCCACAACCCTAGCATTGACTGGCTCTCTAACTCCGTTTTGTCTTGGTGTAAAAGGTGTCATGAGTCTTGTCTAGTGTCTGCCTGTCCGTCTGTGTCTGTGTCTGTGTTGCAGGAGGAGGCGGTGGATTTGTCTAACGTGCCCGCTGAGTACCTCCATCTGAAGGAAGTGTTCAGTAAGTCTCGGGCTGCTTCTCTTCCTCCGCATTGTCCTTACGACTGTGCCATAGATTTACTGTCAGGTAAGTCTCTGCCTAAGGGCAAACTCTATTCACTTTCTGTTCCAGAGAGGGAGGCTATGGAGAAATATATTTCTGGTTCTCTAGCTTCTAAATTCATCCGCCCTTCCTCTTCTCCTGCAGGGGCGGGGTTCTTTTTTGTGGGAAAGAAGGACGGATCTCTGCGACCTTGTATTGATTACCGGGGACTGAACAACATCACGGTAAAGAATACTTATCCTTTGCCGTTGATGTCTTCGGCCTTCGAGAGGTTGCAGGGAGCGTCAATTTTCACAAAACTGGACTTACGCAATGCGTATCATTTGGTTCGGATCAGGGAGGGGGATGAATGGAAGACCGCTTTTAACACCCCCAGAGGGCACTTTGAATACTTGGTTTTGCCCTTCGGGCTCTACAACTCCCCAGCGGTCTTCCAGGCACTCGTCAATGATGTGCTGCGAGATATGATCGATCCGTTCATTTATGTCTACCTGGACGACATATTGATTTTTTCTTCTTCTCTCCAGGAACATGTGCAGCACGTCCAACGAGTGCTTCAGAGGTTGCTAGAGAATGGGCTTTTTGTCAAGGCAGAGAAATGCGAATTTCATGCACAGTCAATTCCATTTTTGGGGTATATCGTGTCGACTGAGGGAATACGCATGGATCCCAAGAAGGTTAAGGCTGTGGTAGAATGGCCAAGCCCAGATTCCCGTAAGGCCCTACAGAGGTTTCTGGGGTTCGCTAACTTCTACCGGCGTTTCATTCGCAACTTCAGCCAACTAGCCGCACCTCTGACCGCCTTGACCTCCGCCAAGACTGCGTTCAGGTGGTCAGACACAGCTGAGGCTGTGTTTGCCAAACTGAAGAGTCGTTTCATTTCAGCCCCTATTCTGATTACCCCTGACCCTACACGTCAGTTCGTGGTGGAGGTCGACGCATCAGAGGTGGGGGTAGGAGCGGTGTTATCTCAATGTTCTCCTTTAGACGACAAGGTCCACCCTTGCGCGTATTTTTTATATCGTTTATCTCCGGCAGAACGAAATTACGATATTGGTAACCGAGAATTGTTGGCAGTTAAGATGGCATTGGAGGAATGGCGACACTGGTTAGAGGGATCGGGGGTTCCTTTTATAGTATGGACTGACCACAAGAATTTAGAGTACATTAGCACCGCCAAGAGGTTGAACTCCAGGCAGGCTCGGTGGGCACTTTTTTTCGGACGTTTTGACTTTACTATCTCGTACCGCCCGGGTTCCAAAAATATCAAACCTGATTCTTTGTCGCGTATTTTTGACCATTCCGAACGCCCATCCACTCCCGAGTGTATTTTTCCTGAGACATTAGTGGTCTCCACTCTCACATGGGAGATCGAATCGAAGGTCAGAACGGCCTTAGAAAGGGTAACGCCTCCGCCCGGGTGCCGAACCGTTTATTTGTGCCGGAGGGATTAAGGTCCAACGTCATCCAGTGGGGACATTGCTTGAATGTAGATTGCCATCCAGGGATTAACCGTACTAGATTTTTAGTCAAGCAACGATTCTGGTGGCCACTTATGGCTCGCGACATTCACAGTTTTGTTTTGGCTTGCTCGGTTTGTGCCACTGGTAAGACTTCCAATCGGCCACCTGATGGGTTACTCCAACCGCTGCCGGTTCCTTCGAGACCCTGGTCCCACATCGCTCTAGATTTTATTACCGCCCTCCCAGGGCAACACGGTAGTTTTAACCGTGGTGGACCGGTTCTTGAAGGCGGCCCACTTTATTCCCTTGCCCAAATTACCCTCAGCCAAGGAGACAGCGTTGACCGTCGTAGACCACGTCTTTCGTTTACATGGCCTCCCGATAGACGTGGTTTCCGACAGGGGACCCCAATTTGTGGCTAAATTTTGGCGAGAATTCTGTAGACTACTGGGAGCGACTGTAAGTCTGTCCTCAGGGTTTCACCCCCAGAGCAATGGTCAAACCGAGAGAGCCAACCAAGATTTGGAAAGGGTGTTTCGATGTTTGGTCTCCAAGAATCCTTCCTCCTGGAGCCAACAATTGTCTATGGTGGAGTACGCCCACAATACCTTACCAGTATCAGCTACGGGCCTATCTCCTTTTGAGTGTAGTGTAGGTTACCAGCCACCTATTTCTCCCAGTATGGAATCCGAAGTTGCGGTCCCCTCCGCTCACGCCTTCGTCCAGAGGTGCCACCGCCCTTGGACCAGAGCCCGTGAGACTCACTCCAAGTGGGGGCGCGCACCAAGGCCAAGGCCGATCGCCACCGGTCTAGGCCTCCCGTATACGTCGTGGGTCAAATGGAGTGGCTTTCTACCAAGAATATTCCTCTCCGGTCCGTATCTAATAAATTGGCTCCCAAATTTATTGGCCCGTTTACTGTCACCAAAATCATTAGTCCGGTGGCAGTCCGCCTTAAACTCCCTCCTACGTAAAGGAGAATTCATCCCGCCTTTCATGTGTCCAAAATTAAGCCCGTATTTCATTCTCCCATTAATCCGCCTACCCTGGTTCCTCCCCCGCCGCGTCTCGTAGATGGGGAGACCACCTATTTGGTAAATCGAATTCTGGACTCTAGAAGGAGGGGACGCGGATTTCAGTACTTGGTGGACTGGGAGGGTTACGGTCCGGAGGAGAGAAGTTGGGTACCTGCTAGGGACATCCTGGATCACTCCCTTATCGATGATTACAATCGACAGGTAAGAGATTCTGGGGACGCCAGGAGGCGTCCTTAGGAGGAGGGGTACTGTCACGGTTCGTGAATGCACCGTCTCCAGCTGTAGTCATGTTATGTCATGTTGATTGGTTCATGTGGGTGTTGCCACTGATCGCCTGATCAGCGGCAGGTGCATCTCATTCCAACCGCCTATTTAACGCCCTGTATTTCGTCTCCTGTTTGTCAGATCGTTTTTTGAGGTCCTTGTGTTGATGTCTGTTCGTGCTCCTGTGTTCCTGTCCTTGCCTTGTTTCCTGTTTCAGTCTCCTTTGGATTATCACAGTCACTCACGGATTATCACCACGGATCACCGATCTACCACCACCGTCATCGCTACCAACGCACTCAAATCACCTACTCCCCTGTCTGTGCTGCCATCGTGGTTCCTGCGTCACTCACCAGCATTCATCCATCACACCTCCTGTCAATAAACTATCTTTACTTGCATCTGCCTCCTGTCCTCCATTGTTAGCGTCACAATACCTTTTCATATGATCCATTTTTAATTAATGCTACTATATGCTGATAACCAATTATGTAATTAAACGCCTTCAGGCTTGTATTATTCATATATTTTTACAATGAAACAGACAAGAAAAACTAAACAGACCAGAGAAATAAATTTTATTATAAATCAGCTATCCCATACTATAATTAAAACAACCTGTTACTCTGTAAACTAACTATATATGTATTGTACATTAAATACATGGAATTACACATAGATTTTTTTTTTTAAATTTATGAATATTAATTTGTTCATTAATTATAAATGTTAGAAAGGCTGCACTATACCTTGCTCATTTAAGTGTTACATGATGTTTACATTTTAATTGTTTAGGTTTATATATATATATATATATATACTGTATGCATATACAGTATACGCACACACACATCTTCAGAACTGCCTTAACTCTTCATGGCATAGATTCAACAAGGTTTTGGGAACATTCCTCTGAGATTTTGGTACACATTGACATGATAGCATCACACAGTGGCTGCAGATGTTTCAGCTGCACATCCATGATGTGAATCTTCCGTTCCACCACATCCCAACGCTGCACTATGGATTGAGATCTGAAAACAGCATGGTTTTGTAGTGGACAGTGTCACAAACAGAATGAGATGATCCACTAAGAAAAAGTGAAAGATAGTCGGAAGCGCGCTGTGATGCACCTGTTATCTGATAACAGATACCTGTTACCTGTTATCCGTAACTTAGCAATCAGCTTTTTCTTTATTTGTTTTATTTTTCAACATTTTTCATATACAAACCCGATTCCAAAAAAGTTGGGACACTGTACAAATATGAATGAAAACAGAATGCAATGATGTGGAAGTTTCAAATTTCAATATTTTATTCTGGATACAACATAGATGATATATCAAATGTTTAAACTGAGAAAATGTATCATTTTAAGGGAAAATAAGTTGAATTAAAATTTCATGGCATCAACACATCTAAAAAAAGTTGGGACAAGGCATTGTTTACTACTGTGTGGCATCCCCTCTACTTTTTATAACGGTCTGCAAACATCTGGGGACTGAGAAGACAAATTGCTCAAGTTTAGGAATAGGAATGTTGTCCCATTCTTGTCTAATACAGGCTTCTAGTTGCTCAACTGTCTTAGGTCTTCTTTGTCACATCTTCCTCTTTATGATGCGCCTAATGTTGCATATGGGTGACAGATCTGGACTGCAGACTGGCCATTTCAGTACCTGGATCCTTCTTCTACGCAGCCATGATGTTGTAATTGATGCAGTATGTTGTCTGCCATTGTCATGTTGGAAAATGCAAGGTCTTCCCTTAAAGAGACGCCGTCTGGATGGGAGCATATGTTGTTCTAGAACTTGGATATACCTTTCAGCATTGATGGTGCCTTTCCAGATGTGTAAGCTGCCCATGCCAGACGCACTCATGCAACCCCATACCATCAGAGATGCAGGCTTCTGAACTGAGCGCTGATAACAACTTGTTGTCCTTGTCCTCTTTAGCCCAGATGACATGGCGTCCCAGTTTTCCAAAAAAAAAAAAAATTGATTCATCTGACCACAGAACAGTTTTCCACTTTGCCACAGTCCATTTTAAATGAGCCTTGGTCCAGAGAAAAAATGCCTGCGCTTCTGAATCATGTTTAGATATGGCTTCTTTTTCGACCTATAGAGTTTTAGCCGGCAATGGCGAATGGCACGGTGGATTGTGTTCACTGAGAATGTTTTCTGGAAGTATTCCTGAGCCCATGTTGTGATTTCCATCACAGTAGCATTCCTGTATGTGATGCAGTGCCATCTAAAGGCCCAAAGATCACGGGCATTCATTATGGTTTTCTGGCCTTGACCCTTACGCACAGAGATTGTTCCAGATTCTCTGAATCTTTGGATGATATTAGGCACTGTAGATTATGATAACTCTTGAAATGTAATGATAACAGAGAATTTTTTCTCTGAGAAACTCCTTTCTGATATTGCTCCACTATTTTTCGCCGCAGCATTTGGGGAATTGGTGATCATCTGCCCATCTTGACTTCTGAGAGACACTGCCACTCTGAGAGGCTCTTTTTATTCCTAATCATGTTGCCAATTGACCTAATAAGTTGCAAATTGGTCCTCCAGCTGTTCCTTATATGTACATTTAACTGCCCCAACTTTTTTGGGATGTGTAGCTCTCATGAAATCCAAAATGAGCCAATATTTGGCATGACATTTCAAAATGTCTCACTTTCAACATTTGATATGTTAGCTACGTATATTCTATTGTGAATAAAATATAAGTTTATGAGATTTGTAAATTATTCCATTCCTTTTTTACTCACAATTTGTACAGTATTACTGTATTACTGTTTTTTGGAATCGGGTTTGTATGTGTGAGTGTGTTTTATGTTGAATGTGGCTGTATCTGCATGATTATCATCTGTTTGAGCTCAAATCAGCACTCTATTACTGTGTAATCACAGCTATCAACGTGAACGCCATCTATATGAATAGAGTGTGATTACTGACTTTATGGCGCATCTCTATTATTACCATCTCTATAACTGACCATCAGCACATCAGCACGTGATAATTGACTATATGACCAGAATTCATTGTAAATACTGCATTTCTTGCAATCTCAGGATGTACTGTTACTGGCATATAGTGAAATATTTAAAATAATATTACTCAAATGATTCTTATTGTATTTTTTCTAGTCCTCAAATTACATAATGTCTAAGATTCTGTCTATTGTTTTATAATTGAAAAACTATGCAGTGGTATGTTTAATGACTGAAATAGTTTGTAGAACCCTTAAATACAGTTTGTAAATATTTTTTATATTTGGGTGGGTGGGGGGGACTAGCCTCAGAAAAATGGTTGCAGGAATCTCATTTGTCATCGTATCTTCTTCAGATTTGAAATAGAAACTCATGAATTTCAACCCATTACTTTTCTAGATTGCTCAAGGACTGATTTCATGTATTTTTATATGTATAAAATACAAATAAACAACAACAAAAAAAAGAATTCAGTGTGGAATATTTTTTTTCAAGGCACTTCAGTGTCTATAACCTTTAATATTTTTGAGCATTATCAACTTTAGTTGATAAAAAGTAAAGCCCAAAGGTTTTTTTCCCCCAAAGACAGTAAGGAGCTGTTGCAATTTTAAATTAGTAGCACTAAATGCTACATCAATCATTTACATGTTTTTAATTTAGGTTTTAATAAATGTTTATGCATAATAAAGGTTAATTTAGTTTCACCAATTTTCTGCATGTTTTTTTGTTTTTGTTTGCATGTTTACTGTAATTATATGTATTATATTTGCCTCATATCGACCAATCTGATTTCTAAATATCGGCATAACCTTTAGAAATCCCATATCGGTTGACCAGTAACCTTAAGTCACAATTCTCAATTTATTGTGAAACACTGAACCTTTTAATCTGAGAAGATACATTCAAAATTCAAGGCAAATATCTAAATGAAATCTATGGTTGGAAATCTGTGACCTTTCTGCTCTAGTTACAGCCCCTGCTCATCCGTTCACCACATGACTGGCATTTTCTGGCCTGTCAGCTCTTTGAAGCTGTCGGCAGGGTGGTTTGATCTGAGAATGTACACAGTTTAACACTCCTGCAGGAGAGTTTCTAGTTCAGGCAAAGGAAAAAAGCTCATTGCTGGGCTAACAGCTTAATTACTATGGCTCTTACCTTTCACTGAGCCCCTCAAGTATGGTCACTCTACGCATAGCTCTTTTGTTCATGTCCAGCTCACGCTCATTGCAACCATCAAGCATTCATTTTCATTGCCAACTTAACTGCGGTTTCAGAATTACACCTAGGTTTGTCATTTTAATATAGTTTTTAAATGTAGCTTGCATGTCAAAAAAAAAAGATCCAGAACTTCCATAACATATATAGCACTTTGTGAGCTCATAAAACATGCACACATACTTCAAGACTTCACACTGACTATAAAAGTGTCTGAGGAAAAACCAAGCTTGATTCATGGAAAGTCAACAAATCTTTGAAGGTTGAGGGTTGTCAGGTTTCTAAACCATACAAACTCCTGTTTCCCTTTCATTAAGGCAAAGTGAAACCACAGCGTGCCACATTTCACACGTCGACCATCTACAGTTTGTTTCTTCAGTTTGTTTGCTTTCATGTCTGCAGTGGAGACGGCAGTAGAGAACATGCCGTTTTTTTGTAATCCGTAAACTGGCAAGGCTTAGGAGTTTCTGTAGATTTTGGCAAGGCCACTGGTCTCTCGCTAAGCATGAAACGTCCAACTTGGCTGTGCCACATCCGTCAGGGGCAGCAAAAACCCTCTGGTCTCCGAGATTTATTGCACTTGAGTGTTCTGATTATGACCTCCAGTGTTGTCAAATGGTTACATCGATGAAGTTGAACAATTGCCTCATGTTTTTCTAGAAGCAAAACTGTGTTTCTGAACACAACATTATCCTGTCATCCTCAACATCTATGGTGAAGTCAACTGTGAAACTAGAGATGGTTTGGAGACAGGAGAGACAATATAGGGATCTTGCTGTTAGCTGTTACCTTGGCTTTGATTTAGTACATTCCAGCACTGGCTTATGGAAACCATTACCAACTCTACTGCTACACAGCTCTATATTAACAGCCAGCTCTAAACTGTGAAAATTTATGGGCCGTGGTCACAGCAGAGATTACTGACTACAGACTAACCCGAGAATGAATAACACTAAGTTACAATTGAGTTACAAATGATTTGCATTTATCATCTGATCGTGGGTGTATCTCTCTATTAGTTTTATTGGATCTTAGTGCTGCGTTTGACACAATTGACCACAACATTCTTTTGCATAGACTTGAACACTTTGTTGGCATTAATGGAAGTGCATTAGCATGGTTTAAATCGTACTTATATGACCGCCATCAGTTCGTAGCAGTGAATGAAGATGTATCATATCGATCACAAGTGCAGTACGGAGTACCTCAAGGCTCAGTACTAGGGCCGCTACTCTTCACGCTTTATATGTTACCCTTGGGAGATATCATCAGGAAACATGGTGTTAGCTTTCACTGTTATGCTGATGATACTCAGCTCTATATTTCTTCACGGCCTGGTGAAACACACCAATTTGAAAAACTAATGGAATGCATAGTCAATATAAAAAACTGGATGACGAGTAATTTCTTACTGCTAAATTCTGAAAAAACAGAGGTGTTAATTATAGGACCTAAAAACTGTGCTTGTAATAACCTAGCACACTGTCTAAGACTTGATGGTTGCTCTGTCAATTCTTCGTCATCAGTTTTTTTTGTGTTATATTTTGTTTTGTGTGTTTTTTCTTTTTGTTCAGCTTACTTATTTGTTTTTAATGTATAACTGGTATGTCAATATGTCCTCAGGCTCCCTATTATAAGCTTGGATAGCTTCTTTGGGAGACCTGATTCACACATGAATATATGTGCTATCTGAATTATGCCATTTGTTCTGATATTATGTGTGGGTGAACTAATAAATACAAATACAAAATAAATACAAATACAAGTTAGGAACCTAGGTGTGCTATTTGATCGCAATCTTTCCTTAGAAAGCCACGTTTCTAGCATTTGTAAAACTGCATTTTTCCATCTCAAACATATATCTAAATTACGGCCTATGCTCTCAATGTCAAATGCAGAAATGCTAATCCATGCATTTATGACCTCAAGGTTAGATTATTGTAATGCTTTATTGGGTGGTTGTTCTGCACGCTTAGTAAACAAACTACAGCTAGTCCAAAATGCAGCAGCAAGAGTTCTTACTAGAACCAGGAAGTATGACCATATTAACCCCGGTCCTGTCAACACTGCACTGGCTCCCTATCAAACATCGTATAGATTTTAAAATATTGCTTATTACTTGTAAGCCCTGAATGGTTTAGCACCTCTGTATTTGAATGAGCTCCTTTTACATTATAATCCTCTACGTCCGCTACGTTCTCAAAACTCAGGCAATTTGATAATACCTAGAATATCAAAATCAACTGCGGGCGGCAGATCCTTTTCCTATTTGGCGCCTAAACTCTGGAATAACCTATCTAACATTGTTCGGGAGGCAGACACACTCTTGCAGTTTAAAAATAGATTAAAAGACCCATCTCTTTAACCTGGCTTACAAATAACATACTAATATGCTTTTAATATCCAAATCTGTTAAAGGATTTTTAGGCTGCATTAATTAGGTAAACCGGAACCGGGAACACTTCCCATAACACCCTATGTACTTGCTACATCATTAGAAGAATGGCATCTACGCTAATATTTGTCTGTTTCTCTCTTATTCCGAGGTCACCGTAGCCACCAGATCTAGTCTGTATCCAGATCAGAGGGTCACTGCAGTCACCCGGATTCCAGTACGTATTAGGGCTGTCAACGAATATTCTAAATTCGAATATATATTCGAATAATTTTTAAAAAACGAATTTCGAAGGTGAAAATTAATATTCAAATAAAAAAAAATGTGGAAAAAACGCCCGCGGTAGTAGAGGCGTGGCTGTTTGCTTTGCGAGTGGGCGCGCTAGCGCGCCTGAGGGTTCAGGGACAGGTCACAGGAGTCGCACCGTCTGGCACAGCATCACTGCTGAAATTTGACGCGTCTTCATGGAAGATGACAGCAAGTGCAGAGCCTAACTCGACCGCAGCAGAGAAAGCGAGGTAAAATTGTTGACCCGCGAGATAAAGTTGTATGCAAGCTATTCAAGATACAGTTAGCATACCATTCAACCATGAGGTCACATCTCAAAAATGTGCACCCAAATGAGCATGGCATAATGTGTGGAACTCCAGCTAAACAGTCACGTCTTGACACTTAACATTACTTTGCATCGCCCGCCACAAGCTCTTTGTCTGCAACACGACAAGAGGCCAAAACGGATAAATTAATTTCGTTCATTTGTAAGGACATGAGACCGATCAGTATCGCGGATGGGGCAGGTTTCGGGGAGTTCTGTCAAGCAATGGAAGCGAGATTTGATTATTTATCGTTTCATGTCAAGTAAAAGTTCCATGTTTACCACAGCACAGCTCGCTCGGAGTATTCAATGTCAGTTCTATATGCTGTAAAACTTCAATTAATATTAGTTTCAATCACTGAATGAAGCCTGCTATATTTGGGACAGAATTCGCGACCTTAAATTGCTTGCACAAAACTCTTGATCAGCACTGAAAAATTTGTCTGTTCACCAGGACAAGACTACAGGAAACAGATGACTCTTCTGCACAATCTGACTTTGCTGCAGCCTGGAATTGAACTACTGGTTTCGTCTGGTCAGAGGAGAACTGGCCCCCCAACTGAGCCTGGTTTCTCCCAAGGTTTTTTTCTCCATTCAGTTTCGGTTCCTTGCCGCTGTCGCCTCTGGCTTGCTTAGTTAGGGTCACTTCATCTACAGCGATATCATTGACTTGATTGCAAATAAATGCACAGACACTATTTAACTGAACAGAGATGACATCACTGAATTCAATGATGAACTGCCTTTAACTATCATTTTGCATTATTGACACACTGTTTTCCTAATGACTTGACTAGACTTGACTAAGAAGCTGACAGATTAACTGCCTGCCGAGCATATTTATGTTTGATCATACCAACGTATCTTTTGGCCACAGCATATTTGGGAATAGAAGAACAATGCTTGTGGATGTTTCACAATATGAAAAACGAATGTAAAAACTCATCAGGTCATGTGACCTGACCTAAACATTGCTGTTTTTATATGAGAGAACTTGAGTCCACCAACATCTGCTGAACATTTGAATTACTGATGTTCTGGTAGTCATAGATGGTTGTATGATGGTTGTAGCATATATGCAAGAACACCTAAAGTCAACATGAAATCAAAATTGTATCTATACAAATTCTTAATACACATACAAGGGTTTATTTTGAATATGTAATTGTAATCCTGTAAATTGTAGTACTGTAAAATTAGTTGTGAACATCCTTTCCCATATATAAAATCAAAAGTTTATATAATGGAGTAGGTCAACATTGGAACCGCTGAAGTATAATTACATGTAACTAACCCTACTCTGTGCAACTGCAACAAGTACACCTTGATATAAAGTGTACCCAAAAGCTTGATATACATTTACATGATTTACATTGGTTAAACTATATTTAAGGTGTCCTTTTTACAGTGAAATTATACATTAAGTAGTATTAATTAGCTACATATACTAACTATATGGCTAGGTTTAGGATTAGGGTTTGTCTTAAGGTTACTTGCATGCAATTATGCATAATTAATTATTATAATACTGTAGTAAGTACATATAACGTGTTACAAGGACATCTTAAAATAAATTGTTACCCATTTTTGATTTAACCTCTAAAAACAATACAATTATTATTTGAATATGTTTAATTGGTCACTTATAGCTATTCTGAAATGTTGTAAAAATACATATGTAACCGCACATGGACTGTTTCCAGAAGGTACAAAGTACTGTTGAGCTCATTCTCCGATTTGCTCCAGAGGCTCCAAGTTCTGAGTCAGCCTGATCACCTACAATACAGTCATTCCTGCTTTGGCACAATCTCTAACAATCCCACTCCTGAATTTGTTTTGCTGTGGAGACTCAGGCAGATTTAGAGAGGCCTTCTTGCCTGGAGCTGAGGACTGACCCTGCATTAAGTGTTTCCGTTTCTCTTTCAAGGATTACCAGAGCAGAGCTGAAAGAAAAGTAAAGAATCTGTCTGAGATGGTGTCGACCCTCAAGGCTTTTATGAATACCATCTGAATTCACATTATGAAAGGGAAAAAGTCAAGGAAGTCCAGACAGATGTACTACCTGGGCAATTTGTGGTATTAAATATACAATAGAAACATAAATAACAAAACAATCTCTATTCCCTGAATCAAATATAAAGAAATAATTAAATAATATTAATTTGGGTATGCTGTGGAAACTTCTGTAAAAAGAGATAAATCATACTTGCATTAAGGTTTTGGTACTCTCAAAATTAAACAAACCATAAAATTTAAATGAAATTACATTTTAAAAGATTTGTGTGTGTCAGAGAGAGACGGTGTTTGAGGAAAGATGACATTTTGAAACGTTCAAATTTAGATTTTTGACTAAACTAAATTGTAAGTAATGTTTTTTTCTCTTAAAAAATGTAAAAAGTCTTGTTTCAAATGTATAAGTCAAGTACAGATTTCTCCAAAATAATAAGTTTACTATTGGAGTTTCATTTCTCCAGTACTTTACACCACTTTTTAAGCCAACAACAAAACTTTGGAACTGTCATGAATTATTCACACATTGTCAAATGTACTTTGGCATTATACATTCTTTGCCTTTATGATTTTTAAAGGGTCAGTTCACCGAAAAATGAAAATTATGTCACTAATAACTCACCCTCATGTCGTTCCAAACACGTAAGACCTCCGTTCATCTTCGGAACACAGTTTAAGATATTTTCGATTTAGTCCGAGAGCTCTCAGTCCCTCCATTGCAACTGTGTGCACGGTATAGTGTCCATGTCCAGAAAGGTAAGAAAAACATCTTCAAAGTAGTCCATGTGACATCAGAGGGTCAGTTAGAATTTTTTGAAGCATTGAAAAAACATTTTGATACAAAAATAGCAAAAACTACGACTTTATTCAGCATTGTCTTCTCTTCCGTGTCTGTTGTGAGCGAGTTCAAAACCAATGATATACGGTTTGTGAACGAAACACTCGTTCTAACCAGATCTTTTTGAACCAGTCCACCAAATCAAACTGAATCGTTTGAAACGGTTCTCATCTCCAATAAGCATTAATCCACAAATGACTGAGCGAGTTCAAAACCAATGATATTCGGTTTGTGAACGAAACACTCGTTCTAACCGGATCTTCTTGAACCAGTTCACCAAATCGAACTGAATCGTTTGAAACGGTTCTCTTCTCCAATAAGCATTAATCCACAAATGACATAAGCTGTTAACTTTTTTAATGTGGCTGACACTCCCTCTGAGTTAAAACAAACCAATATCCTGGAGTAATTCATGTACTCAAAGAGTACACTGCCTGAACTGCTGTGAAGAGAGAACTGAAGATGGACAACGAGCCGAGCCAGATAACGAACAAAAGATTTACTCGTTCTCGAATAAAGAACTGGATGCATCGGTTTTCAGATCACCAGTAGTGATGGGAAGTTCGGTTCTTTTCCGCGAACCGATTCTTCGGGACATGTTCACACTTCATTTATGTCACAGAATATGAAAGCTGAAGAACTTCCAGCTTTCTATCGGCATGGATAGACTGCTGATCTCAAACTATGTGGGATCGTCACGGCATGAGCTGTAGGAGGACAAGCTTATGCCCACAGCACAGCCCATTCAAAGAAACATTCATTGTGTTACTCCTTACAGAAAAAGCTTTTAGTGACAAGAAAGCCTCCATTGTGGCATGCTGGGAGAGATAAAGATGTCCCATTTCGAGTCCAAAGCTCTGGTGTTTGTACACTAATTTAGCAGGGGAACTAAAAGTAAAGCTGTGTAACTCTAAAACACATTTATAAAACAATCCTTTGAAATGACAGGGGCAAACTGGCATCAATTCTCCACAGTGCCAGGTTGAAAGCAGCTTTCTGGCTTCTCTTCATTCTGAGCTGTCAAGACGAAAGCAAGTCTGTATGGACAATGCTGAAGAAGATTTGCGGCACATTTGCAGGGGGTTGGCACAGGATCCCACTTCCACTGTCCACCATCAGCGTCCCAGCTGCCTGCATGTAACTCTAGCAAACATCAAGGACAGGACTGAACTTCACCGAATTAACATATCTCACATATTGATCATGCGGTGCTCACTTTGAAACTGACACTGGCACTTTTGAACCTCTGTTCTGCCCAAATTATTTTTGAATAAAAAAGGCCTTTAAAGGTGCAAGGTGTGTAGTGTCAGTTACTCTCCAGCTAAATTAAAAACAAGTAAATAGAAAACTGTGCACGCTCTTAAAGACACTTGGAAACAAGCTGCATTTCAAAACTTTAAAGTGCCCCTATTATGGGTTATGAAAGGTTCATATTTTGGTTTTGGGAGTCCCGAACAACAGGATGACATGCATACAAGGTCAAAAAACACTTTCATTTTCTTTTAATATGAAATAGTTTTTTCCTTACTTGCTCAACGACTTTCAGACAATTCGCTCAACGATTACTTTTTCACAAACCCCTCCTTTATGTGACACTAATATGCGGTGATTGGCCCGATTTGTCTCATTTTCATTTCATCCTGCTTGTGATGCCTGATAAAGTAGTGTTTGTGAGCGCAGTGCTGCTTCGTGTATAGCATTAACCAGGGAAACTACAATTTTTAGTGATCCAAAAGCAGCACCTAGTGGCAAAGAACAAATTAGGTTTTTTTATTTAGACCAATGTGAAAAGAGCAACAAGTGGGCGGACAGTATGCTAATGTTTCATGTTGACATCAACATGAAATGGCTTGGGTTTCATTTTAAAAAGGAGACGTTTCAATGATTCAGTCTACACTTTCTTTTGAGACAAAAACTTTATACACGGTGCACTTTCAGGGCCCTATCATACACCCGGCGCAATTCGACGTGTGTTTGCTAGTTTCAGTCCGGCGCCGTTCGCATTTTCCCTTCCAGTGCCATGTCATTTAATTAGCAAATGCATTTGTGCCCATTTGTGCGCCCATGGGCGTGCTGGTCTAAAAAAAGAGGTGTGTTCAGGCGCATTGCTATTTTAAGGAGCTGAAAATAGACTGCGCCATAGACCAACTCAAACCTGGTCTAAAGTCAATGGCGCAATATATTTATTTATTTATTTATTTATTTAAAGAGCAGGTTGGTAGAAAATGCGCCTCTGGGCGGGTCCACAGTGCACGTTGACTTTGCTTATTACACACAGGGATGCGCATCACACAAACATTCCAAATATTAAAAAAAAAAGGAATACAGTGTAAAAGAATATTATTGTGTAGGCTAGAATAATGATGCCAGAAGACGAGGACACAATCACTGCTACTTCATCCCACGTCTTCTTCACCTCGGGAAGGTGCTTCCTGCTTGTCCTGTAGATGATTAACTTCGTGCATGAGCAGATCGGTTTCTTTGCTTGAGAAGCGTTCAGCTTTTCTGTCAACAAATTCCGCCATGTAAATAGTGATCTGCACTGGCACGAGCGCATTTCGCTCTTAAATGGAATGGGAGATGACACTCTGACTGATGTATTGAACGTTACGGACTTTACTTATTAAGAGAATAGGGACAACCCATTTAAAAAATGTGCCCCGGCGCGGACCGTTTTTCCATCGTTAAAATAGCAAAAAAAAAAAAAAAAAGGATATTTTAATTCACTTAAAGCTGTTTTACACACTGCATGAACTGTAATTTAAAAAAATTCAAAATAGGGGCACTTTAAAAGTACAAGGCTGTTTTGTCTGTTTCCAGGAAAATGGCTGAATCTGCTCTTAGTAGTAATACTGTGCTGATAGGCCTGAATACAGGCCTGAGGTACAAAAAAAAAGTTTTGGAATCACATTTCACAGATCAGCAAGCAAGATCAATTGTGTAAATACATTTATGCCACCAATAAATAAATTGAAGCCAATGTGCAAACTTTAAAGGGGTCATGTGATGCAATTTAAAATTTTCCTTTCTCTTTGGAGTGTTACAAGCTCTTGGTGCATGAAGAAGTTGCAAAGACTCTAGTCTCAAATACAAAGAGATATTCTTTATCAAAGTTAAGACCCTGCCACACCCCTCTAAAACAGCTCGTTCAAACACGCCCCCCACATGTCTACTTCACTATGTGGAAATATTTGCATAATGTCGCCCCAAATGATTACGCAAAGAAAGAAGGCGTGGTTTTATGGATGACCATTTCGTGAACCTAGGAGAGGAGGTCATTCTGACTTTGCTATGACAATCTAGCGCTTCTAAATCAGGTACTGTAAGTATGTTTTGTTATTACTTTAAGTATTTGCTATTGAATGTTCAAATGCATTGTCTTGCATGCATGCGTGTGTGACAGAGGAAGAGAGAGACAGGGTCACACATTGGAGACAGCTGTCTTAACCATCCTTGGCTTGTGTACTGCAAACACATACAAGCTTCATCACTGTATCTGTCACGCGACTCTGTTTCCCTTTCGGGCTTGAACTGATGGTAAAACTAAGGACATTATTAACTGTCTTAACATTTATATTGAAAGATGAAGCATGCGATTATAGAAAGGGGCATTCAATTTCCGACAAGTGCTTGCAGTGTTTGGCCAATCACAATGCACTGGGTCAGTTGGTCAACCAGAGCAGACTGCACTTGTCGGGAGGAGGGACTTTGTAGAAAACTAAGCGTTTGAGAGAGGCAGGGCATAGTGGACCTATAATAATGTACAGTATTTGAAAAATAATGTGTTTTTTGAACATTAAAGCATGTCAACATAATCTATTACATCAAATACACAACACATTTTCTTTAAACAAGCATCATGACCCCTTTAAAATGCTGTTTCAAGCACGTAAAAATGCCAGAAATAGTATTACTATGTCGTCAGTCAACGCATACTTTCAGTGTTAGAAAGCCGCAATACCTCCTCACCTTTGAGGCTGTCAGGGATAGGCTGCCAAAACGGTCAAGTTTCTCCCTATCAACAAGTGACAAAGTCTTTTTTTCCAATCCCTCATCTTGTTATTTCTCAAGCTGTTTGCATACTGTTGCTGGGAATTCCAGCCCAAACAAACTTACACTGAACATGATATAGTGAGAGGTTTAAGACCACATCAAAGCACATCCTCCAAAAATGGAGAAATATTGGCAGCACTGGCTTCAATCCACGAATGGTAAATTTAAATACAAAAGTCTCTTTTTGTTATCACATTTAAGGAATCTTTTGAATAAACTCGGTGTATTGGTTATGGACTCGAAAACAAAAACAGTGTGAAAAACTACTTTTCATCCAAACTTAATTACAGTCATCCATCAAATGTACTGCAGGCATCAGTTTCATGGTTGCTAACATCAGTAATGGGTTTGATTGATTTAAATGTTTAAATATGACTTTTAAACTGATTTTTGAAGATGCATCAACATTTGCAATGAGAGTAAAATAACTTAATGCCATTTGAATATTAAAGCCAAAGGCTCAAGGCTAGTTTTTAACTTTATTGTCCAGCCTTTGATGTAAAATGTTTGTTTATGTATCAACTTACTTGGTGTCCTATAAAAATGATCAGACGGTATTAATTCAAATGCATAATTAAAAGGGGAGCTGTGTCTTTACTTATAGCAACTGCCCTTCTGTAAACTGCCATGTCATACAAAAGCCTATTTACCGAGATTATATTTTGAAAGATCTTAAAAGTGTGAAATGATCTTTTGATTTCAATATTTTCCCATCAGCTCAGGATAATCACTAGTGAGGGATTTGACAGTGTGTGCCAGTAGATATTTAAGAATTGTCTTTTTTTTGCTGCAGTTCCAGATTTAGTCACATGCCATTTATGGCTCAGGTGATTGGCTCAAAATATGATGGAAGAGATTACAAATTCAATCTTGTGTCTTCGCCTTGGGCCAGTTAAAGGGAATTAATGGGTTTAATGCAAATCAGAGTATGTATCAGTATGTAGTTAATTATCATATTTATGCCATACATTTATACCAGAAAAGCTATTATGATAATACAATTTTTCCACCTGTTGCATAGAAACACAACTAATACAGTCGAAACAAGTACTTTACAGGAAAAACATGCTACAAAAAGTCCTCAAGCTCTACTTCACGATAAAAGCAAAAACATCATTATGATATTTCTAAAGGGACAAACATACAATGAACAAAACAATACCAAAAACTAGGGCACTCCAATGGAAGAGTGGAACAAACACAACAAAAGATTGTGAAGACTTCAAAGGAAATCATCTACAGATGCTGTATCCTCTCCTCAAACACATCTAAACTAATTGCTGTATCTATTCTCTCTGACCTCACTCTACTTGTTTCATTTCTTACAGGTTGTACGTCTATGGAGGCAAGGCCCGGCATTCAGTGACTGGACTTACAAAAGCCTACAGGCAGACGAATAAAGGCTAGGTCTAATGAGAGAGGATTCTTCCACTACACTAGCTACCAACCACAGAGGAAAAAAAAGCTATTATGGATCTTTTAAAAGAGTGAAAACTCTGGATAGGTGTGCAGACACAGGGCTCAAAAGGAGTGAGGCACCTCCCTCTGTGACAGACCTTTGGTGCCTTCTCTGGGAACAATGGAGGAACAAGCTTAATCCAGCAAGTTTATAATGAGCTATAAGCTTTCTTTTCACAACAAAAATGTCCTCCCTTACTTTGGTGCTAATCACGGACAAATGCTTGGTGCTTTTCAGGTCTTCTGAACCTCATTACTTTGCTCCTCTCATCTCTTGTACCACATTTTCAAGTATCCTACTGTAGGTTGGATATGGTTTTGAGATCTGTGAGAATGCTTGGTCTTTGGATCAACATAGAGATTCTATATGTTCAAGAGGCCCCATTGACAACTCATCTTTCCAATTGTGCAGGAACGATGCAGAATTTGCAATCATGTACTCGGGAGAGTAAAGCAGGAATAAAGTTGGAGTTGCTCTTAAATGCTGAAATTGCCAAAAACAGGCTTTTTGGTTGTAGCTTTGGGGCACTAGTGTGGCCGTTTCGGCACTTACATTCCTCTGCGGGCTGCAGCGGACCAGAACAACAGCCCAGAAAAAACAACAAAGAGCTCAAACCCCATTGACACTGTGAAAGAACTAGCATCCAGCTGATGAGGCATGTAGCACACAGGCTTTCTTTCCTTTCACCGCACAAGAAGTGAAAGTGGTGTAAGAGGAATCTATTAAATCAAAATGACAGGTAATTGGCGTATGAAGCCAGGCAAAATGAAGAGTTCTAGTGCCTAAACCTCACTTTACAGTTCAACTCCTAGTGGTGCTCCAGATAACTCCAGGGGGTTAAAAAATCCAGTCATTTCAGCAATGAGGGATCTACAAAATGCTACAAATTAATAGAAAGCTTTTTTTTCCAAACAGCATGACAAGAAACACTAAACCACCCAAAACAGGCAATTGAAAAGTTTAAATTTTTACACTCACAAAACTTAATTTGCCTTACATTTGTTATTCATTTAGGGGATATAAATATTTGTTTCGACAATGATTCAAACTGATTCTTTAACAGTGTCATCGCGATTCAGTCCAATACAGTTAAATTTCCAAAAATTTATAAAAAACTATTTTCAAAATATAAATGCAACTGGAGAAACAATTTGCATACTGAAAAATTTGAACTTTTGTACAAGAAATGAACATACATTTGTTATTTATTCAATAAATTAAAGATCAATATTATGTTGGCAAAATAACAAACCGATGTTGAGCAGACTGTTGAACTATGTATTAAATGCTGTAACACACAATAAACAAATAATCATCAATAGTCAAAGCATGTTTGT
Organism: Carassius carassius; assembly: GCF_963082965.1. Lineage (NCBI taxonomy): Eukaryota > Metazoa > Chordata > Actinopteri > Cypriniformes > Cyprinidae > Carassius > Carassius carassius. The sequence goes on along the minus strand of NC_081787.1, from coordinate 25,212,537 downwards.
GGGTATATTCTACAAATATTTAGTAAATCACATTTTGGTAAAAGAAAAAACATTATAAGTAACTCTTCTCGGTTCAATAATAATGCAGATATCTGAATTTGGCACTGTAAACTTTTTAATTTTGCATTTGCCACATGTTGTGAGACCATGCGTGTAATTCTGAGCAGAACTAAGTATTGTTATAGTTATCATAATCAATTGTTAATTTCTCCAATTGATGCAGTTTTTTTTTTTTACTGAATAATATACATCTTAGAAGCACCTCCATTTAGTACTGAATGATTTGAGAGCAATATATTCAGCAAGTTTTTAAATAGTGTCGAAATGTTGCAAAACTCAAGACTCCTCATTATTTATTCTTCATCCAGAGTTTCTCTTCATCTGAGAGTCCTCGGGAGTCCATCATCTCTCATATCTGACACACTATCTGAGGTGTGTCTCATGAATTCTCAACCCTGCAGATCGTAACGCATCACCTTTTTCTTTCTCTTTCTGGTGTCTCTCTTCCACAGAAGGTGAAGCGATGCAGAATGCCCATGCAGGCTTGATGGAGGCCCTGTTAGTCTTGCCTGTCTTTGCAGGACTTTCATAAACAGGCAGGAAAGAAATGTAATCTCAGGCCTCATGCATTCAAACGGCCTGATTGCTTTAAAGTTTTGTTTGCGTTTTTCCTTTTCCGGCGCTCGGAGTATCTCCCTCCACCGGTGCCTTTGAAACTCAAGCTCACCCCCACCTGTAACGGGACAGGCGCCATGTTTTCATACTTGTATGTTTAAAATGGCATCTTCATTTCCTGAGACCGATTTCCAGAGGAACTGTTCACAAACAATGAAAAAGAGGAGGATTGGCTTGACTAGCTGTGACTATAAAGAGTTTTATCTCGCTTTGAAAGAAATACTGACACAAGGCCAATTATTGTGGATAAGTATCTTTTGACAAGGTTTTTTGAGGGCAAATGCAAAGTAATCTTTTATTCTGAATTTTTTTGGGATGGGGGTCGTTCACTAATGATTGAGGTTTGGAAGGTCACTAATGTTTGGCTATGATAAACACATCTGATAAACCACAATCAAAGAAAGAGATCTTTAGTATTATTGTAACAAACCAGGCTTGTAACTCAATCTGTATCTTTGTTGTAAATACACAGACTTGAAATATGAATGGAAGATTTTTCTTTCCTCTATGTTTTTATAAGCTAATATTTTTCATTCTCTCCCTCCTTTGAACCATGACTGCTATTACAAAAAAGCCTGTTTTTCATCTTAAAGAAAAAGCATTGGGGGTGGATAAGGGAATGTTTGGCTCCAACTCCACTCTAACTACTCTTTTAAGGGCTTGATCCACCTTGTTTTGCCATGCATGTCACTGGGACAGGTCATGGTGTGTAGACGCCAGTGGTCTCTTGACTATTCAGTGAAGTACAAGAAAAATCTGCTTAGTTTCTACTGTAGTTTAGAACAGGGTTTCCCAAACCGGGTTTGAGAGAAAACTGCAGAAAAGCATGAACGTGAATGTATCATTAAATGATACAGAAATATCAGGTTCTCACAGGGTACCAACAGGGGTAAGACTTACATCTACTGTTGGTATAGGAGGCACATGAAAGGAGGCATGGGTGATCCATCTTTCCATAGCACCCCTCATTTTGATTACACCCAGTTTCCCCATGAAATAACAACTATATAACGTATAACGTAAGCTGGGGCATTATTAAGTGAATGTGTGTGCCTCTTGTAGAAGTAAACAAAATGGTATGATTTCAAAAATACAATAAAATAATGTTTAACTAAGTACTACAATCATCATCAGACAGATTCCATTAAATCTAGTAAGGCTTTATGGAATGAGAAGTTCACAAATTCTTCATCATTTTAAATATTCCAATACTATTTTGGTTGGATTTACTTTGGTTTGATTTAAGACCTACAAACCTTTATTGTGTGATTTTGAAATACCAAATAAATGAATAAAAAAACTTTTTTTTTTTTTTTAATTCTCAAGCTCTCAGCAATCCCATAATTCACAAATAGCTTCCTTAGCTAGAAGATAAACATTCAGTCTTCACCATTATTTTACATCAATTTGGAAGCAGTACCGTAAAAAAATCATATATCAGTTAAACCTGTAAATCTATTTTTTCAGTAGTTCTTACTAGAACCAGGAAGTATGACCATATTAGCCCGGTCCTGTCAACACTGCACTGGCTCCCTATCAAACATCAATCAATCAATCACATTTATTTATATAGCACATTTAAAAACAACACACGTTGGCCAAAGTGCTTTACATACGGCCCACTACATATAGTCTAAGATTATAAAACAAAGTATATAACAATATCTTACAAATTAATTACAATCAAATGCAAGAGAGAAGAGATGAGTCTTTAAAGCTCTGCAGCATTTTGAACCAACTGCAGACGTGAAAGTGATGCATGAGAAATACCATAGTATAGATTTTAAAAATCTTGCTTATTACTTAGTAACCTTAAATGGTTTAGCACCTCAGTATTTGAATGAGCTCTAGTTACATTATAATCCTCCACGTCCACTGCATTCTCAAAACTCAGGCAATTTGATAATACCTAGAATATCAAAATCAACTGCTGGAGATCCTTTTCCTATTTGGCGCCTAAACTCTGGAATAACCGACCTAACATTGTTCGGGAGGCAGACACACTCTTGCAGTTTAAATCTAGATTAAAGACCCATCTCTTTAACCTGTCTTACACAGAACACACAAATATGTTTCTAATATCCAAATCCGTTAAAGGATTTTTAGGCTGCATTAATTAGTTAAACCGGAACCGAGAGTACTTCCCATAACACCCTATGCACTTGCTACATCATTAGAAGAATGGAATCTACGCTAATATTAGTCTGTTTCTCTCTTATTCCGAGGTCACTGTAGCCACCAGATCCAGTACGTATCCAGACCAGATGGTGGATCAGCACCTAGAAAGGACCTCTACAGCCCTGAAAGACAGCGGAGACCAGGACAACTAGAGCCCCAGATACAGATCCCCTGTAAAGACCTTGTCTCAGATGATCACCAGGACAAGACATGGAAACATGATTCTTCTGCACAATCTGACAGCCTGGAATTGAACTGCTGGTTTCGTCTGGTCAGAGGAGAACTGGCCCCCCAACTGAGCCTGGTTTCTCCCAAGGTTTTTTTCTCCATTCTGTCACTGGCTTGCTTAATTGGGGTCACTTCATTTACAGCAAAATCGTTGACTTGATTGCAAATAAATGCACAGACACTATTTAAATTGAACAGAGATTACATCACTGAATTAAATGATGAACTGCCTTTAACTGTCATTTTGCATTATTGACTCACTGTTTTCCTAATGAATGTTGTTCAGTTGCTTTAACGCAATGTATTAAAGCGCTATATAAATAAAGGTGACTTGACTAGAGTAACTGAGACTCAAGGTATTACTGAAGTGTCACACAAATCTAATTTAGGTGATAACCTGGTGCTGAGAACTATAACAGCTATGCTCTTTGAGACGGATGTTTGAGGATGAGACTTCTCAATTAAACTAATGCAACCATGGCTTCTGGATCTTTGAATTACATTCAATATTTAATAAGTTCTTTCAGATGGAGTCTATTAAGGATGCTATCAGATCTGTTTCCTTTGATTTATCTTCAAGTTCTTATCTTCAGCTGTGGAATCTAACACTTGTCATGATTCATAGATGGAGAACACAGACTGCACAGATTGTCACAAAATTCTGCTCACTGACTACACAGCACAGAAAGCCGGTTATTTTAAAAAGTCGTCTTATGTACTATGAATTAATGATAATAAATATATAATTATAAATAATATAAATAATAACTACTGACTCATCTATGGGCTTCCTGAACAACAAGTCAGGTGCTCATTATAATTTGTTTTTGTTTTTCTCAGGTTTCGGATTAATCGAAACTTCCAAAGAACATTTGCTTGAAATAGAAATCTTTTGTAACATTATATATGTCTTTACTTAACTTGACAAATTTAATGCATCCTTGATTAATAAAACTATTAATTTATTAAACATTGTATATATATATATATATATATATATATATATATATATATATATATATATATATATATATATATATATATTATATAATCTTATTGAGTAGACAAATCATCAATGATGGGCATGTCAGGATTGTGAATAATCATTTGCCCTATTCTTCTTGGAAAGAAGAAGAATAGATGCAGGTTTATGATACCACATGAACACGCCATCAGAGACATGGAAAATTATTCTCTCTACTGATAATAATACACCTGCAAAATAAATACCAGCACTGCCATCTTGTTTATTCGCATGTTTTTTATTTGTATTGTGCATATTTTGTGGAGAGATCCAGATCATACTTTGAATGGAATGACGCCTCAACCCACACAAAAAAAAAAAAAAACAATTATTAGAATGCATTGGCATTTATCCTCAATCATTTTTAACAACTACATTTAATTTCAAACACAAACATGCAATGAGCAGAGTTGATGACATAACTGAACAAAGATATGAGTGTTAGTTGTGATGTTTTGTACAAACTGTTTCAGTGAGTTTCACACACCCAATGTTAGTTTAACCATGATAGGGACTCTTGAAGTCCAGAGGGAAATGAGTAGAGATCAGTTGATATTTCAAGCTCCAGTTTTCCTGCACTGTGATCATTGCCAGATGTTGGATGAACGGCAGCTTCTAGGGCCTGAGCAAACTCCACAAGTTGCTATACCAGGCACTTCCCAGCAGCTTCCTACATGTCTCAATTCCATGTTGGCACTGTGATCACAAACAGGCAGTAAATCTAATCTTGATCATTCCGTTTTCTTGTGATAGTCAGTTTATGCAGGTGAGGGCAAACAAACACAATGGGGAACAGTGTACTGAAACAAAATATGAAATCTGTTCAATCTTTGTTTTTGTTTGTTTCATATCCATCTCTCCTTGCTTCCGCTGGATGCTCAGAAATCCACCTCTCTCTGCCAATGATACATCTGGTGCAATAATACAAATGTTAACAAAAAAGCTCATAAATAAGGAAAGGAGATGGCAGTGAAAGCGTAGGAGTAGGCATCCAGGGATTTAAACAGCAAAACCCAGCGGACTGAGAACATGCTTAAAGTCTGTAAGAAGAGAGAGCAGCTTAAAGCCAGAGTGGCCAATGATAAATGGACAGTAATGTCTTTCCCATCTGGTTTTAGGAAGGGCACAAGCCACTAATAAGTCCTATCACAACAAGTCTGCTGTCCTCACAGGGACATTTGATCACAGAGCCACACAAGACAGAAACAGTCTACACATGCTGTTCTACTAACTACTCAAAAGAGCCCAGATGACTGATGACTGGACCTGATGTCAGGATAGAAGGGCTGAGATGAAGATAATGGTTAGATTTGGAATAGCAACACAATGCCCTTTGTGATTTCATTTGGTGCGTAACCGGTGCTACAGACATGAATGAAACCTTAAATCAATTGATTTTTACATTATTTTAAATAAAATAATTTAATACTTTTACTTCTTAAAACAATGGAGAATTGACAGATGAATGAAAACAGGATCAGGAATGTTGCTAACTGGATAAAACCACACAAGCACCATGATTCAACATGTACTGTAGCCACTACACCACAGTTTCAACTTCAAAAGTTTCAAATTTGTCGAACACATGGGAGGATCTTAATTCAACATGTTCTGTGTACACATGCCGCATGAGTATTTTTATGGTTTAGATCCCTTAACTAACAGAACAGGATCCGGAAAGTATTGGATGAATTTGTGGTTTCAGAAATCGTCTTTTCAGTTGATGTAGTCCTCAAATTTAGGTTTCAAGTGAAGGTAAAACAGGACCGTGGAAAGCAAACCAAGCAAAAATAAAAAATCAAGATCAAGACAGCAAGAACAATATTGGCAAGGTTTGGGGTTTTTTTTTTTTACAGTTCATGGTATAATGCAATTTGGCTGTGCTTTGGTGCCATGAAAATCTAAAAACATGGAAAGGAAAACTGAAAATATTTATACAAATGAAACACAGTAGATAGATGAATTAGCAATGTAAATGCAGCCATAACAAGAAAAAAAATGCAATATTCATCACTGAATTCAAAAGTGCAATTATAAAAATACAAAAAAGTTCAGATGGTCTGGACTAATTATTGAACCACATCTTTTGAAATGAATAGATCACTTAAAATTCCAAAATTTAAAGTTCATCACTCCACAGAAGGAAATATACGCGTTATGAGGCATTTTCTCCTGATAACCCCGAAAATAACTTAAATTACACTTTCAGTTTTTATCGTACAGATAAGAGCATTACATCAATCGAATCTGTGGGACTACTTTTTGTGTATACAGACATAACAACAAAACTTTGTGCATTTATAAAATAAAGATAACAAACAAGGTGTGCTACCTGCAGCCTTGGTCTGCGCTGATCTTCATTTACAAATGCGTCATTAAAATGAACTGTAATTCAGTGAATACTCAACGAAGAGACATGGGAGATATATCCATAGAAAGCCTGCCATGTCTACTTTTAAACTAAACAAGTGCTACTGAAAACAAATATTCTTTGATAAAGTAATCCATATGAAAACAACGCAATGTCCATTTTTCACGTCTCCCTTCATTATCTTCTAATGCGACCATGCCCCCGCGCTGAACGCCCCATTCAGATTTTAATGTTTCACTGAAGCGCACTGCTTGAATACGCCCACACAACATAAGACAACACAGCGAGACTGTTCTTCAAGTTTTTTTATTTTACTGTTTACTTCGCGATGAGAGGAATAAGACATAACTCACCCCAAAAAGATGTGCTGTGGTTGAGGTTTTGAGATTTCCTCAGAAAAAAAGAATGAAGCACTTTATTCAACAGAGATCATAAACATGAGTAAGTCTCTTTTTATTCATTTATATATACTTGTACTAGTTTTCACGTAACGTGTAAACATTTTACTAGTTAGACTTTGTGCAACAAACAATGTAACAAACAATGCTGCTCTTTTAATTTACCCCCCCCCCCCAGAAAAAAAAACCTGAAAAAAAATATTCTCAGCTCTTTTCAACATTAATAATAATAATAATAATGATAATGATAACAATAAATGTTTTTTTTTTCTTTTTTAGAAAATCAGATTGTTAAAATAATTTCTGAAGGATTGTATGACTGGAGTAATGATGCAAAAAATTCAGCTTTGGAAGTCAGCTTTGATTGTTCCTAATAAACTGTTTAACTGCACTCGCGAGAGAATATTAAATTATGTTGTGGGATAATTAAATATATTCTAAATAAGCTACAAACTTATAAAATTATGTACATTTATTTTGTCCTCGGTTTCTTTCTCGTTACTCCTCCCTTTCAGACACAAACCTGACTCAAAGGCTCATTATGCAGCACATCATGTGGGCCTTTGTCTTCTCAGGTGTAAATCACAATGATATTCGTGATAGTTGATGCCTACTCACATATTACTTTTACCAACAAAAAATGTCTTAGAAAATTTTAATCAATATATTGTTTTCTGTGAGTGCGTAAACAAGATGATTTTCACATAATTTAGAAAGAAAAATAGGCTACAAGCTCCAGTTCTCAAAAATCCTGGGAACCAACTTTCTGTATGTGTTTTATTGCCTTATTCAAGTGATTTAACATTTTTAGTTTTTCACTAACCACGCATAAAAAAATGTTTTCTCAAAAACACAATCATGTACATACATGCTGCTCACATATTATTATAGCCCAGTTTGGGCTGATTACAATGAGATTAGACTTAGCCATTTAGATGTTTATAAGAAACTGAAAAAAGCACAAATGTCAGGGCATGACAAAACTTCTCCAGGCCCCAAAAATACCCTTAGACTCCAGAGGGTTAAAGTTAAGCATAATTAAGGGGTGTGGCCACTTGAGTGACAGGTGTATTTCCGCTGCTGACAATGCCATCGAGACAGGTCAGCGTGACTTCAGCGTGGCTTTGATTATCCGGGAGTGACGAGCAGTGACGCACCGCCAAGATGGCAATGGCCTGCTCTTTGAGCTTCAAAAACGCTCTTAAGAAAAATATGGGTGACGTCACGGACACTACTTCCATGTTTTTATACAGTCTATGGTTATGACATCTTATAAAAGTATTCCACTAGGGGAATTATCTTTAGGCAAGGCAAATCATGTAAAAATATATTTTACAAATATTTATTATATTTATATAAAAATTAGAGCCCGACAGATATGGATTTTTGGGGGCCGATGCCGATATTAACTCGAAAAGAGCCGATTTATAAGCCGATATTTTGATTTTAAAAATAATCTGGATATTAGACCCATTTCCTATAAACTGCACTTACACAACATTCAATAGTAAAATATCTGCCTGTTCTATGTATGTGGGCTGTATAAACCATTTTCCAGAAGGGATTATGTTAAAAAAAAAAAGCCTTAGATTACAGTCTCAATGACTAAACAATTGCACATCAAAAGTATATATTTTTTAATAATCAAAAAACAGTCTGGTTTTAAACATTTAACACTTTTACTTTCTTCCAGTTGAAACTGGTTTTAACAGTCTGTGTGTGTACTGTAAATAAATTATAATACTAAAGTTAAAGTATTTGCAGAAGTAATCCCACACTTTGCTGCTACAGCATTCACCTTTTTCAGCCATCTGTAGGCAGAAAGAGAGACAGAGAAAGAATAAGCATGTGTATTAATAATATCACCATGTATCATTACTCATGTCATCATTAGAATTATAATAATAATAAACTGGGATCTCCTACATAGGCAAAAATGAGAAATATATATATTTTTTTATTTGTCAAGCAATAGGTATTACCTACTTATATTTAACAATATTATTTCAACATTGTCCTGTTATGTCTGTAAAGCTGCTTTGAAACAATATGTAAAAAAAAAAAAAAGCGCTTGTTCAGCTCACATTTATTTTCATGTCCCCTCTGGTTGAATCATTTCTGACGCACCTACTGTAGTTACTGTAACTACACTATATTTGCTCTCACAGAACATCGTCTTGCCTACTATTACCGGAAGATTACGGAATCAATTCGAAGTTGAATGGTTAACGTTAGTGTCATGAACACACCGCTGTCAATTTTGAGAAGAACCACCTTCAAACAAGTTAATAGCAAGCATTTAAGGGGCCTGCTAAAAAGGAAGCTATTAGCGTTAGAGTAACGTAACCAGCCTGAATTCAACAAATTGTTCTCTGGACCTGAGGGTAGCCTCTTCTTCCTTGCTTCTCTCGTAATTCTCATCAGCAGGACTAGCGCTATCGCTCGCTTCTTACAACAGGACAGATACATGTTTGCTGCTGACCGAAAGGAGGAGGAACAGACTATGAAAGAGCTCCCGCTAAACGTTTTTAAAACCCCGCCTACGCCATAGCGCAGCGCAGCGCAAATCGCGTTGTATCTGAAGGGCAACGCTGAACCCAGAGGCAAGCGCCGTGCATACCGCGTCCTGTGTGAAAGGCCCAATTACGCGGTCATTATGTGGGAAACACACCGCAATAGAATAAGAATAAGTCAAACGCTAACGTTATAGTTTGACCTCCTATTAACGTTCGCGCTCTTCCACTGATAAACATGGTATTAGCTGTGTGGCTAATCTAATATAGCAATGCATTAGCGGCTATAAGGGATGTTACAGAATATTTAGAAGTGATAATGATAGGACCGTTAGCTAGAACTAAAACACAGTTTTTATATACAGGGTATGAACTAAATCTACAATCATTTCACATGACGAACGACAGACTCATCGTCACCGTGGCTTGGCTGATCGCTTTTTTTCTGTTGTGGACTTCTGGCGCTGTTGTTAACTCTGGAGCTGCAGAGCTCCCTCTGGTGGGCACACTATGCAACACTCATAACATGAGTGAAGCATGAGACTCTGTTTCTCATGTTTCATCGGCCGTTATAAATGCAGATGCCGATTTAAATGCAATTAGCTTATATCGGCCGATAATATCGGCCGGCCGATATATCGGTCGGGCTCTAATAAAAATGCTTTATTCTAAATACAATACCAGCCAGGAGAAATCACTAAAACTTAAATGAAATTTAAATTTTCATGTAACAGCTAGTATTTGTATCTGTATTTGTGTCTGTAACAATCACAAAATTTTTCGTATCTGCATTCGGATACAACGTTGATAAGACTGTTATGGCTATCTTTTTTTCGTTGTTGTTGTTGTTGTTGTGTTAAACTAAAATAATTATTAATTTCTAAAATAACATTTATCCTGCAAGCAGAGAGTTGTCATGAAAAATGTTTAGTGATCATTTGAGCACAACTGAATAAATTCAATGTGCACATTTTCATTACGCAGAACTCTTTAAGCGAGTCTTAATGTTTAGTGAACTTACTAAACAAATGTGTGCATGCCGCACAAACCAGCAAAAGGTAAAGATGCAAACACGTAGGACAAGAATAAAATGTATCCATATCGAAGCTGATTATTAGCCTGCTAGAACTGGTTTGGTTTTTGAGAGACTGAAATGCAGCGCGGGCGGCTGTTTGATTGGTAAGCGCGCTGTGCTTAATACATTCATTTGTATCATATCGTAGCCTAAGGTTTAAATCATTGCCTTTTAAACATATACAAATAATAGAAGGTGTATGATGTATTATAATAGGTGATATTACTCTTGCAAAGCTCTGATTTCTGAGAGATGCATGGTGAGACAACAGCAATGCTGTGTTTGATTTGTGGTCTTTTCATTCATAAAGTTTACATTCATTCACTTCACACTCGTGACTTTAGAGGTCTGTTGTATAATATTGCGCTGATCCCCTGACACAACTGTTATCTAGCAAACTCCGGACTGTGCCAGCTTCAGCCGAGTATTCAGGCAGAATTATTCTGAATTTATCTGTCTGTTATTCATCTTTGAAGGCTTCAGGCACACCCCTAATTATTACATAACATATTTTAATTTTACATGCTGTAAGGTCATAGAAAAAGTACTTGCAAACTCTTTGTACGCATTATGGTTAATGCATGCTCGACTAGTCGATTGTTTCCGTCAGCGCCGACTAGTGGTTGAAGTAGTCGATCACTCGACTACTCTATGCAAGCCCTAGTATTCATACACAATAAAAGAAAATCTGGCTTTCCACAACACTACAAAACAACATAACACCTATCAAAACAACACCTCGAACTCCACTGGCACGGCTTGAATTACGTTGAAGGTGGGATTGTGCCAGCAGAGGGATTAATAAATGTCCAAGTTCAAGGGCCCTGACTAAACAGCATGGTGGAGACGGTTGCGGTGCATCAAAGCCGTCCTGGCACATCTTGGGCGTCCCAGCACAGTGGGTGCAGCTGCTCAACTGAGGTCATTTTGGCTGCTGAACCTTAAGAGTATTTCTGTTTTTTGAAGAGAACCGGAACTGTGAGCAATTTCTAAGTATCGTTTCCGAAAACGGTTCTGGTGCGACACGTGACCAAAGCGATGTGAGCAGCCATGCGCCGGTGTTCTGACGATTCGGCATTTACCGTAAAGTAACACCCACAGCCCAAATAACAGAAACACTCTCCTGCCTCTTTAATTATTAAGCACATTGTTTCCAATGACGCACACTCCACAGACTCGCAGCGCCGCGTCGTGTCTTTAACTGCCGAACATGTTTCCTATATCTGTACGCGCACTCGCGCCTTTGATAACTGTGAACGTAGTTTTGTCTGACTGTACATGAACTGGCACAGCACCTGGTGTCACTAAATTACATTATATTTGTCCCATATTGTCATTAATTTACATACTGACTTTTAGTGTTGGGCGATATGGTCATTTTTCAAATCGTCATATCGTCAGCCCGTGAGATCAACGATACACAATATTATCGAGCATGGGTGGAGCAAGAGAGAGACTCTTTGTTCTTGTCATAGCATAACTATTTGGTGTTTTAAACCGCGCAGGTGCGCGAGAAAGAGCCTATGGAGTCACCAATAAAAAAAAAAAATTACTTTCAAACATACTGACTGATTTAACTAACGTTAAATATAAAAATACTGTATTTAAAACAGCTAGTTCATACAAAGTCGGACGCAACTGTCATATCGCACGTCCGCATCTGCGCAGGGAAGTTATCAGTCTAAATGTTCTGCAAAATCAGTCAACGGTGAAAATCAATAGCAGATTTCATTTAAAGTCCAACAGTTTAACACTAATATTGGGCATAAACGAACATTTAAATATAAAGTATTTAAAACAGGTAAGTTGATATATTTGTAGTAAAGTTGAATTGAACTGATGCATCAGTCATACAGCGCTCCGGACCGCGCGCCTCATGACGAGTCTGACGCACCGCCACAGAAACAAGAATGAGATGCATTCTAACATAACTGTGGCATTAAACTCAGTGAGGGCTTGTTTAATATATTGCACATACAGTATATAGGCCGTTTAGATTACTTGTTAAAGTGCAATGAAATACCTTATATCTGCAGACGATGTACGTCTGTTTGTGGATGGAGACTTTGTAACGGCCAAAACTATGTATTTCGCATGCATTACATTATAGTGCGGTGTGCATGAAAATAATAACAAGGCGGCAGATTGAACTTATTATCCATAGTGGTTCTCACGTAGTCCTTCTACGTCATCACCACATAGTGTGTTTTATAAGTTAAGTGATCAGTCTTTAAGAAAAGGACTACGTGAGAACCATGCACTATGGATGATAAATTCGCTATGCCGCCTTGTTAATTATTTTGTCTTTACTTTATTTGTGACACCAAGAAAGAGTTAATCTCTCATGTATGAGAAGAGCGCGTTGCCGTATACCAGCCATTAAATGTGTGGGACACCAACTCGTCATTTTCTATCTCTTTCATTTCATGGATTTAACGAATTATCCGAGTCAAAGCGTTACAACTTCACCGACTACATGCTCTAATCCTCCTGCGCGTGCGAGGTGTGTGTGTGAAATGCGGGCAGTGAAATTAAGTGAAATAGCTGGGCAGTTTAAAATTCTGCTTATGTCGATATCTCTGACGATCGTCGATACACGATACTATCGTCTATCGGCACAACCCTATACTGACTTCAACTTGGACCACTAAATAAATAGCCTGCTTTGTTATGCAAGTATGAGAGTTAGATTATTTAGTGTACAGGTCATTTCAAGAGTGATACACAAAGTGATAGAAAATATTTATTATCATGCGTTTTAAATGTTAACTGCATTATTATTTGTAAAAAAAAGGGGCTTTATGGAGTGTTTAAACATGATTATAAGTATAACAATTTTTATTTAATTAATTTTCGAGAAATGACCAATGTCTTAGCCCTAAAGGGACTATTTGGCCAACCAGCTTATTCCTGCTTAAAAAGCAAAATGTTATTGATAGTGTAAAAAATATCAACTTTGAAGCACATGCTGATTGATGGACTAGCATTCCTCAACATCACTTACTACTTTACTCACTTAGACATCTCATATTTCTATAATTCAAATCTGTAAAACGATTGTTATGCCTGTTTAACACATACTCCAACTGCAGTGCGTATGCAGTCTGTGTGCGTTACGTACTGTATGTAGTGCAGAAGCAGCACAGACTCATTGTGCTTTCACACAGGACGCGTTTGCAGTCCGCTACTGATCCACAGCTGTTTAGTCCACAAACACAACATTTGTTCATTATTTTGATTTCAAATAATGTTAAAAAAATAAATAAAATCTTTTTCGGCATTGTGACTCTTATCACAGAAAAGTAACAATATTCCATAATCATAGACATTAGTTTAAACACAATAAATATAAACAACGTATTATTCATGCATTTGACTTCTATGTTTGTATAATAAGGTGCTCAAGCTAGCGGCAACACATTTTAACTTAACATTGTAGCCTACTTTTCTTGTTAGGATATCGCCAATATTTAAAATTTAAACACCACTGACAGAAACAGTCGACTCTCATGCCTTTTGCATTTATATCTTAAGCAATCCCATGGGACTTAATGAACTTTGTTTTTCTGCTTCCATAAAACCATATTTTCTGCTTCCATAAAACATATCTTATGTTGCCTTGTTTATCTAAAGGTGCTCTTTTTCCTTATTTTAAACCTAGCCAAAAACTATTCAACACTATCAAACTCTGGAAAGCAGAAAAGTTTGTGTTGTAATTTTGTTGAGATTATAAATTAGCACGCACACTTTGACAATCATTAAAGTGTCCTTCAACTGGAAATGCAATAACACGGTAAAGGAAAATTATTTTCTATGCCCAGTTATCAGTGGGGCTTACTGGGATGCAGAAAGCAGGTTTACTTTATGTAGCCGCCACTCTAAGAGATGCACATGCAGGGGTCAGATCATTAATGACCCACTGTATGCTACAAAACAAACAGTTCCTTCACTGCTGTGGATGTTCTCAATTCATGCAATTTAGCTACATTGTCTTGCATTACATAGGGCTCATCTGAGAGGCAAATAAAAGGATCATTAACTTTGTCCAGCTAATATAAAACTCGCCCTGAAAGAGGCACTCAACCAGTGTCTCCATTTAGACTTGGAATTGCTTTAGATGGATACTTTTGCAATCCAAAATTACCCCACTGGTTATCATTATCATCATTGAAGTTTAAGGTGACTATGCGCAGAAGGCAGAGGTGAACACTGCAGGGCATTTAGAAGTTATGGAGGTGATTTGCGTTTTGTTGGTGTACCATCTCTGATGAATGTATGTGGAGCAGGGGCTATGTCCTCAGAAAGTCTGTAAGGGGGCTGGTGAGACCACAAGACTGGCCCAGAGGCCCTCCTCACGTAAGTGGATGGATTACTATGTGGAATGCAGCCAAATTAGGCCCTGATTAACTTGGTGAGCGGCCAGCATGCTCATTCAGATCTCTTAATTTTGCACACAGCAGAACAAAGGTCCAACTATTGGATGACAGGTCTGAGAAAAGGCCATCGAAATCCCCAAATGATCAGAGAATTGTGGATAAAGTATTTTACGGATCCTTTTGCTCATTTAGATTCTGGTCTACTCAAGTCAACAAAAGGAAGTTCACAAATGTCATATTTTATTAAAAAATGAGGCTGTGAGTGATGGAAATATAGTCTACTTAATATTTTTTACAAAAACAACCCTATGTTTTCTTTAGGTCATTTCTGGTTGTGTGTAGTGTTTGTGCACTGTCAAGGCTTCAGCCAGGTACACAACAGAACAATTTATTTAAAAGAGTTTCCGATTAGGAGATAATGAGTCTCATTCACAAAGTGTGTGTACACAAAATTAAATAAAAACGTGAACAACTTCAGCTGTAACAACAGTATATTGGTGAAAAATATTTGGAAAATGCTTCAGTGCTTATTTGTGCTTGTGTTCTGAAGAAGCATTTCTATTTACAATGCGTTTTTGCAGCATTAAGCAATGTAGCCATTCACAAACATAGTGTGTTGATTTCTTGTATGTAATGGCCAGTGCTGAGTGATTATAAAGGGAGCTCTCTTTGTGTGCTTTCTAAGCTATATACATATTCCATTCAGAATTTGTATAAAAACTTTGGTTTCATGCTCAGAGGACCAAAGGTCAAGTACACACTGCAAAGCTTCCACCTTCATTGGTTTGATTCTGGAACCAGGCCTGACGTATAAACATGTATTCACAGCTGAATAATGAAAGGTGTGTAATCTGGGTCTGTATAAAAGATGTTTATTGTGTTTGAACTGGTTTTGCACTCTTAGCATTGCTCGAGGATCTTGCTGTGTGTCTTTAGATATGCTTGTTGAGAGTGACGAAGGGCTGTGAAGAAAAGTTTGTGCGAAAATAATTTTGAATATGGAGATGTCCTGGCATTTTATATGCAAATTAATAACCTTGAGCATGTGGTCACTAATTTAGAATACTCTCAATTCAGTAAAATTAAAACAAGGTTAAGTACATATTGCGAATTTGCTAGAAGTTCTCCAAGTAATTTTTTAGTCTATGAGACCCACTGTTGTCAAGATAAGCAGTCATTTTGAGACGTTTCGTAAAACTTACCGATGACGATGAGGGTGTAGTTAATGTTGACGCTACCAAAACCATTGGTGGCTTTACAAATGAATGTCCCAGCATCCTCTGTTTCCACTTCTTTAATGCGGAGGGTTTGCTGAAGGACCCTGAAGCGCATCCAACCGCTGTGGATGTGTCGACCATCTTTGGTCCACATGATGAGTGGTGGTGGATCGCCCTCCACAGGACACTGAAGTTTCATGGTACGTCCAATTCTGGCGGTCTGTCGGTGAGCAACCTTCTCTGCTACACGTGGAGGACCTACAGAGAAAAACGATGTGAATAACTGTCATTATAGGGCATCTAAAAAATACATGAAAATGCTGTTCTTCTCCATATTACTACAATTGTCCTCCCTGTGAAATTACTGCCAAAAATGTTAGCTGATGAAACAAAATGTCGAGTTGAAAAAGTATGGACTGATCTGTAATCTTGAGCTGTTGACAAGTTTGGGTGAGGAAGGGCAAACTGCACAAGATATTGTACTTTCAGTGCCCTGTAGAGTTTGTGATATCACTTTTTTTTGTATCAGAAATAAACTGCTGCAGAAAAAGCTACGTGCCATGCAAAGTGTAATTGCAACACTCATTGCAAATGTATTGGAGTAAAGAGTACAGATGCTTATTCAAAAATGTAATGAAGTAGAGCGTAAAAGTTGCTAAATACTCGGTAAAACTACGAAGTATCCAAAAAGATAAACAAAAACTTTACACCTCTGACTATAATGTAAACAAACCAACCAAACTTTAGAATCAATCCACATCAAAACCTTTTGTGTGAAAGTCATGTAAGATTACCCACATTTATGCTGGATGAGATTTGAAAGTGACCATGCAATCAAAATTGACAATCTCGCCTCATCCTGTCACTCACATGAAATGATTGAGAAATCAGCAAACAACAACACTTTCTACAATACAGTCAATTCCTGATGGACAAAATCAAGTGTCACCTTACTTTTTTCTTGTTCAAGAAGCCATTTAAAAAATAAGAATAAAAAGTCAGTCGCAATTTCTCAACAGCTCTGCTTGCTCTCCTTAAAAGACCCAATGCAGGAAATTGATAGTGTCACTGTTTATGTCTGTGGGGAAACTGTAACCGCAGTCCCCTGTCAGCCAGCCATGTCTTGCTGGCGTACTCTGCTACTGGACTGCATTGTTTATGTGCTCCTCATTTGGTTGCTCCTTAGGTTAGAACGGTCAAATACTGTCCGTGCTCATTCCTCTCAATGCTGTGTGAGTCAAGCTAATAGTGGTTTATGTAAGGCTAATGCCAGATTGGATCCATTTAGCTGCCACAAAACTGGGCTTAAGAAGATCTTGTGGTGAATAATTTGAGAAACAGAGTTCCACATGCAGTCATACACATGAAGGATGTTACGTTTTAGAACACAATGCCTGTAATTGCAGCCATCACTCAGATAAGTGAAGAGGAAGAGTCTCACTGTGAGATGTCTGTCCAACACTTAATCATTTCCAAATCCATCTCAACAATTACATCCTCAATCTGATGAAAGAGATCCTCCGAATGACAAAAAAAAAAAAAAAAAAAACTTAAGTTGTCTGAAGCCATATGTCAGGTTAATTTGAGAAACAGATCAAAATCAGTGGGTATGGTGTAGAGGTGATGCAACTGAAGGGTGTATAAGGTCTCAACTCACCACATAAGTAACATCAAGTGATCACTGGTGTGCAACTCTGCTTATATCATCACTATTTTATTATGGCAGAAATAAAATAGATGAAAAACTCAAACATGGCAGAGACAATCCGATTTATAACGTATTACTGGTTTTAAGTCTTTTTTAGCTCAACTGTTAAAAAAACTTTAAGTTTTGTAATGATGCTAGTCTAATTTTATTTGTCATGAATAATGTTTTTGCTTGCATTCAACATGACTAGTTTATTGAAAAATAGGCATTACTACACAGCTATGTAAAATGTAGGCTAACAGGTTTCAGATGTATCTGCTGTAATGACAAAGTACCATCCCAATGGAGGGTTGCATCTGGTGTAGAACCTTTGCCAAAATAATGTGTGCAAGGAGAGTCCATAGATTGAAAAAAGCAAAAAAAAAACATAATTAAAATTAAAATAATTTTAAGAACTGATTGCTTTTAGTCTTTTCATCAAATTCATTTAAAAGATTCGCAATTGTTTGATTCCAATATATATTCAAACATCATGATGTCCGTCACAGGGTAGGTGGATTTGATATTAGAGAACTATTCAGGGCAATACATAAAGCATTTTTCTGCATTCCACCAAAGAATAATACATTTTTAGCTATATATATATTATATAGTTCATTAAAAGGTTTTCTTCACAAAAATGTTTTTAAAGAAAACAGTTCAACAGTGTGGCATACAACACAAAACATTACTCCATACTGGGTTTCAACCAACTTTTAAAGGAGCTTTCAAGACTATTTCAGCCAATCTAGGTTAACAAGCAACAACAAAGATTGCAACAACAATAACATAGAATACATCACAGAAAACCAAACGTTTAAGGTCGTAAGCCATAAAAATGATTCTTAAGCACAATTTTCAGATTTCAGAGCTATAGCATTGGGAAGATTATCAGTATTACTTGTAATATAGCGCACAAGTGCACTATTTTATGTCCTTATATGGAGCTCCATGCCATCTACAATCACAATCTACTTTTATCATTCAGAAAAGAACAGCATATAAATACTTTAAAATCTTTTAAATGCTGATAGATATCAATTGTTCATGAACTGTAACAGCAAAACTCTCTGATGTCGAATTGAAGAGGCCTTTTTCTCATGGCTGGTTTCACACTGCTCTGATATGTCACAGTGCCCAGTGGGAGTGTGAAGGAGTCCCTGGCACAGGTATCGAGTTAGCCTGACTACAACACACTACTGTGTCCCAAAGACAGCAGTGGGTAGCTGATGTTGATGGATGATGTTTGAAAGTGTGAAAAAGTAATTAGTCGCAGGAAGGAACTCGCTGGAGTCCTGTTCTCCCGCTCCATTTTGAATGGCTTTCTCATCAGAGTAAAACCTTCCTGGTGAGCCGTTTCACAGACTGAAATCTCATTCTCGTTTTGGAGAGCCATAGATCCACACTGAGCAGATTTATGGTCTTCCCACTATGGGCCTTCTGTTCGTGGGTCAGTCCCGAGGCCTGTTCTCCTTGCAGGTCGACAGCACAACACGTTTCACAGATCAGAGCTGTGTGGAAGAAAACGAAGGCCCTGAACTTTCACAAGCAGTGCTCGGTTTGCCTTCCAATTCTTCTCCCTTTGGCTCAAAAAAGGCTGAGATGAATGCAACAACTCCCACACAAGTCAAAAAAAAAAAAGAGAGAGGGTCAGGAAAGCATTTTTTTTAGCCCTCCAAAAAAGAGAAATGGCAACAAGGAGTAACATTATTTACGGTGTATGAATAAATAAATACATTCCAATGCCCAACAATACACACAGCAATACTTAAACAGCAGTGACTTTAAAAAGCCTGTGCGTCTGTGTAAATATTGGGTGTGTGAGTGTAATTGTGAGCTGAACGAGGGGAACGGCAGGTCAAACCCTTTAAAAGGCAATCTGTTTTCTCCATTCAACATAAACGCATTCCCTTCTGTCGCAGCCGAGTGCAGCACTATACAATGCAGAGGCCAGCCTCTTTTTTGCCTGTGCACCAGGAACTCTCAGCGAGCTGCAGTCTTCCATATCCCTCCTTCCCTTTTACGGCTAGCTGGCTTAAGGTATCCCAACGTGCATGTCTGGAATGTTGACTAATGACAGAAAAAAAAAAGATGCCATAAGAGGCCAACTCAAGTAGCATTCCATCATATACTCTCTTTCAACTCCAGCCCTCTGCCAAAAAGCCTTTCCACAGCGATTTGCGTAAAGAAAGCTTTCCCTTAAGAATCAATATCTCTCCTTGAGCCACCTAAATAGGGTCCTTTAGGGCGAAAGAAGCAGAGGCATAATATTTTGGTTGGCCTCATGTAGGGAGCACAGGACATGATTTGGAGTGCAAGAATGTGTTTAACTATAATTTCTTGAGCAGATCTGAGCTCACGAGTGCCAATGTATTCACCTTCAGGAAGCAGGTTATGATAGAGTAAGATAACCCTCACCCTACCTTCACTTCCTCCTACAGAGGGCTGTTTTATTGTTAATCGTCGTCTTTTCTTTTTTACCACTAATTCCCGGAAACGTACTGTTAATATACCCCAAACTAACAGCTCCAGAGTCTTGGAAATTAACAGAATACTGTAGGTCATATACAATAAGCTCTACCCACAACTTCTAATGTGGCTTTTTAAAATGAAAAAATGAGACGTAATTAAACAAAAGACACTTTTAATCAAAGCAAAACACTCACAGGAACGCAAAACCATATCCTACAAGAAAATAAGTCCCACCTCAAAAGGCTGATTTGGATAAATCTAGAGATCAAATAATAACAATATTTACATAAGTGCTTTAAAATAAATGTGTGCTTCACATTTCTACTTTTAAACCCTCCAATACAATTATGCTAACTGTAAGTCCATTAAAAGGTTAGTTTACATGTCTATCCAAATCATAAGACTTCTGTTCATCTTTGGAACACAAATTACAATATTTTTTTATGTTATCTGATACATTTCTGTCCATACATTAAAAAGGCTATTTAGTAAACATTTCAAAGCTTCAAAAATTGTATTAAGAAATTGTAAAAGTAATAAATATGAACTGAGCAGTTTAATCAAACTAAAAATAAAAAAATCACTTTATATGACAGAAAAAAAAAACTGGATAATCTCAAATATGATTAATATAAAAAATAACTTAATTTGTGTTTGAGACTACGTGATTACAGAATTAAAAGTTTTGGTGAACCATCACTTTGCTTAGTTTATGAGTCTGTACTGGTCGACAGTTTTTTGACCTTCATATTTTGTATTAAGCTGTATTGAAGTAATATTTTACTTCACATCAAACGTGCCACAAATGAATAAAATCAAATGTGTAAAACATATATTAAGATCACATTTCTAAAAGTCAGTTCTTTGAGGCGAAGTTACTCAAAGAACCTTTCTAAATATTTAATGAACATAACATAATCTGTTTCTGCTACACTCTAAACATGTCATATATGAACATCACTTTTTATATAAAGGATGTTGTGAGTTTGATCATGTTAAAATAGGAGTAATTACAGTGGATTTACATCATCTTGAAGGATGGCTCATGGCTGGCACAAAATGTAGAACAAGGAATGTAAACATATTCCAGTTATGATGTGTATGGTATAGACTCCAACAGCTGCCATTGGACTTCTATGCATACTAAGATTTTCCTAAGGTGACACAATTGAGATGGAACTTCACTTGCATTTACAGACCCTTAACAACTAGAACACAACCTTACCATTTCTCATAATAGTGTTGTCACGGTACCAAAATTTCAGTATTCGGTACCGATACCAGTGAAAATCCATGGTTCTCGGTACCAATTTCGGTACCAAAGCAAAACACAAAAATATGCTAATAAAAAATAAAAATAAAAGCTTTTTATCACTAAAAATAAAACCAATGCCATTCTTTATACTTATTTACAATTGTGTTTAAAGCTTTTCTACAAGTAATATAATTATGAAAAACAGTAAACAAGTTTCACCCAAATTTAATTTGTCTTTTAATTAATGAAATTTAAACATTTTATTTTTGGTAAATAAAGGGGATTTGCTATTAAAATTTGTGAAAAAAACATGGAAGAACTATTGTGCGATTTATTTCTTTAAAAAATAAAGTTTTATAAAAAAATTTCAAAAGTAGTAGCAGTATCACATACATTCTACTAAATAATATTAAAGGTGCTCTAGTGATGCCGGGAGTCGTAACTTCTTGTTGACATTCAAATTGTTGTCAAACAAAACAGAGGCTAGCTAGACCCTCCCTCCTCCTCATCCGTGCACTAACCCCCCAAACCCCACCACCAAATCTTTCTTGTCGGTTATTGGCTGGAACAGTTTGTTATGTTTTGTGGTGCGGGTGAGCCCAGTTTGTTTTTCTTGTTGTTTGTGGAGCCTGTGGTGTCTAGAGAGACCCCGTTTTTTTACAGTGTGTTCAGGGGACAAGCAGCTAGCGGATAGTGAGGAGATGTTTGCTGGATGTGACAAAAAATGTTTTGGCCTAAAAAATGTGTGACATCACTTAGAGCACCTTTAATATTTATAGTACAATGCCTTTATGTAAAAATGAACTTTTATTTTGATGGGTTGCCGAGAATACCTTTAAATTGAAACTCAATTGAAACTTTTACTCAAATGAAACGGTAAAATGCTTGTGAAGTGATTCAGAACAGTTCTGGGGATGTTGTTTATGTATTTATGTCCTCACTGAGATGGCAGATGCTGAAATTACTGCAAGCTTCACACGCTTCAGTCTATGTAGTAAACAAACATAGTCTCTGCCATTCATTAATTCATTCATTCACACAGAGACAGAACAAACCAACTTTTACAGATACTGGTCCATATAGAGATTTGATTTGATTAATTAATGCTAACTTCGACAAATTCCGTGACTGTCCATATTAAAATGTAAGTTTCATTTTCATGACTGGATTTTGAGATTCAGTCCGCGTTTTCTACTTCGCGGAAATCATAGCGCTGTATGCGTCAAGAACCGTGTTGACCGGGTACTCGGTACCAACGGTACTTAAAGAAACCTGGTACCGTGACATTTTCATTTCTTCAGTACGAACTTGGTACCGAAGTACCGGGTATTTTGACAACACTAACTCATAATAATTGTTTTCTCATTGCTTATAAAGGATTTGAACATTTTCGGGTTCATAAAGACTGACCAGCAATTAACATCTGAACGCTCTGTTCAGTGAGCTCTAGATTCTGTTTACTAATGCAGGCCATGGACAGAAAAAATCCAGTGAGAGGCGGATGAAATGAAAAACCTCCTAAAACATTTGCTGGATTGAGTACTGGTCACCCTCGAGGAAAGCTGCAATAAGGGGGATTGTGGGATATCACATGTTGCCACCATGAGGTTTTCAGAGCCAACAGCAAAAAAGACCACCATAATGACGTTAATCAGATCAGGCTGAAAATGGTCAAAACTTCATATATATATATATATATATATATATATATATATATATATATATATATATATATGAGACTGTTGTTTGTTATGAAGGTTTATGACCTATGTGGATAAAAAAAAAACAAAAAAAAAAAACACTTAGAATGCAAACTACACTATAATCTAACCAGTTTTTGGAAAGTGACAACAAAAACTGTAATTGCATCTTTTAGAATTATTTCATATTTCCTATTTCTTTTGTAAAACAAACCTATATTCAAGGTCATTTTGACTTCGCGGCATCAGTGTCTTATAACATTCACCAATTCACCAACTCAATGTATAATCAGTCAATGGTAATCGCCAAGTACAGTTACACACAAACACCAAAGAAGAAAGGCATCAGTATTGTCCTAAGACCACATTTATGTGATACTAAATCCACAACAAATCAGGAATTTTAAGGCATGACCAAAGTCAGAGTGCTTTTCTGATTTTCCTGCATAACAATGATCCTTCATTTACAGTTTACATAAATACTAGGAATATAACATGCAAAAGATTAAATGTGATTACATGTGCATTTCCAGAAGTGTTGGAAGTGAAAATATAAATAGATTTACAGCATATAAATACATGCAAGGACAACCAGACTAATCACAATTCACAATGCAAATGCTTCACAGTAGTCATCAAAGTATTTGTTTGTTATTATATTAAATGATAAATAAATAGATGAAATATAAAAAAGAGCACTGGTAAAGGTTAAAATGTATCCACAAAACACGCTAAGTGGTTTAGGCCAAGTTAATAACATAAGTTTAGAGGTTTACATCCAACCCTAACGACAACGTCGGACAAAGGAATGCAAGTGCTGTAAATATGTAGTGTAAGAAAGAATGCATATAAATATAATAGTAACATCTCTTTGCTGCTGTCTCAACTGTAAGAGCCTCTCATTGTGTTTCTGTCATTGCCTGGAGCGACAAGTGAAAGTGATGGGAATATTCTACTTACAGACGCTACTCTATTCAGACAGGTAAAGAACAGCCATTTCCTCTGCTGTCAATAGGTCAATTGTTACCAATTGCAAAAGCATGACAGTTAACACTGCCCTAAGGCAGTGGGCTGCTTGTATTTACATCAGACATAGACAAGACCTTCAAGACCTCTGTAATGTATTCTGTTAATCACGAGTGCCAATACAGTAAAAATAAATGGGAAGAACCATAATTTATTATAAATATGAATTTATTCATATTTTAGATATGGAGAGGCATATCTAAACCAGAATATCATAACACCTTAGCAATCATATGGCAACAACCTGGCAACCAACCACCTTTACACAGTGGACTTTTGCAAAATAAAAAAAAATAAAAAAATAAAAACAAATGGCTGTTTTTAGGATTTAAGGACAATTCTGTAAACTTACATTTACATTAATATGCATTTTCCCTACAGATCTAGTTTAATTTTATATTTGATATCACACTATTGAAAAGTCTCTAACGGAAACATTGCTTTCACATTGCAGAGCCAAAAAAATGAATAAACTATGCATGTTCTAGTATAGGTTTCTTATAAATACTAATGTAATTCATGGTTGCACAAGGCTTTTTTCCATATAATTACATACAATCAATAGAAAAACAGATACAGTACAAAACAGCTTCATTATGTATCCAGCTTCCAGATTAGAGGAAAAACATGTTGTGAATGGCATAGGATCCCACAAACTGGAGCAGTAATTGAATAAGTGGTTTATCTAATGAAGGGCTGGCTCTCCCATTCTACCACTGCTCTTGCCACGGCCCCAACGGAGACACACTTTCTTGGGAATCTCAGGACCAGAAGTGCTGAGCGGATAATGTTGCCATGTCCACCAGTCAGCAGATTCTTTAAAGTCTTTAAGTTCCCTTTGCCATTTCTTCTTAAAACAATCTAAAGATATTTTATAATAAAGTGCACAATACCAGATTTGTATAAATCAGACACACACAAATAGGGTTTTATGTATAAAAATAAAAAAGAAGAAGATAAATAAGAAAAACATCATTTAAAAATTATATAGAAATTATGTAATGAGGTCAATGAGGTAATAAACAATAAACAAGACTCATTTTCTAATTTTCTTCTTATTTATGTTTTATTTTTTACTGGACAACATCAAGACAAAAAGGGTTAAGAAGATTTTTCTTTTTTTGCCATGTATAGACTGGGCCGATATACAGTAGGCTATATAGTTGTCAAAGTATAAAGAGTCTTTGAATGGAAATGAATAATACTGGTCAAAGAACCAGACCTCAATGGGACGTAATCCAGAAACATTTAAAGCTGTCAGTTCTGAGGAGCGTAAACCTCCATCTCACCTTATATATGGCCACAGGTTCACTAGAAACAAAGCATGGTCTGTCCCTCCAAATTAACCCAGATCATGTTCATTTTAAACAGCACCTGTCTTCTCTGTGTAAATGAATTGAGAGACGAAATGTTGCAGTATAATCTGGAAATCAGAGTGCTGAAAAGCTATGAAAAGGACATGTTCAGAAAGTGTTGTTTTCGCAAGCTAATGAGCCAAGAACCTCAAGGAGTTTTTAAAGCACAACATACTTCCACTGGTTATAAAGACTTTTATGAGAGCTCAATAGAAGAAACTTGGGCCTGCATGACAATTATCCAAATGTATTGGTTGTGAAAGGGGAGCCTGAAAAAATACAGAGGGAGCAGAGAATTCCCTGGGCTGCGACCTTAGCTGGGAAGCTGAAGGAAAAGCCAGCTTCTTATTGCATGCCATCAAAAACTGTGTTAAAGGCCACCACTTCAATTACACGTGGCTGCTTATGTTTCAC
This sequence comes from Carassius carassius, assembly GCF_963082965.1. Lineage (NCBI taxonomy): Eukaryota > Metazoa > Chordata > Actinopteri > Cypriniformes > Cyprinidae > Carassius > Carassius carassius. Next base: position 25,186,573 of record NC_081787.1, on the reverse strand, counting down.
AGGGGCGAGACAAAAATGACCTCTACAGGGTGCCGCATTAGCTGTGTGGACCCAACGATGGGGACACAGAGGGGGACCAAAGTTTGAGCAAGGAAAGGATATATGGACTAGGACAAAAGAAACACAAGCATATGCCATATTCCAAAACTTCTTTCCAGTTGAACCAATTAAGAATTTAAAAAGAATATTTTAATGACATAATAACATGTTTACAATTTTCTGATGCTTGTTAATGGACACATGATGTGCAAGTGAACAGATAAAATATCCAATATGTTTTAGTCCGTGTTTTATTTGTTTTATTTTATTATTATGCAGCCCATATTTCTAAATGATTTATTTAGCCATACGTTTCAGAACATGTCCAAAAAAGCATTTGTTATATTGGTGAAATGCTTTAAACTTATGCCAACAAAAATGTTGCTAAAAATGATGTGAATTAACCTAGCACACATTGCATTCCCAAATGCGTGTTAAACTCACAGCACTTGCACAGATAGAGTTTGTGAGAATCAGCACTTATTGTGAACCAGGATTATTATAAATTCTATGCACTTAGTTCAGCATTTGTTTAGTCTCATTTTTCTTTAGATTATGTTGATGTAATAAAATAATGAAAACTAATAAATAAAAATTCTTAAATACTATATATACATGATTAAAAAAAACATCTATATAAAAAAATACTAAATACTAAAATATACTTTATAAATAATCTTTACTAGATACTAAAATGTCCAAGCCACTCTGAAAACAAGCTATTATGAGCTGTACACGTGTAAACGAACACAGTGCCGCTCTTCACTGTGAAACACGCAGTACAACAGACTATACTTCTTTAATGGAATTGCAGGCTTTGACTTGATAATGGTGATTTGATCAGATATTTCTTATTCCAGTTTTAATTCAATTAGCGGTGCAGCTTCTTTTCTTTATTTTAATGTTACATTTGATTTAATTAATCATTAGCTTTTCATCAGTACATGAATCGCCAGCAGTCCCCTCATGAACCCTCATTTGGGAAACTGTGCTATAGGCAAACATGCCAGTCACACATCCTAGTGTGTGCTCTTTGGCAGGACAGAGCGGGCTAATTCCATTTTACTGCTCAGACAAACAGCTCACAGAGTCTCGGAATGCAGGGCATGAGTACATTAGATAGCTCCTCCTTCTCTCCCCTCAGACGACAAAGAATAAAAACAAAGCTATAAATGGTCACTCATCACACAACAGTCTACACACATTTCAACCGCATCTGCAATTTGTGTCTTTTCACAAGACAACTGTTGGCTTTTACAAATGTTAGGAGATGTTCAAAATGTAATGATGTCAGGCTGACAATCTACTAGGGCTGTCAACGAATATTCTAAATTCGAATATGTATTCAAATAGTTTAAAAAAAACGAATTTCGAAGGTGAAAATTAATATTCGAATAAAAAAAATGTGGAAAAAAAGGCCCGCGGTAGTAGAGGCGTGGTTGTCTGCTTTGCAGACAAATGAGCATGGCATAATGTGTGGAACTCCAGCTAAACAGTCACGTCTTGACACTTAACGTTACTTTGCATCGCCCGCCGCAAGCACTTTGTCTGCAACATGACAAGAGGCCATAACGGATAAAATAATTTCATTCATTTGTAAGGACATGAGACCGATCAGTATCGCGGATGGGGCAGGCTTCGGGGAGTTCTGTCAAGCAATGGAAGCGAGGTTTTATTATTTATCGTTTCATGTCAAGGAAAAGTTCCATGTTTACCACAGCACAGCTTGCTCGGAGCATTCAATGCCAGTTCTATATGCTGTAAAACTTCAATTATTATTAATAATATTTGTTTCAATCACTGAATGAAGCCTGCTATATTGGGACAACAGTCTTGACCTTAATTTGCTTGCACAAAAATGTGTTTGTTCATTTAAACCATTAAGGTCTGCAGTCTTGGCCATTAGTTGATTTCCTTGTTTTTGTGTAGGTAATACCTTGTCATATATGTTTAAACTTAAATAGACTATCTATACAAGTAGTTATGTCTCTTTGTATTATTTTTGCCTGTTATTGACGTAATGTGCGTCATTGACAACATGCGCCACCAGATGTTCGAATAGTTCGAATATTCGTGTATTTTTTAGAGGGAATATTCGAACGTCATTTTTGAGCAATTTTGACAGCCCTACAATCTACTGAGATCACATCAGATTTTGTAGCACCAGATAATAAGTAAGTTATGCAAGTTGTTGATATGAAATTACCATTGAAAAACAACATTCTATTATGTCCCGTTATGCTTTTCCACTTTTTACATTTTATTCAGTGTGAAGTGTGTATGTCTGGGCATAAAAATGATCTTCAAACTCGGAAATCTCAAAGTCCACTCCAGAGGGAGATATTTCGTAAAAAAAAAAAAACGGCTCGTTTGGACTACAGTGTTTGTTTCCCGGGGTTTTGTGATATCACAAAGCAGCCCATTAGAACTTTGTTAAAATAATACCCGCCTATGTTAATTGCAATGGTTGGGGGGTGGGGAGGGACTAGGTCGTGGTTAGAATGCTTGGTTTAGTGCATCAGTCAAGAGGACAATGAAGAAGTGCTGCTGTAGCCTCAAGATTTCGTAAGTTATTACACAAGCACATGATTAATTATATAAGTAAATATGTATGCTACAATTATGAAAGCATTATATAATAAACTGCTGACAGTACAATACTGGAAAATTATGTAATCTGCAGAATTTTCACTTCAATTATGATACTACAGTGTTTCTCATATATTGAGTGTAGGTGTTTTTATATCACTTCTGAAGAAAACCGATTGTCTTCATAAAATTCAATGTCATTTTCATTTAATCTTGCATGTAATGTCTGATAAAGCATTGTTTTTTGAGCGGAGCGCTGCTATGTGTACAGTCGTTACCGGGGAAACCTCGATCTCTGTCACTCCAACAGCGCCTCCTGCTGGCAGAGAATGAATTTGCATACATATGCCGCCTGGTAAACACTGGAGTATGGTATAAATAAATATTTAACAGTTTCAGGGCAATTCATGTCATAATTTTAGAATTAAATAACAATAAAAATAATACATATGCAATTATCTGTACATAGTAAACCGAGTTATTTTTGAAGCGGTTGTTGACAACTTATATAAAAGGTGATTTAGCCAAAAAACAACAAAAACTATAATAACGTTACCACTCGAATATGTCTTGCAATATCCGTGCTTGCAAAGGTTCTGTGCGATTCCCTTGTTCAATATTGTCTTGGTCTGAATCCAGCTCAAATTGATTTAGCAATATTGACTCCATCCTAAACTATACCAGAGCAGATGGAACTTGCTGCTTTGGCAAGGGGCGGGGCAGTACTGAAACACAGTCTAAACTGTTTGCCAATCACAACGCACTGGGATAGCTAACCTATCACATCACATTTAGGAATGTGGGCCTTCATCAAACCCAGAACTAATGGATCCGTTTGTGCAAGGTTGGGGAGAAAGGTATTGTAATAATGTAAAGTATGTAAAAAAAAATTATGCGTTTTTTAAAACATCAAGAATTAGAGCATGTTCTAGTACACCCCCAAAACAAATTCAAGACATTGTAAAAGAGCATAAAGGGACCCCTTCTTCTCTGTACTTAGTGCAGCAAACCCACTTCAGAAAGGTGGCCAGCAGATGTAATAGCTAAATTTTGTGATGAAATTTAAAGCATTCATTAAGTAGGAGCCTTATGTTTGCACTACTACAACTTCAGATGCAGGTCAAGGGCGATTTATAAAGAGAGGCCTAATCCATATCGTAGTAATATTAATGGGATAAAGCAGAGTTTCATATGATTTGAAATGACGATATCATGGAACAAAAATTTAAATTAGCACAAATTTAAATAATAATAAATACAATTTTTAATAATAATAAATACATTACACACACACACACACACACTGTGCCCTCCATAAGTATTGGAACAGTAATGACAAAATTACTTTGCCAGCTGTGGAGTCAATATATCTTTAAATATAATTAAAAGATGAATATGAGATAAAACTACAGAATGTAGATTTTTAGCCGTTCAACACATTTATGTTTTGGCTCACAGGTCATTCTAAGTGATCAGCTGTGTCCTGTTGCATTAACTGTTCATGTAGTCACGAGTTCACACTTACATAATAAACTGAGTAAAAGGTTAAGCATATTTGGCATGCTGTCCAGACTAGATGATCATGAGATCAGATCTCTGTGTGGAGCACTGGCTGCTGTCAGACTCCTTGTGAAAATAAAAATCTCAGTGGATTATTACATTTAATGGCAAAAATAATGTTTGGAAATGTATACTGATATTTCCAACTGACACACTACAGCAAAAGATAGAAATAACAGACTTTTGTTGGTGAAAATACTGGTGGCCTAAGACTTTTGGACAGTACTGTATATGTGTGTGGGCGTGTTTTTGTGACATATCAGGACACAACTCTGTATAATGAGGGTTAGGGTTAGGTGTATGGTTGGTGTAGGGCCATAGAATATACAGATGTCCCCACTTTTCACAAATCAAATGTGTGTTTGTGTGTATATATATATATATATATATATATATATATATATATATATATATATATATATATATATTATAATAATATGAATAAATAAATAACATAGTCTTATATTGAAGAAGAATGCAAGTACTTGGATCATATGTATTTATGGATCATATATATTTGTATATGTGACAGCTCTGCGGTCGAGTTGGGCTCTGCACTTGCTGCCATCTTCCATGAAGACACATCATCTTTCAGCAGTGATGCTGTACCAGACAGTGCGACTCCTTTGACCTGTCCCTGAACCCTCAGGCGCGCTAGCGTGTCTACTCACAAGGCAGACAGCCACGCCTCTACTACCGTGAGCGTTTTTTTCCACATTTTCTTTTTTCGAATATTAATTTTCACCTTCGAAATTCGTTTTTTTTTCCTTCATTTTTTTGCATCAACATTTTCACCCACAGGACTGCCGTATACTGGATGTTTTTCCCTTTTCACACCATTCTTTGTAAACCCTAGAAATGGTTGTGCGTGAAAATCCCAGTAACTGAGCAGATTGTGAAATACTCAGACCGGCCCGTCTGGCACCAACAACCATGCCACGCTCAGAATTGCTTAAATCACCTTCACCTTTAAATCAGTTCAGGAGATTGTCTTGAGCGGGACCACACCCCTTAATGCATTGAAACAACTGCCATGTTATTGGTTGATTAGATAATTGCATTAATGAGAAATTGAACAGGAGTTCCTAATAACCCTTTAGGTGAGTGTATTTAAATAGAAATAAAATATAACGACCTTTGTTATAAATAAAATAAATAGTAATATTTCACAATATAACTGTTTTAACTGTACTTTGATCAAATAAATATAAATATAAATAAATGCAGCCTTAAGACTTATTTTAAGCAATTTGAAACCATTAACATTTTTGAACAGTAGACAAATAAAAAATAACACACCCAAATATACATATACATATATATATATACATATATATATATGTATACATACATACACATATCACCCTTGAACACACAGTATTTTTAATGAGTATTTCTAAAAACATATATATAATAATAAATACAAATAAAAGACCCAAATTCCTCCAAAATCAAACCCCAACTTCCACTATCAGTAGCTTCCCTTTCCAATGAAAGACTGGTATTCCTGCCCTCTGCCAGAGTCTGTCTGTACCTCGCTCCTCCTGGATTGCACATTCCACACCGTGTCTCAGCCATGACTAACTTAATTTGCTCTGTGCAGGTCTTCATCAGAAAGTGTTTCATCTACACGCTCTGCGGGCACCTGACCAGGGCAATAAGGCACATAAGACATCTTGTGTAAAGTTGACCCGTGAAAAAGAAAAAAAGAAAAAAAGAATGACATTCCAGCACAGAGATCTAATGGAGAGTGTTTCGCATAAGCACAGCCATCCATTTTTTTGGAGGAGTAGCGAGATGCACAAGAGGTAGGGGGTTGAAGGACATTCCTCTCACAGCTCTTAACTCAAAAGATGGCAGCTGGGAGTGAAGTAGTGCTGGGTCGACACCGAGCGCCAACATCCCGCTCTCTCTCGTGAGGCCAATAAGGAAGTGACTAAAACTGCAATTCATCGACTGGCCGCTTGAGGCTGGCTGCAAAAGGGAGTCAGTTCCATAGACTCCCCATGTTAAAATGCCCAACTTTACAGCAGGAAAAAAAACATGTTTACAGCCTGGTTCAAAAAATTATTTTGGTCTAAATAGCTAATTTTGCCCTTCATGACAACTGTGAGGGGGGTGAATTTTTTTATAACTCATCCGTTTAAATTATATTAAGACTTAAAGTTCTGCATAATTAAGGGCGTGGCCACTTGAGTGACAGGGAGATTGCCGCTGCTGACACTGCCGTCGCGCTAGGTGGGCGTGGCTACAGCAACTAGCTCCCGCCTTTTTGCACATTTTTGATTGTCCGGGAGAGTTGCGCGGTGACGCGCTGCCAAGATGGCGAAGGCCCGCTCTACACACTTTAGGCTTCAAAAACTCTCTTCAGTAGTCTACGGGTGACGTCACGGACACTACGTCCATATTTTTATACAGTCTATGGTCGACACTCAGGCCATGTCCTACATGTGTTCTTAATGTGCACTATAAAATCTGTTCATAGAGGGTCTTTGTATCATTTTCAGATTTGAAAAAAAAAGGAAAGCAATGCAAGCGTTGTTTTTGGTCCAAGGCTTATGGCATGCTATTTGCATAATGGGGTCCACATGAAGTACCTGTATAAAATTACAAACATAGCACTTCTGTAGTTTCCCGTTCCAGTCTCCCCCATCCCCCGACAGCCTGTCCTTGTAAAGTGCTTTAGCCCTGTATTCATTGTGGCGCCACATGAGAAGAATACCCTGGTCCAAAAAAGCAAGGCCAGATCCGACAAAGTGTCCATTGAGTGAAGATGAACCTCACGTGGACGCCAATCCTGCAATATTGTTTCAAATTAATCCGTCGTCATGGCACTTGTACCTTTCAGTGTACATTGAATTTTGCCCTCGCAGGCTGCTGATCTGTCATCTGCCTCACGGTTATTTTCCTTTCCACCGCCGTCACATGAGGGGCTTTCACTGGCGGTTCCATCCCATGAACAACCTTACAGTTTCCATTTCTGCTCCAGCTCAAAATAAAATGATCAGACTCATGGGAGCTGGCTGTGAATCAGCTATCCTGACAAATATTTTTAGAAACAGGGCCTCTATATGGAATACAGCTCTAAAAATAGTGTCTGAAACACATATTATGTCTGTTAAAGCAGCATTAAATGTGCCTTAAGAAGACAGTTCACCCAAAATGAATATGCTTTTACACTTCATAAAGGATGCAAAACATTATCAACTTATGCACTAATAAATTTTACGTTATTTACTGAAAATTTACAGAACTTTTAAAAGGTACTTTTAATGTGTTTTTTATTTCTTGAACAACATAATTTTGGGGTGAACTATTCCTTCAATGCCATGTATGTATTTTCTCAGTTTAACACCCTAAAGCAACACCTTATGAGGCAGAGTTTAACTGGACCTCCAATGGACAATGGATTAGAGGCTGGAAAAATTACACCCACACCTGTTACAAGAGAGCCCCTTATATCCTCATATAGGTAATTTTATCAGGCCAGATCCTTGGAGGGTCAGAGAGACATAACAGCCTGCAGAAGATGAAGACTTCCACAGGTGCAAGCAAAACTGCTCTAAAAAAATAGAAAGAGTTGACACTACTGGGTTTTTTTCTGCATTGGCCAGTATTTTAAGTGCATTTAAAATAGTTAATGCTATAGAGTGGTAAGCTGTTTGTAAAATCTCTCTGACTAACAAATGCAGATTTGACCAGCGCAATTTCAAAGTACTGAAACCACTCCCAGAACTCTCACACACTTCACACATTCCAACTGCTGTGTGGATTTCAACCTAACAGCTATGCTCTTCACTCTTCACAGCTACTCTTCACGCTTTATATGTTACCCTTGGGAGATATCATCAGGAAACATGGTGTTAGCTTTCACTGTAATGCTGATGATACTCAGCTCTATATTTCTTCGCAGCCCGGTGAAACACACCAATTTGAAAAACTAATTGAATGCATAGTCAATATAAAAAACTGGATGACGAGTAATTTCTTACTGCTAAATTCTGAAAAAAACAGAGGTGTTAATTATAGGACCTAAAAACTCTGCTTGTAATAACCTAGAACACTGTCTAAGACTTGATGGTTGCTCTGTCAATTCTTCGTCATCAGTTAGGAACCTAGGTGTGCTATTTGATCGCAATCTTTCCTTAGAAAGCCACGTTTCTAGCATTTGTAAAACTGCATTTTTCCATCTCAAAAATATATCTAAATTACGGCCTATGCTCTCAATGTCAAATGCAGAAATGTTAATCCATGCATTTATGACCTCAAGGTTAGATTATTGTAATGCTTTATTGGGTGGTTGTTCTGCACGCTTAGTAAACAAACTACAGCTAGTCCAAAATGCAGCAGCAAGAGTTCTTACTAGAACCAGGAAGTATGACCATATTAGCCCGGTCCTGTCAACACTGCACTGGCTCCCTATCAAGCATCGTATAGATTTTCAAATATTGCTTATTACTTATAAAGCCCTGAATGGTTTAGCACCTCAGTATTTGAATGAGCTCCTTTTACATTATAATCCTCTACGTCCGCTACGTTCTCAAAACTCAGGCAATTTGATAATACCTAGAATATCAAAATCAACTGCAGGCGGCAGATCCTTTTCCTATTTGGCGCCCAAACTCTGGAATAACCTACCTAACATTGTTCGGGAGGCAGACACACTCTTGCAGTCTAAATCTAGATTAAAGACCAATCTCTTTAACCTGGCATACACATAACATACTAATATGCTTTTATTTTCCAAATCCGTTAAAGGATTTTTAGGCTGCATTAATTAGGTAAACCGGAACCGGAAACACTTCCCATAACACCCTATGTACTTGCTACATCATTAGAAGAATGGCATCTACGCTAATATTTGTCTGTTTCTCTCTTGTTCCGAGGTCAACGTGGCCACCAGATCCAGTCTGTGTCCAGATCAGAGGGTCACTGCAGTCTAGAGCCCCAGATACAGATCCCCTGTAAAGACCTTGTCTCAGAGGAGCACCAGGACAAGACCACAGGAAACAGATGATTCTTCTGCACAATCTTCTGCGACTTTGCTGCAGCCTGGAATTGAACTACTGGTTTCGTCTGGTCAGAGGAGAACTGGCCCCCAAACTGAGCCTGGTTTCTCCCAAGGTTTTTTTCTCCATTCTGTCACCGATGGAGTTTCGGTTCCTTGCCGCTGTCGCCTCTGGCTTGCTTAGTTGGGGACACTTCATCTACAGCGATATCGTTGACTTGATTGCAAATAAATGCACAGACACTATTTAACTGAACAGAGATGACATAACTGAATCCAATGAACTGCCTTTAACTATCATTTTTGCATTATTGACACTGTTTTCCTAATGAATGTTGTTCAGTTGCTTTGACGCAAAGTATTTTGTTTAAAGCGCTATATAAATAAAGGTGACATTGACATTGACTCTTATAACATACATACATAAAAAAAAAAAAAACCCCTGCAAAGATTCAGCCTGGATGACCACACCATAAAACAACAATTAATAAGTGAAACATTTAAACATAAATTATATAATAGTAATAATATTTTTTTTTTAATTTGTTATATAATAAAGAAAACTATTGACCAAAAAAATTTATTTTATATATATATATATATATGTCATGTCCTGTCCTGTATGGTAAATGTCTGTGATTCCACCAATCATTTAGAGTCACTCAACTCTCCAGCTGATGTTTAGGCATGGAAAACCCTTTCACCTTGAACAGGGTACGCCAGCATGGGAGGCATGTCATGATGTTCAAGAGACGAAGGGGAGCTTGAATCCGTGTATCATTCGTTCTTTCGTTTTTCTAATTGAAACCAAAAATGGAAAAATAAAAAAACGACTTGTTTTTTAAAAATCTGTTTCCAAAACGAAAATGAAAAAACGGATAAAGATAAGTGAAACATTTAAACATAAATTATATAATAGTAATAATATTTTTTTTTTAATTTGTTATATAATAAAGAAAACTATTGACCAAAAAAATTTATTTTATATATATATATATATATATGTCATGTCATGTCATGTCCTGTCCTGTATGGTAAATGTCTGTGATTCCACCAATCATTTAGAGTCACTCAACTCTCCGGCTGATGTTTAGGCATGGAAAACCCTTTCACCTTGAACAGTGATTTGTTCAGTCGCATATGGTTCTAGTTCACCTTTTTCAGTCAATGCAGTGGGAGCCGGAAAGAGAATTGATTAGTTCTTTTCTTATTTGATTAATGCCAATGTACCAAAGATAAAAGTACAGATAGGTAATGTCAATATTGCATACAAAGAAGTGGCATTATATGCAAAGCACCATTTACAGACGTATGTAAACATAAAAATAAATAATACTAATCGAAAACTTTAACAAAATAAATTAAAAAGATTAAATAGCATTGAAAAGATTAAACATTTTTGACAGCCTTAAGATTTTTGGAAGATTAAATACTTTGGATATACTGTTGAACCTCTTTAAAAAAAATAAATAAATAAATAAATAAAAAAAAAATATATATATATATATATATATATATATATAATGGATTTTGATGAGTGAATTTACTGCGGTGAATATGACATTTTGCAAGAAGTCATAATTGGTTAATAATGAAATATACATTAATTTTGTCTTTTTGAATATTAAAGAAGCCAAACAGTACATCTTTAAAAAGCAGAGAGAAACCCTGTAGCACACTGCGATAGATAACATTAGAGAATTCATTCCAAAATAGCTGTGTGTGAGGACAATCCCAAACGATATGTATATCAGTTTCATTAGGGTCTCCACAAAAACAACAGCTTGTATCTATGTCTGATTTAAACCTTTTCAAAAACACTTTAGCTGGGTAAAATCTGTGTAACAATTTGAATGAGATTTCTCTAACCTTGTTAGTTATTATATTCCAAAGACAGAGTCCATACTTTTTTCCCATCAATATGATCAACCACATTCCTCCAATAAGACACCACATATGGAGTCGTTACACGCTCCTTTTGAAAAAGCGATCTAATCTTATAGTTACGTGATGAAGGATACTGGACAAAGTCGTGGCCTAGTTGTTAGAGAATTTGACTCCTAACCCTATTGTTGTGGGTTCGAGTCTTGGTCTGGCTATACCACGACTGAGGTGCCCTTGAGCAAGGCACTGAACCCCAACTACTCGCCGGGTGCCGCAGCATAAATGATGAACACTGCTCCGGGTGTGGTCACAGTGTGTGTGTGTGTTCACTGCTGTGTGTGTGCACTTTGGATGGGTTAAATGCAGAGCACAAATTCTGAGTATTGGTCACCATATTGGCAGAATGTCACATCACTTTTTCACTTTCATGTAACAAAAAGCATAGTTTTCCTACTGGGATTTCAAATGGGTGTAAAGATAAAGATAAAGTGCTGGATGATCTAATGAGTCCCTTGAAAGTGTAACAACTCCTTTAGGAACAGTGTCCATGATGATGGAGAATTCTTTGGGAGTTACTGGAAAATTACATTTACAAAGGAATTTTTTGTGACTTAAAATAAGACCTTCCAAGTTAAAGAACTAGGAAACAACCAAAACAAATTTCCAAATGAAGTACCGCTGAGGGGTGCTTAAAAATGAATGACCATGCAAGTAATGCCTGTTTATGAAATTTGGTTAAATTGTAAGGGATTCTAGCAATATTATAAATACAGATCAATAGGAAAGGGAGACCACCTAATTTGGAAAAGAAGTCATTGGGGATAAAAATCCATATTGAATTTGGATTACACAAACACTGTCTAATCCAATTAATTTTGAGAGTGTTGTTCAAAGAAGAGAAATCAAGGAAATTAAACCCACCATAATCATATGTGTTCATTAATAAGTACTCTTTATTACCTTTGTTACAACATTCAGTGTATAGAAAATAACCATTATGACAGAAATTTGTGACAGAAAACTGTAAGAAGTAAAAAGCTCAGAAATGCAGTAACTGTAAGAGTAAATAATAATTATAATAATGATGATGATAATAATAATAATTAGGCACCTGTTTGTAAGGAAGCATGTAAATTCATCCATCCAATGCTGTCAGGTCACGTGACAAAAGAACGAATGATAGGATAAAGCCTTTTATACAGTCTTTATTATTATTATTATTATTATTATAATTATTAAACAATGCAAACATTAAAACATTAAGGCAATACACTTAAAATCATGAAGACAAATAATAATAATAATATACACAGAGATTTGTTGCAAGGGTAACTCCAGTCTATGGTCAAAGCTTATGGGTCTGTCACGTGAGGAGCGACTCGAAAACCCAAAAGACTCAAGAGATTAACTAATCAATTCTCTATAGAATTTTGCGCATGCGCGACTGAACGAGTCACTCCCAGAGACGACTCGTTCTTCCCGAGTCACATTAAAGATTCGTTTAAAATTATCGAATCGTTCAAGAATGACCGTCACTAACTAGCATCAGACAAAAACACCAACGTGAAACACACACGCTTGATATCCGTTTTTTTAATTCTTGATATTAGCATAAATTTGAAAATCGGAAAACGAAGCTTTATCTGTTTTTTCATTTTGGTTTTGGAAACAGATAAAAAAAAAAACAAGTCGTTTTTTTATTTTTCCATTTTTGGTTTCAATTAGAAAAACGAAAGAACGAATAATACACGGATTAGCTTGGTATTATGAGGGTCAGATGGTTACATTTCTAACTGCCTTGAAAACAAATTGCAAGGGGCAAGAAGAAAAAAAAAGGACTGCAGACCTCCAGAGTCATGCATGTAGAATAGCCACATACAACAGACCCAAAAATTATTTGGACACCTACAGGTATATCACACTTACCAAGTGCATAAATGTCATTGCATTACATTTTGAAAGCATTCATTTGAAAGAAAGATCAGAAATACATTTATGTTTGTTGACAACACTACAAAGTATGCAAAAAAAGGTAAAAAAAAATACAAAATAAATAAAAAAATGATTTGCCACTAAAGTGCTTGCATACTGTTACAGCAGCATCAGCAGAAAGCAATATGTGACGCAATTCCACAAAAAGCAACCCCAAAAGCTGGGAGACGCTGACATCTTTGACACGTTTAAGCGCTTGTGATTCAGGACTGCACAGTGGAATGCAGCGGGCATTGACGGCAGGTTCTTGACGTGGCTGATATCTACAGCAGGTCAAACACAACAGAAGCAGTATGGTTAAGTGCCCTACCTTAACCCAAACAAACAGACAAACAAAAAATGTTTTCGGGAAGCTGATGCATTTGTGTGCCAAGGGACAGCGTGACTACAAGTGATGCCTTCAAACAATCACGCTCATAGCTTGAAAGCTGGTGTGGACTTCTGCAGCATGGGGAGCATCAGAGCCCTCTCTGACATATGACATATACACAGCTGCTGGTGAAGCACAGGCCCCAACACAAACTGACATGCCAAATCCCAAAGAAAACAAAGGGAGCCGTCTCCAAACCAGCTCCTCTGCACTGTCTGGGAGCGGTAGCCTCCCAGACAGCGCAGAGGAGCGACAAGCCAACAAGTCCTAATCGAAAAATGGGAAATGTAAAAAAACAAATGTGATGCACAGGCAGACAAAACAGGAGAAATGTTATTGTAGGAACTCTGGTGAGGGGGTCAGGCATGCGACCCAACCTGGTCCTCTATAACGACCTTTGACCTTTTCTGCTAAGCACTGGCCAAACACAGACCACTGGCCCATAACAATGAGCTATTCAGCCTATGCTATGACCAGGAAGTGGGGGTGAGCATGTGTAAAGTTTAGTACTGATTCCCAGCAGCTATCAGTGGACTGTTTAACAAATTTGACTAAGAGTTATAGTTTTGGGACACACCATTTGTAAATTTGCTATTGTAAAGGGAATTTAAGAGTTGGCATCTGGTGTATGCGCAACATCTGTAATCGGCTTTCAAACTCCAATACTGGGCCTGAAATTAACTAGGGCTTGGGGCAATAGGACCAAACTGAATAAAATGCCCCCCCAAATTCAAGGTTATGGGGCAAAAAATACAACTCTATATTAAATTTAGATCTGCAGGCACTGGAACAGATTTATTTTTATGTGGTTCTGAAAAATTAGAACAAATAGAACAAATCACACGTTTCTGTTGAGCTTTTAAAATGCAATGTCCAATCAGAGGCATTTAGATTAGTCACTGCTGAAAACAGTTCAGTGTGTGGCTCACTGACTGAATTTTGCACTCTCACAAATTCTTAAGAAACAATTCATCATAACAATGGGAGTTTATGCAGTAGTGGATAACTTGTACTGAACTGAACATTCAATCAACATTAATAACCATTATATTACAATATCAAGAACAATAATCAACAATGATTTTCCCGTAATACTGCAGCCTTCTCTGTAGCGAGTTACTACGGAGCCCTTAAAGGGACCATTGTAAAAATAAAAAATAGTCTTTCGCATGCTCATAAGAAACTTTGCGATCCTCACAGACAACTCACTGTGAAATGGGATGATGACCCAATACAGCGGTTTGCATTGAGCTTTAGTTTGGGATTTCGTTAGAGCAGTTCGTGGAGTATTCATATTACTCATTTGTCATTTACTGAAGCGCCTTTATATAATAAGACACTTTGTCCATATATAGCACTGCTCACAATAAGCACTGTTGGAGATGAATGAAGAAATTCAGCATTTCTCTGCCATCTGCAAAGATGCATTAAATCTGAGAAAGTGGTTTAACAAAGGATGTTTTGATCTTGTGAAATACAAATATTTTAACACTCATATGTATGTATGTATATATATATATATATATATATATATATATATATATATATATATATATATATATATATATATATAAATAAAAAGAAATTAATTTGTTTAGCACTTTTTACAGTAACAGTGGTTTTTTTTATGAAACATTAAACAGAGCATCTAGGACAATGCACACTGAACCACCCATTGCACCATCAGTCTATTTCTGAGCACATCGACCTCCACAGAGTTAAATTGTTTAAAGAGCACATTAGGCTTTGAAATATGACATGTTGCTTTAATAAAAGCCAAAATTTTAGCACCTTTTGACTGTGTCAGGCTGTCACAGAGCATGCGTTAAAGTGGACATACACCTGCTGTGATATTAGATGTATACTGCCCTGCAGAAAGCAATATTTTGAGCAAATAGCTCTTATTAATTCATGTGCATCCATACTCTCGTTTTCTTCACAGTAAAATTGCAGTGATGTGCAATTAAAATTATAGTTTACATAAACCAGACATGTGCACATGTGAAAGGTTTCTTGTGCGCACACAATAGTTTCTTTCGAGCGCACAATAAGTTTCTCATGCACATGTGAAAGCTTCTCGTGCTCAAGCAAACGTCTTTATATTTTAGGTGTTAGTAATTTAAGTAATTTAATTGTAATTTATATTTGACATAACAGTCAACAAGGATTATTTAATAAGGTAATTAAAAAAATTGCCAAAGAAACCGTTGATGGAAAAGTAATTTTTAGTGGACTCATGCTCCTAGTCACAAATTTAGCTAAACGTTTGTGCAACCCCCAGTTCAAATTAGGCAGTTTTTTTCTCTTTACACACTCCCATGATTAGGAGCACATCCCCCATCGATCCTGCACCAGCATCCAGGCACCATGAGGTGCCAAGGCTAGAGGAGAAACACCTCAACCTGCACTGCAGGATCTGTAAACTTCTATTTGGCACCGCAAAAGTCACCATATACCACACATCCCATGATCGAAGATTTATGACCTAATCAAAAACACATTAGCCAGAGTGGCATAGATCACTAAAAATATCACAAAAATCCTCCAGTGGTTTCTGAAGTCATCCAAATAATCTACAACCTTGAAAAAAAAATCTGACAATATTTAAAATAATCATATATCAACATATTAGCCAGGCCAAAATTTGGCCATTTTGAGATGATTGGCATCAACTGCTAGCCATACCTGGTCAAGAGAAATGTGTTAGTATCCATTAACAACTGGTAATTTTTATTCAATTACATTTTTATTTTCAGTGATTTATTTTATTTTTAAATAATGTAAAATAGTATGTAAAAATAATAAAATGGTAAATAGTAATTTTTCTATATTTTAAAACTCCTATTAATCATGTGAGGGCAAAGCTGAGTTTTGTGGAAACTGGGATGTTTTTCAGGATTCTTTAACAGATGGAAAGTTCAAAAGAACAGCATTTATTTAAAATAGTCATCCTTAACAATATAACAGTTTGTAACAATATAAGTGTCTTTCCTCTCTTTTTGATCAGGTTAATGCAACCTTGCAGAACAAAAGTATGTACATTTAAACTATTCATTTAAACAATATAGTAACTGACCATAATAGTCAGTTATTGATCAATATACTTTTTTAATTTAGAAAGAGTTGCATAGTTAAGAATGAATTGGAATGAGTTGTGCAAGACCAACATCTTTTTTTTCAACTGGATCTGATGGCGTTAGATTTTTTTATGGTATGTTATACTTCAGCATCACACATGGAGGTTTGTATCTTGGTAAAGCAAATGAGTCCATTTATGTTCCCCAACCATTTTCCGCCTCATTACAGAATAATGTCCCTTCACAGTCTATCACAAATGGGAGTAGGTGACACAAAAATGGCCACCATGTAAACACCATTTGACTTAACAAATAACTACTTTATTGGGTCCACTTAACAACCATTCCTTGAGTTTTCCTCAATGGAAATGAGATTTACAGCCTTCTTTCCTCATGGTAAACCATGCATCCAGTCATCTAATTGGTACTAGTGACTGTGCTTCCAAGGTTTAGACCATGAACAACACAAAGTAGAGGAAGTTTCAGGATAAAGGCAAACTGACAATAATCAACTCTTCTACTGGTTTGAGACATATTTATGTAGGAAAAATGAAGCTACTAACTGTAACACCATGTTTCTTAGACAAAGTAAATTAACTGCCTGGATGTCTTCTGCTCATAAACTTTGAGGTGGAAAAAGAAAAAAAAAGAAAAAGAGAGAAAGAGAGATAGAGTGAGCGGGAGAAGAGAGAAGGGGGTAGGGAGAGGTGAGAAAATCACTGTTAAGTTTACAACTCCAGTTTTGGTCTTCTTTTTTTTTCAGGGATGCAGATTTAATGTCCAACAGATCAGAGTTTACTTTGCAAGCAGACCATCTGACTGCTTGCTCCATTGAGATTTGGGACCAACACATCTCAGAGAGTATATATTGCAAGGGCGGTCTACATCAGTGTAAGCAAATCAGTGTGTGACTAGTGCCTACAAACACTTCAGCCCATCTTCAGAGCTCAAACTCCCTTAAACGCTTTTCCTCTGAAAATACCCCCACACACGCCCAATTCTTGAGGAAAAACATGAACAGCAAATTCTGAATTATTGATAAAGAACCACACACAAATGTATTTGTTTCCTATAAGCCAGTCCTGAGGTTATCCCTGTCAGAGGACATAATTCATATCGATATCATCTGACAAAACAAAAATGGGAAACTGTAACTAACAAGGCTTAAGGGACTTATTTACAGTCTCTCAGTGTCTTACACACAATGAAATCCATTCAGGCTATGAGAACACTGCATCAAATAAAAGGCACACTTTAAGTTTTTTTCCTGTGAACAAATTGTTGAAATTCCACATGGGATTGTTAAATGCTGCTTCTGGCATGACTAGAGAACATGCCACAAGTGATTCAGATGGGACGGGATGCATACTGCATTTACAAACATTCAAAACCGCCAGCTGAAACGAGTGGACAGAGGATGGAATCAGATGTTTAATCTACTACTTCAAGATGCCTAGACCTGCAAACATTGCAAAGGCTGCACAATTGTAATGTTTATTTGGCAGCGCTGCACAAACTGCACTTCCAGACAAAGGATCTTTACTCCACAGGTCCTGCACTAATATTATTCCCAAAAGACATGACTACAGTTGTAATCTTATTTTAATAATGTAAGTCAAGGCAGAAACACTAAAGTACAATTAAGTAAAAAAAAAATGACTTCATTTATTTTTTAATGAATGTTCCACGTTTTATTGTGTAGGTTTTATTGTTTATACCACCCATCATTGCACTTCATTCCACAGAAAATCTGGGGGAGATTGCTTTTTCTCAATGCAAAAACTTGTTTAGCCAGTAAAAATGTTTTCCTCTTTAGCTGACATTACAAATCCTTCGCCTTTAAACATCACAAACAATTCTTCTTGGGAAAAATCAATTCCTGTTCTATTTTTTAGAGTGGTAGAGCAATGCGTTAGCAGCGCAAGGTTGTGGGTTCAATTCCCAGGGAACGCATGTTAGGTAAAAACTGTTAGCTTGAATGCACTGTAAGTCGCTTTGGATAAAAGCGTCTGCTAAATACATAAATTTAAATTTTACATTTAAATTTAAGTACAACCCGAATTCCGGAAAAGTTGGGACGTTTTTTAAATTTTAATAAAATGAAAACTAAAAGACTTTCAAATCACATGAGCCAATATTTTATTCACAATAGAACATAGATAACATAGCAAATGTTTAAACTGAGAAAGTTTACAATTTTATGCACAAAATGAGCTCATTTCAATTTTGATTTCTGCTAAAGGTCTCAAAATAGTGGGGACGGGGCATGTTTACCATGGTGTAGCATCTCCTTTTCTTTTCAAAACAGTTTGAAGACGTCTGGGCATTGAGGCTATGAGTTGCTGGAGTTTTGCTGTTGGAATTTGGTCCCATTCTTGCCTTATATAGATTTCCAGCTGCTGAAGAGTTCGTGGTCATCTTTGACGTATTTTTCGTTTAATGATGCGCCAAATGTTCTCTATAGGTGAAAGATCTGGACTGCAGGCAGGCCAGGTTAGCACCCGGACTCTTCTACGACGAAGCCATGCTGTTGTTATAGCTGCAGTATGTGGTTTTGCATTGTCCTGCTGAAATAAACAAGGCCTTCCCTGAAATAGACGTTGTTTGGAGGGAAGCATATGTTGCTCTAAAACCTTTATATACCTTTCAGCATTCACAGAGCCTTCCAAAACATCCAAGCTGCCCATACCGTATGCACTTATGCACCCCCATACCATCAGAGATGCTGGCTTTTGAACTGAATGCTGATAACATGCTGGAAGGTCTCCCTCCTCTTTAGCCCGGAGGACACGGCGTCCATGATTTCCAACAAGAATGTCAAATTTGGACTCGTCTGACCATAAAACACTATTCCACTTTGAAATAGTCCATTTTAAATGAGCCTTGGCCCACAGGACACGACGGCGCTTCTGGACCATGTTCACATATGGCTTCCTTTTTGCATGATAGAGCTTTAGTTGGCATCTGCTGATGGCACGGCGCATTGTGTTTACCGACAGTGGTTTCTGAAAGTATTCCTGGGCCCATTTAGTAATGTCATTGACACAATCATGCCGATGAGTGATGCAGTGTCGTCTGAGAGCCCGAAGACCACGGGCATCCAATAAAGGTCTCCGGCCTTGTCCCTTATGCACAGAGATTTCTCCAGTTTCTCTGCATCTTTTGATGATGTTATGCACTGTAGATGATGAGATTTGCAAAGCCTTTGCAATTTGACGTTGAGGAACATTGTTTTTAAAGTTTTCCACAATTTTTTTACGCAGTCTTTCACAGATTGGAGAGCCTCTGCCCATCTTTACTTCTGAGAGACTCTGCTTCTCTAAGACAAAGCTTTTATAGCTAATCATGTTACAGACCTGATATCAATTAACTTAATTAATCACTAGATGTTCTTCCAGCTGAATCTTTTCAAAACTGCTTGCTTTTTTAGCCATTTGTTGCCCCCGTGCCAACTTTTTTGAGACCTGTAGCAGGCATTAAATTTTAAATGAGCTAATTAAGTGGATAAAAGTGTAAAATCTCTCAGTTTAAACATTTGCTACGTTATCTATGTTCTATTGTGAATAAAATATTGGCTCATGTGATTTGAAATTCCTTTAGTTTTCATTTTATTAAAATGTAAAAAACGTCCCAACTTTTCCGGAATTCGGGTTGTAAAATGGGTTCCGACACAGTTAAATTTTGACATTAAAAAACATTGTTCCCATAAGCTGCAGCTGTATGATGTATTGTAATATAGTACAGAAACAGAGTACAAATGTAATTAAAAGGAAATTTCACTCAAAAATGATATTTGTTCATCTCCACAATGAAGATATTATAATGAAATCTGAGTTCATTTACCCAAAACCTATATGAATCTGTTTAATCTATGTCTAAAGAGAAACAATCACTTTATATGATGAATAGATTTAATTAAGGCTTTTACTGACATCAAATATGGCCAACGGCAGAACAACTGCACTTGCATGATACATGAGAACAAACCTCACTGGTTCTTGCACGTCAAAAAAGCATATATGAGCTTCCATTTACCATAAATGATGTTATTTATATATGTACATTGATCAGTTTATATGTGAATAAAAGCCTAAATTAAATCTTTCAACGGATGGATATAAATACCACAGGCTTGATTGAAAAATATCTTAATTTGAGTTTTGAGGATGAACTAAAGTCATATGGATTTGAAACAACATAACGGTGAGTAACTGATGACATAATTTTCATTTCTGGCTTAACTAATTCCCTTAAGGACAATTTTTAATTAATATTTCCCTTTTTTTTTTTAAATAATTTGTCACAGAGAAAGTTGTATAAAAATGAGTCTACAGTACACGAACACTACTTCACAGGTTTTTTTTAGTAGTGCCAATTTTGCCAAATCACACATTTACATACAGAGGTCATTTTCACCCTGGATGTGAAAGCAGAGGTGCATTTTGGTTAGTTAATTGCAGTTAATTGCTTCTCATCAAATTGTTCTATTCAGAATTCTGAAATGCTGAAAACTATCATTTAAGCAATCTTCAATGGACAGATTTTCGTTCTGTCAGGTGCAAAACAAGTCTGTTACAAGCGCAACATATCAAACATACCCGCAGCTTCACGTCTCAGATACGATCGAGGCGGCAAATTGTCTGCACTTCCTTACAAACACAAATCTTCCTGGCTTGGGAGGCACACCTTCGGTATTGCACAGCAAACAAACATAATTGGCTAATCTAATCGCATTGCTTTCTGCATTTCTGTTTACTTTTGGCTTAGCATCTCTATGAAGGCCAGGGCTATGTGACTGTGAATGCCACATTGTTCGGGGCCCCTTACAGATGCAATCTGCACAGATGTTGCTCGGCCTCTCTCTCCCACTCGCGCAAGCTCCAGTGACAGGCTGTTTAGTCTGAGGTGTATGCAAACACGAAAGGGAGACTTCATCACGCTTTACATGCAGCCCTGATAGAGTGGAATCAGTGAGCTGTACTATCTGCCCATCAGTGGCCCCGGCCCCCATTCAGCCCATTATGCATGGAAATGATGGTTCATTTCAGTCCAAAAGGAAGACCAGCGAATAGCTAATGTGAAAGGACTGCATTCAGCAAACAATGCCAGTGAAAGAACCCAAGTCTCAAGCTCTCAATCTGGACCTGAACTCAACAGACAGGTTAAAGGAATCCTTCAAGGTCCAAGGCGACTGAAATTCAACTCGGCAGGACTGAATTTAGATTTTTTTTTTCAGGCCCTCATTTTAAACAATACATTTTAAATCAAGTTTAGCCTGTCAGTTGAATATCACTTTTATTAATGAGTCTTACACAAGGTTTTTTTTTTAATCATAACTGAACCATGAATATGATTATTTTTATGTGCATCAAACATAATGCAATTAAATCCAACAATAATTTATTTAGTGACTGGAACTGGAACACAACTATTTTATGTTCATAATATCAATATACAATGACACAATTACTTTTAAACTGTGCAGTATTAAACAAGAATATTAAAACATTATTAAAGGCTTAATTTTTTTGACATTTCACAAAGGTAAATTTACTTGTACTTACCTCTAGCACACTCTGTCATGAAAATAATGTCAAATATGAAGAAAACTATCCAAAAAAGTTCCATGATGTCCCTATCAGGGCTCTCTGGTTCTTCAGTCTATGAAAAAAATGAAGCTGTTAGTGAAAACAAGGACTGGTGAATTACTCTGAAATACCAGTGCAATGCCAAAACACTTTATCATTGCTCCACTCATATGATCCTTCAGACATCATTCAGATATTCTGCTCAAAAAACATTTATTATTATTATGATGTTGAAAAGAGCAGAGTATATATATATTTTTAAGTATTAATTTCTATAATTTACCCCCAAAAAACAAAACATTTATAATTTATATTGGCTATAAGCATTTTAATGGTATAATGTATAATGTGAAAAAAAAGCTTTTTATTTCACGTAAATGCTGATCTCTGGATCCTTCTATTAATGAAAGAATTATTAGAATGATATAGAATGATTTCTGATGGATCATGTGACACTGAAGACTGAAGTAGTGATGCTGAAAAATTCAGCTTTAAACACAGGAATAAACTACATTACAAACTACGTTTGTCCTGAGCGTTGTACTGTTTATTTTATGATTTTAGGACTTTTTATTGATTCTTTAAGCGGTATGTTAGCACAATTGTATCATGAAACTGAACCATAGGGTGTATTATCTACCATACACAAAGCTAATCTTGGAATAATTAACATAAGGGTCATAATCATTCATTATATCTTAAGTATTTAAATTTAAAAAGCAGAATGGAAGGAAAGAACATACAGTTGTTAACTACAATATATATATATATATATATATAAAGCATTACTTCCATTTAATCGTAACACCACACAACCTGCAACATAGAGATAATTTACTCGTGAAATAAATTACATGTGCATAAAAATTAGTGCCAATTGGGTAAAAGGTATTTTTTTTTAAACCATAAAGCATGCGATGAAATATTCCATTTCAAACATGCGAGACTTACCAACAGTTGAAAATGTTCATTAATCCGTTCCTTGCGACTGATAAATAAAATATCATGCTTACATCCTCCTTAAACACACCAGACGATTCGTGTCTATATAAACTGGGCGCCACATCAGAAATCCTCACGTGCGCATCCAGCGAATTCAAACTGTTTAATTATCACGTGCAACTGTATTCCTGAACTGAACTGAACCCTGTATTTTCGCGCGACACTTCTTAATACACGCGCTGATTGCTGTAAACTTCTGTAGATGTCAGTCACCGCGCGCAAGCAATCTCCATAGATTCTTCAGAAAACAAAACACACACCCGACAATTTCTTCTTTTTTTTCTTTCCTTTTTAAAGCACCTAAATTTGTATCAAAACGTTGTTTTACACAGTTAGCAAAATAATTCGCCGTCCAGACACACACGCAATACAGACACGCACACACAGAGGAGTGTGAGACGTGCCTTCCCTCCGGCCAACTTTAGACCAATCACAACGAGCCTCTTCACTTTTACGGTTTAACTCTTTCATAATGATTATAATAATATTAATAACAATAATAATATAAAAAGTTATACTATACCAATTATTACTAATATTATTATTAATAATAGTTCTTATCAAATAAAAACAGTGAATAAGTGAAATGTAAAACGTCATTGTACTAAATCCAGTAGTACCTCTTTCACTGAAAACTGACCTGGACAAATGCCATTTACAACAACGGTCTGACATTCCAAAAGACCTATAAAAACAATTACACATTCAGTCACACTAGTGAGCACAAGAGGTTGAGTAGGCTAAAAGATAGTATCAACTAAAATCAGCAAACAATACTAAAAGTGTTTCGACATGTGGGGCCCTCTGTAAAAACAGGTTTAGAGAGACAGCTGGACTAACATCTGGTATCTGACCACTTTACCTCCTTATAATGATGATGCACGTGATATTACGTAATTAAGGAAGTTATGTTTTTAAATGTAACGTTATACTCTTTTATTCAAATCTTGAGCATACCAAGTACACATTACATGCATTTTCATTTAATGCAAATACGTGAATATTGTACAGTGTTAGAGCATACACAATTATTCATGTGTTGTTGCACACAATTAAATGCGGCTTAAGAAGACATGCCTTTTTGTGGACTAAGGAAGAGTGCAAAATCTATCCAGCAAAAGTACCAGAACAAACACAGCTCTCTTCTCATCAATGCTTACAGCTGGAGGAGAATCACTCACTCATCCCGCGTTTCATAAAACCTGCTTTACATGTATGAACTCGTGCTGCCATCTTGTGGTGGTTTTTCAAACTGACAAAAAAGGACATGCCCAAGCATTGTTGACAATTTTTTTTAATTGTTATATATATATATATATATATATATATATTATATATATATATATATATATATATATATATATATATATAAAGCTGACATAGAAAAATAAATAGCAAAATAAAACCGAAATTGCTAAATAAATAAAAATGAGAAAATAAAAACTAAGCTTAAACCTGAAACCATAATCATGAATATTAATAAAACAATAAAAAAAAAAACGCTGACATAAAGAGCAATAAACTTAACCAAAAATAACCAGTTGCATTGTAACTTATTAGAACTTAGTGTAATTATCAAGGTCCTAAGCATCTGATTTTTATTTACCAGACTGAAGTTTTTGAGATACTGTAAATTACAAAACATTCAATTATTTAATTCTGAAATCTGAGATTTTCTATATATTGTCTGGAAAACAGACAATATATTGTTGGCTCACCAGAATGAAAACTATTGTGTTTGATGAAGTCTCTCTGCACAATTTATTTTGAAAATGCAGTACTTATCAAAACATCTTACGAAATCCTATGAAATAAAGCAATCAATCATTGATCAAAATGTTTATTGAAATAAAGGTAGTGGTCTTTTGACATTTAACATATAGTTGGCAAACAAGCCTTGTTAGCTTTATTCTGCTGGTCACCCTCTGCTAACCAGTCAATAAGTATTTACCATTCACTTCTCTGACAAAAGATCAGTTGAAGATGTCTTTAAAAGTGCTTCTGAGACAAAAGAGCATTTACATAGTCAGCATCCATTGTTCCCTCAAAAACTCATGCAACAATTTGGTTAATGACAAAATAAGAATCAATATTGATTCAATTCAAACAAACAATGAATGAAAACAAGTTAACTTTGAGAGACAGTTTAAGCTAACAAGGCTGGTACTAAAACTATACAAACAAATAAGAGCAGGTACAAGGGGAGGGCGAGCTAAAAGCCGTCCACCAGATGAAGGCAATGCGCCCCAAACTATCATTACAGGCTCACAAATTGCACTAAACAATAATAGAGACCATCACAGCAGGGACCTATTTTGTTGAAGACTAAATGAAATATTACAAGATCCTATTTGTGACAGTTGGTCATTCATTTTTAATTTAAACTGGACCCTAACAACGTTATTCAATACTACAAGCTGGACAGCTGACAAAAATAAAATAATAATACTTACATAGCAGCCAAGACCTTAAACGTTTAAAGCCTTAAAATGGCTACTCAACGTCAGCATATATTCCCAAAACTCTTCAAAACAGTGCGTGTGTGTGTATATTATATATATATATATATATATATACACACACACACACACACACACACACACACACACACACACACACACATACATACATACATGCACACACAGTCACACACATTCAAAAAAAAAAAAAAACACTTAATCCTGGACCGAGTGCCCTTTTGGTTACAACAGAATCTTGCAAGTCAAAATAATGGCAAATATCATTTGTGTGTGTACTATAAACAGCCAGTGAAAATATGGAGCTGTGAAATTGTTTCATGAGAGCATACTAGAGAACTTTGTGAGACAAGTTTTTACCATTAGATATATACTGGGTGATACTGTTTGTGTGTGAGTTTCTTTCTACATGTAGGGCAGCTGTGAGCTCTGCTGAGAGAGTCGCGGATGCACTGACTGCAGAAAAGGTGGCCGCACTTTGTGGAGACCATGAGCCGACCACTGTCAATGATCTGAAAATGGAATCAAAAACAGACATTTCAATTAACCAGAGACACAAATTACATTATAGACTAAAATAAATAATTAGTTCAATTAAATAGTTAACTGCAATCCAAAATCAAAATGGTTCATCATTCACTCTCTCTCATGTCACTGCAAACCCAAAACATTTTCTTACTTCTCTTTCTTTGCACTTTCAATTCTTTTTGAAGCTTTAAAACCCCTGGTCAACATTTATTTTCATTCTTTTAAAAGTCTCTTTTTGTGTTCCACCAAAAAACAGTGTATCATCATGAGTGTGAGTATAAGATGACAATGTTTATTCAGGGTTGATTTAAAGGGACGGTTCAGCTCAAAATGAACACTGTCATCATTTACAAACCCATAAGACTTTTGTTCATCTTCGAAACACAAATTAAGATATTTTTTATAAATCCTGAGAGATTTGTGTACTGCAAAGTACATTCAAACAAAAAAAGTTTTCTGGGTTTAGAATGACATGAGGGTCAGTAAATGATAAAGTTAATTTAGGGGTGAACTAACTGTATAAATTAACTGTTTATGTGATAGTTTGCACATATAACCACTTACCTCTGAATAAGCATCCATGCAAACAGGACAGCTAACAGCCCCTGGCGTAGACCTACGGACAGCAGAACCCCACAAAACAAATCAAATCAGCCTGACTGATTCAATGATCTATGCTAAGATAAGCTAAATGTGCTACCGCCAGACCCAGATATCGGCTAATGGATTTGAAAACGGTAAAACTCAACTGTTTAACTCTAGGGGAGTTGGAAAATGAGCCTATTTTTATTTTTTATTTTTTTTAAATTGGAGTGTTCCTTTAACTTTTTTAAATGTAAAAATTCACAAAACTGCCTCCAGAATTGGCATACAAGGATTCATTCATTTAGTTCTAGACCCATTTAATGTGTGTGATGATGGATGTGTGTGTGTGTGTGTGTGTACCTGGCCCTCGAGCTGGCATGTAGAGAGGACAGTAAGCCTGGACTGAGTCTAAGACTGGACTCTTCCTCTTCATCACTGCTCAGTACATAACTCTCTGTGCCCGGTCCGCGTCTGCTTTGCACACCTGCAACACAAACGTGAACGTAACTGCAGTTTAGAAAGACAAAGACACAGTTAAGACATTTTTGATAAACAGAATGATACATTACCATCTTCCACAACCTTATTCCCATGGAACGATGAGAGAACGGCGAGACAGAAAATAGACAGAATTCATTAAAAAACCCTCTTAATAATATCAACACAATCCAAGAATGGAAAGCACATGCTTCATTCAAACCTTTACTATGGTACAAAATTTCAATTCAAGTGTTCAAGACTCACCACAATAGAATCATTATTGGTGAGGTCAACAACCGCAGGTTCAGAGCCTTCACATGTTAAATCTACCACATCTTCACCTTTGACAAGACAGCATGAAAGAGAAACGTTAGCATTTATTTTAAATTCCAGTTCAGTTCGACCAGAAGTCTGAAAAAGGATACAGAATCACTACACACAGAGTATTTCCAAAAATATAAGATTAGAATTATGAAATATATTTTTCTCCCCTGTCTGATTGGACATATCATGGAATAAAGATACATAATTGGTCAAAATTTGTGATGTGACTTTTGTTGAATCATTGTCCTCATTTGTAAGTCACTTTGGATAAAAGCGTCTGCTAAATGACTAAATGTAAATGTAAATACTGGAAAGTAAAGAAGAAATGTAAAGACCTGAGGAAGATTTGTCATGCCATACCATCATGAAGACTTTCTTTTACGATTTTAAGGCCTTAATTTGTGAAAGGGGTGAATGAAGACTTTCTAAAGGGGTCATAAACAGCATTTTTTATTAATTATTTTATAATGTTCTCTGAGGTTAACTTATAATGTTAGTGTGATTTTACACCTATTTTCTATCCTGTTTTTAAAGCCTCTCTGCAGAACAGTTTGTTTTTATAGGCAGGGAACTTTCAAGACTCGCAAGTAAATGCCCACTGCTCTGATTGGCTAACAGTTTTGTTTGTTAAAATAACAAATGGATGCTACTGTGATGTACTCCAAAAACAACATGGGTCATTTCGGGGTAAAATGTATAAATACTCAGTACTTGTCAAACATTTTGGAACAGACAATGCAATAGTGGAAAAAGCACGTTAACTCACTCCTGTGTTGCTACATTAATGTTGGACCCACTGTAGTCACACTCAGCCCTGCCTCAACTTTTACTTTAAGTCTCTCTGAAAAGCCTACATCAAACGGTCATGTTTAAAATGAACCCATAGCAAAGTAAAGCAAACAAAGTTTCACTGACGCGATGTGGAGCTCTTGGCTAATTTTCCCCCCGTGTTTACACCGGACAAGAGTGGCGCAATACGACTAGACAACAGAGTTATATCTACACTGGATGCAGCAGGATTGACAACAAATCCCCAACAGTAAACTGATGTATATCTGCTCTATATCTGACATAAGCATACACGCTGCTTCTGACCTGAAAGAAACTGATTAGCGACATGACACAACTTATTATTAAGGGTCATATTCCAAAACGAGTTGTTTTCTGATCCTGGTTTCAATAAAAGCTGTTTTTTTAACTAACAAGAGACTTACAGGATTTTTTAGGACTCGTTATATGTCAAAAGATCAAGTGAAACTTGAGTTCTCAGTTCATGACCCCTTCAAGAACTTTTTAAAACCTGCAGAAACCCTGATCTATCAACCGTGTGGCTCACAGCTTGTCATCAGTGCTGCTTTTAAGAAAATGAATGGGATTTCTAATATTGCAACATGACTGCTGCACACTAAACAGGGTTCTATGGATACAAATATCAACTCACAAATCTAAATTCTGAATGTTGCTCATCTCTTCTTTAAAGTGTGATGTCCATTGCTTACCTTTTACTTGTGCATTTTTCACAGATTTGCATAAACTTGATATTG
Organism: Carassius carassius; assembly: GCF_963082965.1. Classification (NCBI taxonomy): domain Eukaryota; kingdom Metazoa; phylum Chordata; class Actinopteri; order Cypriniformes; family Cyprinidae; genus Carassius; species Carassius carassius. The sequence continues at coordinate 25,157,526 of NC_081787.1, read as the reverse complement.
CTGTTCTTTACACAAAACAACTGCAGGTTGTGAAATCATTTGATTGTATATCTTCAATCAGAGGTAAAGGAAACATCTGGTAAAACAAAAGTATCAAACTCACTGGGAGTACGGTCACTTTCCAGCACATCAATGGTCTCCATCGCTGTTTGGGACATCTGGGTCCTGTTCCTCTTGCTGTTTCTACGGCGGGAACATGTAGCAGATGATGTTCGTCTTTTCCTCTGTGTCTAAAAACAGGAGACACAAGTGGTTACTACAGTATTACTGTTATTGTTTAGCAGCAAGGAAACTGCTATAAGCTGCAATAGTTTAAATGTAATCAGAACTGATCACATGACTGGTCACCTGGCCATTAATACTCACAGCAGTACTCATGTTGACTTTTGTTGATCACTGATAATCCCCCAATATGCCTTCAAATATTACTTTTAGCCACCAGATAATTCTTCTATACTTATAATAACTGTTAAAACACAGATTAGTAATATTGTAAGACACAAACTGTGTTGAAATAAGTATGTCAGTCTAAAGATAACCGTGTTGTTTAGTTTTAAATAATTTGTAGCTATATTCTCAAGTTAAAAACACTAGTGTGAAATATAGTATAAAAATAAATGAGCGAGCTAAACATCTCAGCATTTAACCAAATAGACTTTTCAACGTATGACATTCCTAGAAAACAAAAGCGCGTTTTGTTATTTAATTTAACATTAATAAATACTGAATAAGAATACATTAAATAAACTGTCAAAGGGTTTTAAATGGCAGCTAATTCGCTAACAAGCTAAAATGATCTGTTCATCCTAGCTCTGGCTCTGACAGCGAGCTCGATTGTTTCTCAGTGCCCTAGAAACCTCCGTTGGTTTAAATTATTATTTAATACATTATTGTACAACATTTACTATTAAATTGTTACGTTATAAATCAACCTTATCGTCAGTTTTAAAGAATAGCCGGTAACATACTCAGAGTCAGCACTGTCCAACAGTCAGCCTCTCAGAGCCAGAGCGCAAATACAGTAGAATAAGACACACAATTCTGAACACAGCGCCTCCTGTGGGACTGTATGTATGCACGTCCGTCTGTATTTTCATAAATCACCATCACATCACAACATAGAAAACAAGCATCTAACATGGACAGAAAATTGATTAAATTAACGATATAGGATAATAGGACTACACACACACACACACACACACACATACATATACGAATAAAAAAAAAAAAAAAGGATTCTGTCTCCATTTATTATGTAATTGCTACCTGCTATGAGTAAAAATGAATAAAATGTTTAAATGTAATTAATAATGTGAAACTAGGATTTAATAGGTAAAATAAATACTGAATAGAATAAAATACTCTATAAAATACTATATAAATGCATCTAACAGTACGGTATGAGTAGGGGCTACCTTACCTAATCCTAAAACTTTCCAAACAATATTTCAGACATTTTTATAATAGTACTTTTTCACGGTGAAAATGGAGTCTTTATACATATCCCTTTTAAATTGTAGGTCGGGGGTCCTACGCACAAAAATTATCATATTTGGGGGTCCATTGCATCTAAAAGGATTGAAAAACCCTGATCTTTAAACTAAAAAGGCTAAAGAAGAAGCAGTGGAGATGCACATTAGAAAATGTAATCAGTTTTAATATTCAAATTCCTAGTACTGGTAAGGAGAACGACCAGACACAGGAACAGTTTCTTCCCCCAGGCAATCCATCTAATGAACACTTGATAATAAATGTGGAACACACAACACTATTTATACACACATAGTCTACACTTCAAATTTGCACATAATATACCTGTACATACAAAACTGCCTATTGTAATATCCCTGAACATACAATAGTCAGTTTGTATATTGTTATTCCTTACCTACTTATTTTTTTTGTTTTTGTTCTGTCGCTGTCATTTTGTTGCACTGTGGAAGCTTTTGTCAAAAAACAAATTCCTCGTATGTGTAAACACACCTGGCAATAAAGCTCATTCTGATTCTGAGTGCTTAAAGACAAAGTCTTTTTGACTACAGAGCTGGACAATCCCATTTCCCGAAAAGATTTTCAAACATCACATTACTTTTCCTTGTTTATCAAGCTCTGTCGCTCTTGTTAGATGGGGCAGTCTTGTTAGATGACATCAGTAATATTAGGGAAAATGTGAACGGTACAACAAAGCAGAGACACTATACTATATTCTGTAGTCTTTCACAAATAATAGCCCACTTATATGGGCCTGATGTCATGTGATGAAATCAGACAAGAGCCCAATTCAAAGCTGAGAGATGTCTTCAAAACACGAGGTAATATATGTATGTTCCTCAGCTACACTCCCCCCCCCCCCCTCTGGTGTTCCACAGAGAATTGTGAAGTACAGCTGTATGAATGTTCAGTTTTTAGCACAAACACACACACTCAAAACCTTAAAGATCAACTTAAACCAAAACAACATATATATACAGGTGCTGGGCATATAATTAGAATATCATCAAAAAGTTTATTTCACTAAATCCATTCAAAACGTTAAACTTGTATACAGTATTATAATCATTCATTACACAGACTGATATATTTCAAATGTTTATTTATTTTATTTTTGGTGATTATAATCCCAAATTCTGTATCTCAGAAAATTAGAATATTACTTAAGACCAATACAAAGAAAGGATTTTTAGACATCTTGGCCAACTAAAAAGTATGAACATGAAACGTTTGAGCATGTACAGCACTCAATACTTAATTGGGGCTCCTTTTGCCTGAATTACTGCAGCAATGCGGCGTGGCATGGAGTCGATCAGTCTGTGGCACTGCTCAGGTGTTATGAGAGCCCAGGTTGCTCTTATAGTGGCCTTCAGCTCTTCTGCATTGTTGGGTCTGGCATATCGCATCTTCCTCTTCACAATACCCCATAGACTTTCTTTGCTGGCCAATTAAAAACAGGGATACCATGGTCCTTAAACCAGGTTCTGGTAGCTTTGGCACTGTGTGCAGGTGCCAAGTCCTGTTGGAAAATTAAATCTGCATCTCCATAAAGTTGGTCAGCAGCAGGAAGCATGAAGTGCTCTAAAACGTCCTGGTATACGGCTGTGTTGACCTTTGACCTCAGAAAAAACAGTGGACCAACACCAGAAGATTACATGGCACCGCAAACCATCAATGTCTTCCCCATGATTGTCTAGCCTACAGAACTAGACTGAGAGACCATTTAAAGGCCTTTGCAGGTGTTTTGAGTTAATTAGCTTATTACAGTGTGGCACCAGGTTTCTTCAATATTGAACCTTTTCACAATATTCTAATTTTCTGAGATACAGAATTTGGGATTTTCCTTAGTTGTCAGTTATAATCATCAAAATTAAAAGAAATAAACATTTGAAATATAGCAGTCTGTGTGTAATGAATGAATATAATATACACGTTTCACTTTTTGAATGGTTTTCAACTTTTTGATGATATTCTAATTATATGACCAGCACCTGTGTATATATATTTATATATATATTGTAGTTAACAACTGTATGTTCATTCCTTCCGTTCTGCTTTTTAAATTTAAATACTTAAGATATAATGAATGATTATGACCCTTATGTTAATTATTCCAAGATTAGCTTTGTGTATGGTAGATAATACACCCTATGGTTCAGTTTCATGATACAATTGTGCTAACATACAGCTTAAAGAATCAATAAAAAGTCCTAAAAACAAAATAAACAGTAGACTGCTCAGGACAAACCGATAACTCATGCACAACTATCACAATAGAGTACAAAACCTGAAAAGGCTTTAAGAGAGTGGAGTACAATCACACTCACTCGCGTGCGCGCGCACACACACACACACACACAATATTCAATGACATGCAAATAAATTAGGAACAATTACATTTTATATATTAATCTTTATTTTACATCACTGTGAAGTAAGAGTAAAATTTCTTCTCTCAATGCAACTTAATGCCTACTATTAGTATCACATTTGTTACAAATTCACAGAGAGGTACACTTAAATGTAAAGGGTACATTGCTTACTGTCACATCTATATGGAGAGCTGGAAAAATAGCGGGAATCTTTGCAAATACCATTCATATATGGTCTTCTGACATGCAACACTCTCAATCACACCGTCAAGATGACTGCAGCAATCTGAAGAGTTACGCTGATTTCACAGATTACTCTGGCAGTGCTAATGTATCCGGTTAAAGTTTAAGCAGAAGAGAGGAAGATCTGGTCTTAATTCCCTCCACAAGCACATGCTGTACTTATGAATCTAACCTGCAAACCTGTGACAACAGGACAAAAAATTTACAATTTCAAGCATAAAAAAAAAAGAAAAGTCATCTAGCTCACTCTAACAAAACTGCATGTTTCTGCAGTACGCAAACAAACCCACTAATTAAAAAAAAATCCAATACCCAGAGTACGGTCTACACCAGTGCAAACAAATAGTAATGTTAAAGGTCATTTTAAGACATCTACGTTAAGATAACATCACAGTTGCCCTTGAGAAAGATGGAGCATTCCATTCAATTTCAGCTAAAAGCACTTGTTACAAACAGAACCCTGATAAAACAAAAAAAAAAAACTTCAGCATAAAAATTTATTGTAGTGCCTTTAGCTCACACATGACTCTCACACTAAGAATACACGTTAAATGCACTGAAGAGATGTAGTCAATCCAAAGGTGTGTGTCGCTGGGCAGAAAGAGTGTTTGTGGTGGCTGAGCATCGAGCCTGTACTAACAGCGTGCTGTTTGCAGTGCAGGCCTTCATTATGCCACAATCCACAGTCCCACTGACCAGAGAAACAGCTCCGGAGACCTGCAGAGGACATTAAGACACTTAACGCTGCTGTTGTGTTTAATTATGCATGTTGTTCAACGCAGCGTCGTAGTTTGAAAAAGGGCAATTTTTAAAGTTTTTACTTACAGTACAGACCAAAAGTTTGGACACACCTTCTCATTCAAAGAGTTTTCTTTATTTTCATGACTATGAAAATTGTAGAGTCACACTGAAGGCATCAAGGGCTATTTGACCATTTTCGCCCGGAACGAAATGCGATTGGGCTAGTTTTGAGAAGTAATTGGGCAGGTTTTGTTTTTGAAAACCTGGCAATCCTGATCTGAACGCACGTGCTGGAGATATACTACTAATCACAGGAGTGCCTTTACTGACAAAATGCGCATGAAAATCGCATTTGATTTTTTGCACAGCCCTATTGTACAGGTTTTAACACTCACCCGTCTCTTGGCAAAAACAACATCCCTATGGTGAGGGAAAGTTCATCTTGTCGACCTGATTCATCTTAAGGTGGTTATCCAAGATCTGGAAAAGTTCCTGAATGCTGGGCACATATCCAGATTGCAACTTGGACCAAACTGGTACATCTAAACCAGAGAGAAATAGTGATGCTTTTTTGACATACATTGTTCACATATTTAAATTTTCTCCCCCAACTGTAGTGGGCATCCAAATGACATTACCATTCAATGAAATCTCAAAAGCTCCTGTGGAGAGGAAATGGGTCTCCAACATGTTACTAATGAAGAATGCCATGAGGCAGGAGAATATCTGCAAAACATATCCATCAAATGCAAGAAATTTTCTTCCAGGTTATTAAAAGCAACATGCAGACAGTGAAGAAAAAAAATTATATATATATATATATATTTATATATAACATTCAAGATTGAGTTTAGACTCTATAGTCTAATAGACTCTAGACTCTTATTCTCTCTAGTGTCTTTCTTACATCAACCAATGGACCAAACCAAATCTCCAACCTGCATTTTTCTCTTCTTGTGAGTCTGTTTTATTCGATACAGAAAAAAATCTGAAGCTACTTCAATTTAATCACAACTGGGATCTCCTTAAAATTGCAAATGCAGTACATGTTGATTTTACATCTTTACATTTAAACAGGTGTTTACAAACACTACATCATCATACACATTCCGCCAATTCCAGGCATGCCCTTCACACTCAATGACATGGTTATGGCTCTGAAATGCTGCTCATTTGCGTGACAGTCACAGTGCAAGTTTATCTTAAGCCTAATCTCAATTATAAAATCAGGTTAGAGTCCAAGCACTTCTACATCAACATTACCTTATTCTCCTGTCCCCAGGACCATATACTTGGAGAGTTCATTCCAAACATTTGGAAAGGATTTTGTCCAGTCACAATCAAGGCGATGGCAAGCAGTTTGAAGTAGGAGATGAAATTTCCAATGTATCTGTAGAGGAAGACACAAGACAAGTTAAAGTCAGGATAGAGGGCCAATTCCATAAAATCTGGAAAAACACACTAACTTGTTGATGGGTTTGGGAGGGTAATTCTCTCCCTCGATTCGGATGTCCGGGTACAGCTGGCTGATGGACCGGGAGTACTCCTGGAACACCTTACTGTACCCTCAGGATATACTGAAAACAAACAGATATTGATAGTGGCAAATCATTTTAGAAATAGTCATTGATATGATATCCAAGTCTATATGACATGAAAATCCAGCCTATTTTATAAAATCATAATATATCCACGCATGTTTGTTTATTTTTTTTTTTGACCTCATAATATATTTACTATTGCTTTAACTAGGTTACAAGTCACTAGCACAATATTGATTAAAATATGTTTACTTAGAAATATATACATCTGAGAAAAAACGCTAAAAAATTTTTAAACCACTTTTACTTTAAAAAAATTAAAACCACAGATCTAACGTTAGATCTATTAATTTAATATTTTAAATATTCAGTCTAAGTCTAATAAGTCCCTCTGAACTATTGTCTTCGGTATTTTGTGTTCTTACAGAGCAGTGTAACGTAAGCTCATTCGAGCTTTAAGCAGATTTACAATAATCTGCACAATTCAACACATTTCAATTAGATAACAGTTACATGAATGCAAGATATCATGAGCTGTTTTCGCAGCAAAGACGTTAATTACGTAAGTTACACACAAAAAAAGCGTCTTATGAATAACGTACATTAACAAGGTTAGTTGAGGTAAATTGGGGCGCCTTTTGACATTCATCTCATGACATTTTTTTTATATTAGTTATACTTATAATGGAAAAAATTGTATTTTTCACGATATAGTAATTTTTATTTTGTACATCAACATAAATATTATAATATGTATTATTTACGTTCAGGCATGCTACGTTAGCATTATTAGCTTAGCATCCCCTGTGGGCTTTAAACAGACAGTAAAGCCACTGAATAACATCAGTGTGTGTGGAGTTTCTCACCAGTACTGGAACTTGAGAAGCGGACCCGTGTAGAGTGTGTGTTTGTTCTGTCTCTGTGTTTGCAGATCGGGTCCAGTGCTGTCCTGTTGAGTCATGCTGTTGCGGCCCACATAAATATCCCTCACGGTTACCACAGTAAACAGCAGCAGGGCCGTTAATATACCCGTCTGACTGTACTCAGCCATCTCCGGCCCCGTCCACGGTGACAGAACCGTACTCACAGTCCTGCTCCGGCCGCCGCTGCCGCGGAACTAGTTAAACTAAACACGAACCAAATGAAACAGGGTAAAGTGACCAAATATGTTTCAAAATAAAAGTCTGGCACGCTGAGTCTTGATAGAGAACGTGGAAAACCGCGACATCTACTGGTGACGTGTGGCAGCAACACATTTCAGGTTTTTGGCTCCAGCATGGAAGAGGAAATTAGTACATTTAGTATAAATATACATTGTAAATAAAAGATGAATTAAAGTATGCATAATATTTTTTTAAAGAGGCAAAAGTTACAACAACATTCCACCCCCCTAATTTTTACACAGCACATAAATTACTTACTGTGCAAAAATCTATGAGGAGAAACACTGTCATTTTTATAGCCCGTCTTTCCACAGCTAATGATCTTAAGATAATGTGTATATTCATTTGTCTGTTATTTATTAATTTATTTATTTTTTTCTGTGAATTTTCATGATTATGAGTTTCAGCATCTTGTAATACTTGTTATACATAGATATTAAGAGGCTCCGCATTTAGAGGCATTTTTTTTTTATTATTATGAGTTTAACTTTAAAATATGACATTCGAACAGATTTCTGGAACACATTATTCAGTAGGTATGCAAATACCTTAAATGTTGCCTCTGAAATGCAATAAATATTAAATCTTTTGTAATTTCCATCAGACATTTAGAGTATATCTTAACCCTAGGCACTTTTGACTAAAGTATAAATGTATGGCCTGTTGGTGTGTCTTATATTCTACAGCCAGTATGTGAACATAAAACTGATTACATAATCACTCCACTCTTTTTGCACTGGGTTATATTAAGTACAGTGAAAAATTAGCCCTTCCACATTAAACAAATCCATGTTCAACTCCTATTTGTTCATTGCAAATTTCTATATTTATTTATGACAGCAGGTTGATTATTGTTGCATACTCTTTGTATATTAGTATTGTTAGGACTTGCCTTAATTAATCAATTAATTTCTGCTGAATGGGATTTTACAAATGCAGCACACTCTATACTCTTTTCAGCATAAATAATAATTAACAGCATTGTGTTGTACATTGGAAAAAATCACTTCAGTTCAAAGGGGTTTTTTTTTCCTCTAAAACACGAACTTCAATAACTGTTAATGTTTTAAAGCATTTCTTGGCTAATAAAACATTCAGTGCTTTGGGATATTTGAGATTTAATTTGGTGCTCAAAATCAAGCATACATCTGTAACGTCACACAGCATACAAGGTCACAAAACAAGACAAATCATAAGGCTTCAATCTCTTCAGTAGATATAAGCCTAACACTGTCGAAACCAGAGAATTCTCTTACAAATCTAAAAGCATTTGAAACCACAAAAAACTGCAACTTCTCCTGTAGAACTGAAACAACAGATTAAGCAGTGGATAGAGGTTACACAAAATCAAAACAAAAACAATAACAGGTGCACCAAATTGCACTTTCTCATCCCATAATCATCATTTCCATATTATCAGCAAACCCTTCCGCAGAAACACTCATACTGCCTTTCTCTGTCAAGTTAAAATCATTATTTTCTGGTTCTTTTGACTAAAAATTTAACAATCACTGGCCTGTTTGAACCTTGCATTTGTATATATTTGAGTGTTTATGCATTTGGAAGAACAGCCTTAAGTGAAATACTGTGATGCTACATAAAACTTAGTTACACTCTTTCCCAAGCTGCTTGAAAATAAGCATGAGTTGAATTATGAGTGTTAACAGATTACATTAACATTTGGGTCACAAACTATTTAATGCTAATCATCAGAATGTTTTAATCATAATCTGAACTGGTTTCAAATGTATCCATGCACTTAGTGAGGGGACAAATATTATACTTTTTTAACCACAAGGCTTTGAGAAATAACTTGCAACGGTGGCAAATTAAGGCAATACAAACATTTTAAATAATTATTGTAGGAACTCATGTGAAATATTGTTGTACTTTATTCCACTAAACGATATGTGAACTTGATTGTATGCTGATGGATGAATCCAAACAAATGTTTGACAGAAACAAATTACTGTAAATCCAACAAATGTCACGTTTCTTCAGACCTTTAAAGATTACTTAGGTGGTAATGTGTGTCCTGAATTAAGTATGAGGGATGGAAGAAATCTTGTGTAAACATGTCCAGGTTGCATTATTTATTTTTTTGATTAATAAAATGAAACATATATTATAAGGCCATTAGAATTGTTTTTATTTTATTTAAATCAGCATAATTTAAAGGAAGTACTAATATATATATATATATATATATATATATATATATATATATATATATATACAGTACAGACCAAAAGTTTGAAAGAAGTTTCTTCTGCTCATCATTTATTTGATCAAAAATACAGAAAAAACAGTAATATTGTGAAATATTATTACAACTTAAAATAATATTTTTCTATTTGAATATACTTAAAAAAAAATAATTTATTCCTGTGATGCAAAGCCGAATTTTCAGTATCATTACTCCAGCCTTCAGTGTCACATGTAACATCCAGTCTATCACATGATCATTTAGAAATCATTCTAATATTCTGATTTATTATGAGTGTTGGTAACAGTTCTGCTGTCTAATATATTTGATGAATAAAAGGTTAAAAAGAAATGCATTTATTCAAAATAAAAAAAAAATTCTAATAATATATATTCTAATAATATATTTTCTTTACTATCACTTTTTATCAATTTAACACATCCTTGCTGAATAAAAGTATTGATTTTATTTAAAAAAAAGAAATAAAAAAAATTACTGACCCCAAATTACTGGCCAGTAGTGTATATTGTTATTACAAAATATTTATATTTTAAAAACATAGCTTCTTTTTTTTTTTTTTTACTTTTTATTCATCAAAGTATCCTAAAAAAGTATCACATGTTCTGAAAAAATATTAAGCAGCAGAACTGTTCCCAACTTTGATAATGAATAATCATATTAGAATAATTTCTAAAGGATCATGTGATAATGATCCTAAAAATTAAGCTTTGCATCACAGAAATAAATGATAATTTAAAGTATAATAAATTTAAAAACAATTATTTTAAATTGTATTTTTGATCAAATAAATGCAGGCTTGATGAGCAGAAGAAACTTCTTTCAAAAACATAGTAAAAAAAATAGTAATGTTTCCAAACTTTTGGTCTGTACCGTGTATATATATATATATATATGTATATAAATTTTGCATTACGATAATGATTTGATGATGTGTCAGCCTCACTCTGCAGCGGCAGTGATGGAAGGGACCTGGATCTGGTCAACTAGGTCACATTTGTTACCCACCAGGACACGAGGCACTGAGGATGACACACCGTGCCCATTACACTCCTGAATCCAGGTCTTTAGGTTCTGGAAGGATGCCATTTTTGTGACGTCATACAACCCGAATTCCGGAAAAGTTGGGACGTTTTTTAAATTTTAATAAAATGAAAACTAAAGGAATTTCAAATCACATGAGCCAATATTTTATTCACAATAGAACATAGATAACGTAGCAAATGTTTAAACTGAGAAATTTTACACTTTTATCCACTTAATTAGCTCATTTAAAATTTAATGCCTGCTATAGGTCTAAAAAAAGTTGGCACGGGGGCAACAAATGGCTAAAAAAGCAAGCAGTTTTGAAAAGATTCAGCTGGGAGAACATCTAGTGATTAATTAAGTTAATTGATATCAGGTCTGTAACATGATTAGCTATAAAAGCTTTGTCTTAGAGAAGCAGAGTCTCTCAGAAGTAAAGATGGGCAGAGGCTCTCCAATCTGTGAAAGACTGCGTAAAAAAATTGTGGAAAACTTTAAAAACAATGTTCCTCAACGTCAAATTGCAAAGGCTTTGCAAATCTCATCATCTACAGTGCATAACATCATCAAAAGATTCAGAGAAACTGGAGAAATCTCTGTGCGTAAGGGACAAGGCCGGAGACCTTTATTGGATGCCCGTGGTCTTCGGGCTCTCAGACGACACTGCATCACTCATCGGCATGATTGTGTCAATGACATTACTAAATGGGCCCAGGAATACTTTCAGAAACCACTGTCGGTAAACACAATCCGCCGTGCCATCAGCAGATGCCAACTAAAGCTCTATCATGCAAAAAGGAAGCCATATGTGAACATGGTCCAGAAGCGCCGTCGTGTCCTGTGGGCCAAGGCTCATTTAAAATTGACTATTTCAAAGTGGAATAGTGTTTTATGCTCAGACGAGTCCAAATTTGACATTCTTGTTGGAAATCACGGACGCCGTGTCCTCCGGGCTAAAGAGGAGGGAGACCTTCCAGCATGTTATCAGCGTTCAGTTCAAAAGCCAGCATCTCTGATGGTATGGGGGTGCATAAGTGCATACGGTATGGGCAGCTTGCATGTTTTGGAAGGCTCTGTGAATGCTGAAAGGTATATAAAGGTTTTAGAGCAACATATGCTTCCCTCCAAACAACGTCTATTTCAGGGAAGGCCTTGTTTATTTCAGCAGGACAATGCAAAACCACATACTGCAGCTATAACAACAGCATGGCTTCGTCGTAGAAGAGTCTGGGTGCTAACCTGGCCTGCCTGCAGTCCAGATCTTTCACCTATAGAGAACATTTGGCGCATCATTAAACGAAAAATACGTCAAAGACGACCACGAACTCTTCAGCAGCTGGAAATCTATATAAGGCAAGAATGGGACCAAATTCCAACAGCAAAACTCCAGCAACTCATAGCCTCAATGCCCAGACGTCTTCAAACTGTTTTGAAAAGAAAAGGAGATGTACACCATGGTAAACATGCCCCGTCCCAACTATTTTGAGACCTGTAGCACAAATCAAAATTGAAATGAGCTCATTTTGTGCATAAAATTGTAAACTTTCTCAGTTTAAACATTTGCTATGTTATCTATGTTCTATTGTGAATAAAATATTGGCTCATGTGATTTGAAAGTCTTTTAGTTTTCATTTTATTAAAATTTAAAAAACGTCCCAACTTTTCCGGAATTCGGGTTGTATACAAATACGATAGAATGCACATTGCGGTAGTAATGCTCCACCATGCTGTTCCGAAAGCGCTCCTGCCCCGCTGTCCCATACTTGCACCTGTTTCAGAAGAAACAAACAACACATTTCAAGAGAAATTAAATGAGAAAACTGATGCAAAAAGAAAATCTACTTTGAACATCTTTAAAAATACTTTTTTTTAAAAACTATTCATGGTTAAATCCTAATAACTATGGGTCATTGCTTTGAACTTTACTCATAAAACATAGAGAAACATTACGACTGTGATTTAATAAATTATATATTAAAGGGTTAAATTAACTCAACTGACTGATTTCAAATCACACACACACACACAGAGATAGATAGATAGATAGATAGATATAGATAAATAATGTGTTATGTATACATATACCAGTGATGCACGGGTCAATGTATTAATAACCCGCAACTGGCCGACGTTTTCAACTAACCCGCCCGCAACTCGGACCGCAAAAAAATTAAATAAAATATTGTACCTGACCCGCTTCCTGAACCTGTTACGAACCAGCTAAATTCTCTAACCAAAAATCCTTGGCAGCATCATACTCAAAAAGACTTTAGGACTGAACAAGAACAATAGTCAGTGAGGCATTTAAATAGGGTGGGCAATTAGGAAACATTCAATATAGGTGTGCTACAAGTCTCTAATAAAGAGGTGATCTGGGGTTGAAAGTACGCCATCCAGTGGTGAAACCAGGGAAACTCAGGCAGAACATTACAGAACCCCCTCTTTTAGGAATGGCTCCTGACGTTCCCAACAGCTGGGGTCGGGTGGAGCCGAATGAAGTCCTTAATAAGACTCTTATCCAGTATGTGGCGAGCAGGGACCCAGGACCGCTCCTGTGGCCCAAATCCCTCCCAGTCCACAAGGTATTGACGTCTTCCACGAACCAGCCGAGAGTCCAGGAGCTGCCGGACAGTGTATGCCAGCTGGCCATCGATGATGCGTGGTGCTGGGGGTGGCCTGGTAGCAGGAAACAGAGGGCTGTATTTAACAGGCTTTAAACGTGAAACATGAAAGGTGGGATGAACACGTAAGGACTTGGGTAGTAGAAGACGGTAGGAAACAGGATTTACTTTACTTATAACCTTGAATGGTCCTATGAACCTTGGAGCCAATTTGTATGACTCAACTTTGAGGGGAAGGTCCTTGCTTGAAAGCCAGACTTTCTGCCCTGGACGCAGAGTTGGTGCTGGTCTGCGCCGACGGTTGGCCCGTTGCTGTTGTAGCTGTGAAGTCTTAAGAAGCGCAGCCCTGGCCCTACTCCATACCCTGCGACACCGTTGAACCAGATGTTGGGCAGCTGGGACTCCCACCTCAGACTCCTGCTCAGAAAACAGAGGAGGTTGAAACCCATATTGACACTCAAAAGGTGACATACCCGTTGAGGAATGGCGAAGAGTATTGTGTGCGAATTCCGCCCAAATTAGGTGTTTACTCCAGGACGTTGGGTTGGATGAGACCAGGCATCTCAAAGTTGTCTCAATCTGTTGATTAGTTTGTTCCGTCTGTCCATTAGACTGGGGATGAAACCCTGATGACAGACTGGCTGTAGCTCCAATCAGCTGGCAGAAGGCCTTCCAGAACCTGGAAGCAAACTGGGGACCACGGTCTGACACAACATCTTGGGGAAAACCATGCAACCTAAACACATGCTGCAAAACAATCTCAGCAGTTTGTGGAGCTGAAGGAAGTTTTGGGAGTGGTACAAGGTGGCAAGCCTTAGAAAATCTATCCACCACTACCAGGATCACCTTGTTACCTTGTGAAGGAGGTAGGCCCGTTACAAAGTCCATAGAAAAATGGAGGGGTAGGGAGGGTAGGGAGGGGAGCAGCAATTGCACTGAAATTTTGAATGAACTTTCGATAAAAATTGGAAAAGCCAAGAAAACGTTGTACCTGCTTGGCGGAGGTGGGCTGAGGCCAATCTCTAACTGCTTGGGTCTTTGCAGGTTCCATCTGGATATGACATTTAGACACAATGAAACCCAAAAAGGAAACCTTTTGAACATGAAACTCACTCTTCTCCAGTTTGACAAAGAGATGGTTTCTCAGGAGTTGCTGGAGGACCAGGCGAACATGCTGCACGTGTTCCTGGGGGTTCTTGGAAAAGATAAGAATGTCATCCAAGTATACAAATACAAATCTGTTTAGCATGTCTCTTAGCACATCATTAATCAAAGTCTGAAATACCGCAGGAGCATTTACCAAACCAAAAGGCATAACTTGATACTCATAATGGCCAGTGGGTGTACTAAAAGCAGTCTTCCATTCATCACCAGTACGGATGCGGACCAGATGATATGCGTTGCGAAGGTCCAGTTTAGTAAATATAGTAGCCCCCTGGAGCAACTCAAAGGCAGTAGACATCAATGGAAGAGGATAACGGTTCTTTATGGTAATCTTATTAAGGCCCCTGTAATCTATACAAGGTCGGAGCCCACCATCCTTCTTAGAAACAAAAAAGAATCCAGCTCCAGCTGGTGATGTTGAGGAGCGAATAAAGCCAGATGCCAGAGACTCCTGTATGTAATCCTCCATGGCCTTCCTCTCTGGTGCCGAAATGGAAAACAATCTCCCTCTTGGGGGGCATGTACCAGGAAACAAGTCGATGGAACAATCGTACGGTCTGTGTGGTGGCAAGGACAAAGCCTTCTCTTCACTAAATACCTCTAACAGGTCCGCATAGTCTAGGGGAACACATGAAAACTCTGGAGAAGTCCTGGGTAACTGTAGAGCAGTCATTAACCGGCTGGGGGTAGCCTGAAGTAACTCGGGAGAAACAGAAATTCCAAGAGATGAGGCAGAGAGACACTTATCACAGTCAGACCCCCATTTGAGAATGTTACTGGAGGGCCAGTCTATCTGGGGATTATGAAGGACTAGCCAAGGGAACCCCAGGATTAAAGGGAATTCGGGTGACTTGATTACATAAAACTGTATAGTCTCTAGGTGACCCCCAATCCGGAGATATAAAGGAATAGAGCGCAGACTCACCTGTCCAGACCCCAGAGGCCTCCCATCTAGTGCAGTGATAGTCAGGGGGTCATCAAGGTTGGTGAGAGGCACTTTAAGACGTCTGGCGACTTCCAAATCCATAAAGTTACCAGCTGCCCCAGAGTCTATGAAGGCCTTTGGAGGATGTGACTGATCTTTCCGTAAAAGATGAGTATTCACGAGAGCTCCAGAAGAAATTGAGTGGGGAGAGGTTGCTTCTCTCGTCACAGTCCTCCCTTCCCTGGACGAGAGTTGGCTTTTCCCGAAAGAATTGGGCAGGAAGCTCAAAAGTGGCCAGACACACCACAATACAGGCAGCACCTCTCTTTCATCCTGCGGTTCCGCTCGGAACGGGTGAGCCGTGACCGGCCCAGCTGCATGGGTTCCTCAGTGCATGTTACATACGAGGCAGGGAGGTCAGGAGACATGAGGGGTGCCAAGGATTTTTGACTGGGAACATTTCTAGAAGTTTCAGTGCACTCTCTACGCCTCTCTCTAAGGCGATTGTCTAGTCTAATGGCCATATCAATCAGGGATTCTAGGTCTGTCACAGGGTCCCAGGCTGCCAATTCGTCCTTAATTTCATCAGCCAGTGCCCGAGTGAATGCCACAGTTAGTGCCTCCTGGTTCCAGCCACTCTCCATAGCTAGAGTTCGAAATTCCACAGCTAGTTCAGCAACACTTTGAGAACCCTGGGTCAACTGAACTAGGCGGCTAGCAGCCTCACGTCCACACACAGGATGATCAAACAATCGCCTCACCTCCTCAATAAAGCGCCTGTAATCTGAACAAACTACTGGTTGTGGAGACTGCTCCCACAAGTTTAGGGGAGTCGTGGCCTAATGGTTAGAGAGTCGGACTGCCAATCGAAAGGTTGTGAGTTCGAGTCCCGGGCTGGCAGGAATTGTGGGTGGGGGGAGTGCATGTACAGTGCTCTCTCCACCTTCAATACCACGACTTAGGTGCCCTTGAGCAAGGCATCGAACCCCCAACTGCTCCCCGGGCGCCGCAGCATAAAAAAAAATGGCTGCCCACTGCTCCGGGTGTGTGCTCACAGTGTGTGTGTGTGTTCACTGCTCTGTGTGTGTGCACTTCGGATGGGTTAAATGCAGAGCACAAATTCTGAGTATGGGTCACCATACTTGGCTGAATGTCACTTCACTCACTCACTCACTCACTCAAAGCAGTTGCCCAGGCAAGGGCTTTCCCAGATAAAAGAGTAATAATATAAGCCACTTTACTACGTGCTGTTGGGAATCTATTTGGCTGCAATTCAAAGTTCAAGGAGCACTGGGTGAGGAAGCCCTTACCTCTGCCAGGGCTTCCATCATACCTTTCAGGATGGGGAAGGTGGACATCTGAACCTTGCACTGCAGTGATAGGAGGTGCTGGTGGGACCTGGGGTTGAGACTCAGCCTCCTGCTGTGGGTTTGAAAGAGACTGAAGATGTTGTAGGATTTCTGTGATCGCCTGATCCAGCTTTGAAACTGCCACCTCTTGTTGTGCAAGTACTTGTTCATGTCGTTCCATGGTGGCTGCCTGGCTTGAAACAGCAGCAAGGATGCGATCTGAATTTGATAAAGGTTGAGCCTCCTCTGCTGGGCTTGTATCCATGGTTCAGTCCTACTATTACGATCCAGATGGGGATCGAACTCGTGTATGTGGTGTGTATAACCTTGGCACTAACCACTGCACCACTGAAGCAGGTCAAACCCAGATGCAGAGGAAATAACCAAGAGGCTCAGAGTCTGACTCCTAAAGTTCTTTACCCAAAACAAAAAAACTCTGTCCTTAAATGTCAGGCAAGAGAGAAATCCAAAGCAACACTCAACAGAAGACAGCTAAATTCTCTAACCAAAAATCCTTGGCAGCATCATACTCAAAAAGACTTTAGGACTGAACAAGAACAATAGTCAGTGAGGCATTTAAATAGGGTGGGCAATTAGGAAACATTCAATACAGGTGTGCTACAAGTCTCTAATAAAGAGGTGATCTGGGGTTGAAAGTACGCCATCCAGTGGTGAAACCAGGGAAACTCAGGCAGAACATTACAGAACCGCATTTTTAAAAAGCAGTAAATGCTCATCGTAGCGTCATTGGGCCATAGGAACGTAGGCAAAACTAACTAGGCAAAAAATTATATATTATATATTATTATATTATAATTTTGTCAAGAATTCTATAAAAAATCGTCAGTAAACTCATAATTTGTACTAAAATAGTCTAGTCTGGCTTGTCTATTTGAAGACATAAATATGACATGATGGAATCAATGAAGTGATAGACCTACGTTTAATATGAAACTAAAACAGACACCAGGTGGCAGAAAGACACTGTCTTAATGCGTGCGTTCAATCCACTTGTTTGATTCCTTAAAATACACCAAATCAAAAACAACTCGACGTGTTGAAGCGGATCAGCTTTGGATTTGTTTCTGATCATTTCTATTTAGGCCTATGCGTTATTTAAATAATAATAATAATAATAATAATAATAATAAATAAATGACCAAATGTTCAAAAAGTTGGCAGAGAGGGGTCATGTTCAGGGAAACAACATAATTGTTGATAGACTATTTTTCGGGGATATGAGTTCAATGCGCAAACCTGCGTGACCATATAGCAACTATTCAGAAAGGGAAATTACGAATGCATTAATATTTTGTTTTGAATTTAAGAAAAGTCGATTGAATATTTACAGGTTTGCATCTCGTTATTATTTTCAGAATAGTAAAGTCTTTGTAACCAACCATAGTGATCAAATATCGAAGCTATTTATTGTTAAATTTTGTAAAAATTTCTGTAGGCCAAAAACATAACTAAAAAATAGCTAGTAGCCTACATAACTTTTTAATTTGTATTATTATTATTATTCTTTCTTTTTATTATTATTATTATTAGGCTATTGTTATCATCGTCATCATCATCAGCTGGCAAACCATTATGGAGTCTATTTAAAGGGAATGATTGTGGCGGGGAGTTTGGTCAAACTATGGCAGCAACAATAAACGTTATATAACCTGTAAAAGTTGATGAAAGCGTATAATGCGATGCACTTGCCTCAGATGCGCGCGTTCTGTTGACAGACAAAACACAGATCTCCTCATTCGCCAGCAAAAACCTGTTTACTCCATTTGAGCTTGTTTTTCATATAGCCTCATGTTAAGTGCAAGTGTCTGATACAATACCAACACTGACGACTCAGTGTTGTTTAATTATTGATTTTTTTCCCCTTTTCTTTATTTTTTTCCCCATGTGTTTAAGTAGAGTGTGCCATGAAATTGTTTTGTTTGTCAACACCCACAACAGACATCATATTGTGTGTATTTGATTGCTTAAGTTCAACAAACTACGAAAAATAACTCATATAATAGGCTACTCGCGAGGCGGCTTTATACGCGTGAACTTTGGATGTGACTGTGAGAGCACATAATACAGCCTTCGGAGCGCGCGAGTACCATGGCTTTAAATACTTAAAAATGTGTGCAAATTATACATTTTTGTGACAATGCAACAATGACCCGATTAGTCAAGTGACAGTTCTGTCAGCTGTCCCGAGATGCGAGTGAAGTCTTGTGTCGGCGCGTGCTGCAGGTCACTGTGCAGACGAGATGCGCTGATGAGAAGCGCGCAAGAGAGTTCATGGATTCGAAGTCTGGTTTCGAATGATTTATTTAATCTTAAATTTTGCGTGGATTAATTTTATTATTCAAACCTACAAGCTATGTTGAATAAATGCAGGAATTTTCCTCATTATAAACTTGAAAGCTGCGAGAATGATTAAAACCATGCGGCATAGCTACACAGTCCCCCACTGAAATGTAGGACTCTATTTTACAGGGATTTGTAAAATAAAATTCCACAACTTTTTCAAAACGTTTTTAGGCCTGGAAATTGTTGTTTTAAAATTGCATGGCATTTCCATGTTATTCATGAACATACAGACCCTAAAAGCAATTGATGCATGCAGTCAATCACTTAAATGTGATTGCGCGAGTGCTCCATCACCTCTCCCTCCTGTAATCACATGTCGGATCCGTTACCCTGCTTTGTTCCGGGACCTCGCAATTTACAAATTAAGCACTGCAGAGTCCCCGTTTCATGTTTGTTAGCCCAGGACATTTTACAAATCCAGACCAAACGATGTTCTACGGCCATGTCCGGAATAAAGAGTAGCCTATCCATGTCACACAGTAAGATTTAGGATTTTGACTATATACCTCGCAGTCACAGACCGTATCAACGTCAGTGAGCTATACTAATTGTATTTCGCCACACAATGGGCGTCACTGTGGCCTCAACCCTTCGCCTTCGCTTACTCTGAGCTCGATTGCTATGTCTGAGGTAAACCACGCCCTCCTCATTACCCTACGCAGGAAGAAATGTAGGAAGAAATAAATGAAGAAATAAATAAATGTATAAATAAATAAATGTAAAAATAAATAAATGTATAAATAAATAAATGTAGAAATTAATAAATGTATAAGTAAATAAAAGAATAAATAAATAAATATGGAAAAAAATAAATATATTCATAAATATGGAAATAAATGTATAAATAATTATTTATTTTCGTTTTTTTGCTTTTCTATGTATATTTATTTATATATTTATTCTTATTTACATTTATTTGTATATTTATTTATGTATTTATTTATTTTTAAAATTGGCAGCTTTGGCATTCCATAAAACAGGTCTTGCCCACATTTGAGTCCCCGATGGCAATGATTTAAAAAATCTGCGTCTGCACACTGTTGATCTAAGGATGTGCTTAGGTCTAGAGACGACGTGAGGTTGGCATGGCGTGAGTTTGCAGTTCCTTCTCTGTTGTTTGAGAATTCATTTGCCATAACGGTGAAATGATGTGCCGAGCCCGGTGTTCACTGGACCGGCGGTGATGATGATGATGATGATGATGGTGGTGGTGGTGATGGGGGAAGGGATGGCAGATCCACTCCCAGTCCCTTTGCAGATGCAGGGAGTTTACATAGACTGCAGTACTTTTAACGAAAATAAAAATAGGTTGCTTAAAAATATTTGAAAAATAAATTGTACTTTACCTTCGTCGAATAATTGTGACAGCATGGTTGCACTGGTTAATTTAATTTAATTTAATTTAATTTAATTTAATTTAATTTAATTTAATTTAATTTAATTTAATCTATGCATTTAGCAGATTTTACCTATCATTTAAAAAATTTAAAGGGATAGTTTTATTCACCCCAAAATTAATTTTAACGTTGACTTTTATGCTATTGCAGTGAAATACAAAAGGACAAACTCCCACAAAAATGTAAGTATCAAAATAAATAAATAAATAAAAAATGTTGATAAAGAGTAGGCTCCATAGCCACAGCTCATATGCGTACAGAATAGTATAGAGGGTTTGTTTTTAGAAGAAAAAATATTTCATATAAATCATATTTAGAAATTGTGTTTAACTGCACTGATACTATTGTCTTCTATGAAGCTGCATTCATAATCAATGTTGTTTCATAATTGATTAGTCATTTCATAATTGATGAATTTTACAACATTAATGCGTTCTGTTTTTGTTATGTTCCTATAATTGTGAGGATGATCAAACTTATGTATAAAGCACTGCACAAATAAATGTGACTTAACTTGAAATTAAAAACTAAAAATCAAATATTATACTTAGTGTGGCACTAAGTGTCTTACATAACTGTGTTCTTGTTTTATTTATTTGAACAGCTACCAAAATGCTGACATTTATACCACACAAGGCCTCGTTCTACTCTGTCAAGACTATTTTGTTCTGATGCACTGAAAAATGCAAGAAATTCGACAGAACATATCCAAATCACAGACATTCTGGGATGTTTTATGTACAATTTATGTTAAAAGTAATAAGAAGTATGTACATTTTTTCTGTTTAATCTGTAGAATATAGAAAAATCTACAAACCAATAATTTCATAAATTAAATACAGATTATTAAAGAAATTCAAAGATAACAATCCATGGCTGCATTTTAAGGAAAAATGCCATTTAACAATATTTTTGGTGGTATTTTAAGTGCTTTGGTGGCTTTTAAATCATGATTTTTGTTTAATAGAAAGGTACCCGTTTTATTTTTCTTAATTACGAACCTAAATGCTACATGACTTGATGGATTTCTGTATATTGCTCAGATCACTTGAAGGTATGTTGCTTTTAAAGTCTGTCCCCAAGGCATTTCTAGCATTACATTACATTGAGCTCATGAAGCCTGGGTCCTGTATGACTAAATTTCCCACCTCTGTCATGTGAATTCCAACCTGTGCTGTGAAGTGACTACTGGGTACAAGTGTAGTAAATCCAGGCAAAGTCCGAGAAATGTCTGGTTTGGCTATGCCAGCAGCTATACAGTTCAGAATCACAGGAGACCCCTGTTAACTCTGGTTATTGAAGGTGGAGCATGAGTGATTTGAGGTGGAAACACTCACTGGATATGACAATGTTGAGGACACCATTACACCACCACCACCAGCCTGCACAGTGGTAACAAGGCATGATGGATCCATGTTCTCATTCTGTTTATGCCAAATTCTGACTCTACCATCTGAATGTCTCGACAGAAATCGAGACTCATCAGACCAGGCAACATTTTTCCAGTCTTCAACTGTCCAATTTTGGTGAGCTTGTGCAAACTGTAGCCTCTTTTTTCTATTTGTAGTGGAGATAAGTGGTACCCGATGGGGTCTTCAGCTGTTGTGGCCCATCCGCCTCAAGCTTGTGTGTGTTGTGGCTTCACAAATGCTTTGCTGCATACCTCGGTTGTAACGAGTGGTTATTTCAGTCAAAGTAGCTCTTCTATCAGCTTGAATCAGTCGGCCCATTCTCCTCTGACCTCTAGCATCAACAAGGCATTTTCGCCCACAGGACTGCCGCATACTGAATGTTTTTCACTTTTCACACCATTCTTTGTGAACCCGAGAAATGGTTGTGCGTGAAAATCCCAGTAACTGAGCAGATTGTGAAATACTCAGACCAGTCCGTCTGGCACCAACAACCATGCCACGCTCAGAATTGCTTAAATCACCTTTTTTTCCCATTCTGACATTCAGTTTGGAGTTCAGGAGATTGTCTTGACCAGGACCACACACCTAAATGCATTGAAGCAACTGCCATGTGATTGGTTGATTAGATAATTGCATTAATGAGAAATTGAACAGGTGTTCCTAATAATCCTTTAGGTGAGAGTATGTTCCTCTATCAAATTTGGATATTTATTTTACCTGAAGTCTGCCGTTAGATAAATATGTTAGTCTTCCAATAACTTGGGGCTTGTCCAAGACCAGGCCATTTGGAAGTATTTTGCTGGTCCACAGTGACATCCATAATATATATTTTTTCCTACTATCAAAGTCAATTTGAACCAGCAACTATTAGGTTACACATATTCTTCAAAATATATTATTTTGTGTTCAGCACAAGAAAAAAGTTAATATAGGTTTGGGACTACATGTTAGTGAATAAACAATGACAGGAATACAATTTTTGGGTGAACCATCCATTTAATTCACATGGCAGCATATAGCCTACTGTCCCTTTAAGACCTGCACGCATCTAATATACAGACATGCATCTGTTTCTTTCAGTTATTTACTTTTATTTTAGACATATCCAACTGAGTCTATACATAAACCTTGTGTGTTTTGACAGTATTAGCACCAGGGCCGGCCCTGACCAATTTGCTGCCCTAGGCAAGATTTTACCTGGCGCCCCATGCATCACAGCCCATTTCACCCTGTCATTGTGTTCATGATTTAGCATATATATATATATATATATATATATATATATATATATATATATATACACACACACACACACACACATTACAGCAGAACTGTTTCCAACACTCATAATAAATCATCATATTAGAATGATTTCTAAAGGATCATGTGATAGACCGGATGTCACATGTGACACTGAAGAATGGAGTAATGATGCTGAAAATTCAGCTTTGCATAACAGAAATAAATGATAATTTAAAGTAAATTGTAATAATATATCACAATATTACATTTTTTTTCTGTATTTTTGATCAAATAAATGCAGGCTTGATGAGCAGAAGAAACTTCTTTCAAAAACATAAAAAATAGTAATGTTTCCAAACTTTTGGCCTGTACTGTATCCCCCCAAAACTGCACAACTGTAGAGTAAAACATTTAATTAAAAAAGTGATAATAAAAAATGTGTCTTAAAATTGACATGATTGTACAAAATCACAGTCTGGGGACTCAGAACTCAGAACAATTGCTAACATTAAGTTTAAGGTAAAAATAACTGCCATGAAATTGTAGTATCTTACTCCTATGCAATAAATTGTTCTTTCACTACATCTCTTTACCTCTGTCTTTATTCTCTTCTCTTCTTTTTGGCACTGTATCTATCACAGACTATGCTCATTTATAATGTGTCATGTAAATTCGGCCTTCCGTCACAATCAGGAAACTTTCACCGTGTCTAGAACTGGCGCAAGCTGCCAGGCCCGTTTCTACGAGCTGTGTGTTAACAAAAGCAGTGCTGTCTACGTTGGATGCAGCGTCGGGCACGCTACACAACAAATTACCAACAACTGATCGTGCACGCGCTCTGTTTCTGACGCACTTCAAGCACTCGATGGGCGGGGGAAGATTGAAGAGCCGGACTTTTTTTTTTTTTGCTTTATTTGGTAGTACTTCGAATTAATGGTTTTTAAATAGTAGCCTATTATAAAAAAAATATGTAAAAAAAAATAAATAAATCACTCGTTCACTCATTCTGGCGCCCCTTTGGATGAGTGGCGCCCTTAGCATTTGCCTATACCGCCTATGCCGCGGGCCGGCCCTGATTAGCACAAAGCATAACTTAGTTCAGTAATCAGGCACAGTTTGACGGGCTTTTTCGTTTTTGTGCCGCGCTTTGATTGTGCTCAGAAAAACCGAACGTCAGAAAAAGCACATGAATGAAAAGTTTAAAAAATCAGTAAGGCTTTAAAGCAGATGCAAAAAGTATGAAATAAATACAAATTCTTTTTTGAATAAGTGCAGTGTCCCGTGAGAGTAACTCTACCGCTGAGTTAACACTGATGTTAATGTATGTCACCAGGGGCGCTGCACAAGATCCCGGGCCCTATGCAGGGCCGGCTCTAGGTTATTTGGTGCCCAAGGCGAGAGAGACCACACCATCATGATAATCATCAGTTGCTTTGCTCATCCATCTGCACCGTTGCTGAACACTCATATATCTCCCTGAATCATTAGGATTGACGTTCTTTATATAAAGGGTTCCATTTGGGAAAATAAATATCCGGCTTCCAATAAATTGTGTGGGCTTCATTTGTGAACCATCAAGGAGAACTCAATTAATTACAGGGAATAACTCTCCTTTAGCAGTAATATTTACATATACGTTTCTTCCAGCATTCATAAATATAGTCTCATGTGAAACCTCAACAATTATTGGAGGTAGAGCAGCAACATGAATGTGGTATGTGAGTGTATCAGCTCCTGCTGCATTGCTGGCAATACACTTATATCACCTTTATTAGAAAAGTTTGCTGAAATAATACTCAGTGTTCCATTTGAAAAAAGTCATACTCTTCTGTCAAGGGTACCAATGTCTCGCACAAACGCCCTGTCTGGAAGAATACATGAAATCTGAGTTTCTGGTTTACCCACCACAGTACATTCCAAGCTGACTGGATTTCCCAGAAACACTGAGACATCTCTTGCCCTTAAACTCTGGAGGCTGAGTTTGGACAACGAGTATAACTACAATGCGGTCTGAACCAAATTTGTTTTGAGCTGTGCAAAGGTACTGGCCTCTGTCTTGCAGCTGGACATTCTTAATCAGAAAAAATTGAAAGGACCTCAAATCTTTCTCCAAGTTTTGTGTTGGTCTGAATTGTTGCACTGTAAAAGAGTAAGAAAAAAAGGTAAAAACATCAGTAGACTAATCAAATAATTTATTTTTTCCCCTTCTAAAACAATCAGCACAGTTGTGGTATGTCCCTGTAACGATTATAACTTCATGATCACGGGAAGAAGGAGGTGGGAACCGGCGGACAATCAAATATAAACTTTAATAATCAAAATAAATACAATTTTTAGTCGCCCCTCATGGACGACTGACGCGCACAAATAAAAAGCAAACTAAAACTAAAACCCAGGCCTGGTCCTCTCTCGTCCGTCACTTTCGTCGCTCCGGTTTTATATCCCTCCATCTCCTCCGTGGGACTCGAGACCGGTGGGTCGAGCAGGTGTCGCTCATTTCCCAATCACTTCACCGGCCTCGCTCCTGTTCCCACGTCTCTCGGCCCCGCCCTACTCGTCACAGTCCCGTCTATAGTCATATAGATATGAATTATGTACTGTATAGCTCAAACAATGGGGTCTTTTTTTTTTTAGCTGCCTAATGAACCCCCAAAACAGGATGCACTGTAGATTGACCTCTAGGACAATACAAATGTATCTGTTAATTTAACCAAACACATTTACCTGTATGACATTATCCAATTGATGCCAAACATGGAAGTGTTGTATACACATTTTTTTCATTGCAAGTATTACTGATTGCAGCCTTTCAACCACTAATTCAAACACAGAATTACAGTTTCCTTTTATTCAGTAATTACAAATATTTATGTCATCAAATAGCTGCAGTAATTTTCATAATTAGCATATGCTGATAATTTGGCTTCATTTGCACTCCAAAAATAGAACATCCCATGTATGCTCTCATAGAGAGAAACAATCATGCTTATATTAGAAATGTGTCTGTATATTTCATGGTCATAATTTATACCAAATTAATATTGTTTACATCATGTATATGATTCGTTTGCACTCCAAAATAAAAAAAATATATATAAATAAAAATTTGGAGAGAAGCTGCAATAACAATGCTTATATTAGAAATCTGTCTATATATTTTATGGTTAACATTTATATAAATTTATACCAAATGGAAATTTTGTATGTTATGTGCATGATTAATTTGTCATACGTAAGAAATGTGGTTCTCCCAGTTTTGGTCTTATCTTGGGCATTTCTTAAGCACGATGACAGTTTTTGACTATCAAAGGAAAGCTGGGGTGGGTATAATCCTCCATTCAGACAGATGCATCGATAAAAGATAATACATTAAATAATGTATTACATATTACATATATATTACATAAAATGTAATGACGAATCACCTAACCTGTTGAAACTTTGGTCCATGAAACAATAGGTTTGGGGTTCCCAGATGATCTTACAGGACAGGAGTACATCTGTCTCTGCTAGGGCAGATACAGTAATGGATTCAGTTGCTGAGATCCTAGGTTTTGACGCCATTGCCCATCAGGTTTGGAAAGGGAATCGCAGTGCTCAATTTCTTTCCTCCAAAATTACTGTAGTGCCAGCGACATCCATTTGGTATGCTAACTGTGGAGGTTGGTTTGTTTGTATATGCTAGGATGGATGGGGGAATCACAGGCTTGTAGATGTTTCGGACATTTGGAGCTTGGTAAGGCTGTGGGGTGGGATGATATGTCCTTGGCTTAGAAGTGACAAGCTTTTCCAACTAGGCTAGTCGATATGCATCAAGCAGTGACTGTCTATATCTGTTTCTGAGTCTGTTGAAAAGTAAGTGTTCACGTACACGAGAAGCTATCCCTGACCCCGAAATATACATGTAAGCTAAGGGCTTTGCTGTTTCAGCAGTGATTTCAGGCCGATTGGTGACCACCTCACCCCTGCCTCCTGTTTGTAGGAAATGCCAAGTTTTGTCTTGGGAGTGGTGGTGCTTTGAGCTATGAACTGTGGGCTAGAAGGGTGACTGAGTGTAAGGATGGGGTGTAATTGAGATTTGTTTTTTTGGTGTATACTTTTTGATTAACCAGGGGTGGATAGGTAGTCATTCATGATGCATTGCCCAATTGTAAACTCTCTGTCGGTCCACATTAGTTAAGGTTGGTTTCTCAGCCACATGTGCTCTTTTCGTCTCTGGAGGATTTATGTTGCGGATTTAAAGATTAGATCTGCTTGTCTTATCCTCATTTGCCTGGCTCTCAGTTCTCAAGATGATCTGTCTGTTTTTTTTTTTATCTCCATACCTGTTGATCTGACTGGGTGTAGCAAGTGTAGCAGGGACTGCTTCATTTTCTTGCAGAGATGTTGCACTTACAAGCTGAACTGACTCAATGTGTTTTGTTTTGCCTTCAAATTCATTAAGCTTCTCCAATGTTTGAAATTTTGAATGTTGTCATAGGCACTTTGAGAGGATCCTCTGTGATTTCCATGGCTAAGCTTTCGGTTACTGGGCAGCACTGTGCAGGAGGAACTTCGGAAGTCATTGATGCTGTAACATCTTTGTTTTGGGCTGAAGTATAAGAGTTGGTGGTCATTGCTACACTGCTTTTAGGTATCAATGTTTTGACTAGAGAGTGAGTGAATGACACTGCTGTAGAGGGAGCTAGGCTGAAATTTGGTCTCTTTGGACGTGGTCTACATGATGGAGGCCTAGGCTGCCTATATGGAAATCTTCTACTTTGGTTCCAGATGGAATTATTGCTAGCCTTTATTTTCTCTTCTATTGTGTGTCTGTCCATCTGTTTTACCAGATTAATCTCATTTTCAGGTATTGTTGTTGAGTCTATGTGCTGTAAAGTTAAATCTGAAATGTTATAATCACTTGGCTTGTCTTTTTGAACTTTGGTGGTTGTAATAAGTGAAGACTCTGTCACTGATTTCTACATTTTTGTCATTTTCAGATGAGGTGTAACTGGTGGCATGGTTAAGAGTTTAGCAAGAGCTTTTGCAAAAATATGCTCCCAGCGGCTGGGATCAAGCTCTTTGATAGAGTTATTAGGTTTTCTCACACTCTCTTTGACTTTCTTTGCTACCTCTGTGGTTTTCTTCGACCATCTGAGGTGTGAGTTTAGCTGTTGGTCATTTGATTTCTTCATATCCTGACCCTTCACTGTCCTTGCTCTCAAAGAGCAGTAGTTCACCCTTGGATACCAGAACATCTCTTTGTGCTTCTTCCTTTTCACTAGTGACAACAATTAGATGAGATAACATATCAGCCCCATAGAGGTTAGCTGCTAAACAACTGTACTCTCCAGCATCCTCGTAAGTCACTTTTTTGATTATCAGAGTGTTGCTCTGTAGTACATACACCCTATCTTTCCCTTTCATGTCTGATGCTTTGAGAATCAGTTTGTTTGGTAGGAGCCATATTGTCTCAATTGGATGAGGAGAAGTTACTAAACAGGGAAGACTAAGAGTGTCCTCATTCTCCACAGATATCTTCTTTCCATTTAAATCATTGGGACTTAAGAGACACATTCTGACTGTGAGTCTATAGGTGACAATGTCCATATTAGTGTCAGTTCTCACAAAGCAATGATACAGTCCAGAGTCTGCAATACTTGTATTTTTGACAACTAGCCTGTAATTCTACAACCTTAATTTGAGAATCAGTTTGATCCACTCTTGTTAAGTCTGGGAGCATCCACTCCACAGGTTGATGCCCTGATAGCACGCTACAATCCAGACTGACCTCAGAGTTTTCTAGTACTGCCTGGATTCTCGCCGGGGCTCCTCTTTGGATCATAGCCCAGGAGGAAACCACATCCTCCTCATCCTCTCTTCCAATGATTTGCTTTTATCTAAGCAAATGATTTTTGCAATGATTTTTTTTATATAAAAAAGTTTCAGCACCAGTTTTTTAGTTGTTGTTTTTTTGCCTGTTCAGCTGAAGGGTGACCATTGGTTGTAAAAGCCAGGCTGGTTCAGCCATTAAATGTCCTTTGAGCTCTGTATAATATGGTGATTCTCCATGTGTGCTTGAGAGTACTCAAAAGTCACCTTTGAAAAACTCCCAAGTCTGGTTCCCTGTTCCAAAATTGCTGGGCTCTCGTAGTAGTAGGCAACCAACCTCCACAGGTTCTGAAGAGCATCTCTATCGATATCACATTCCAGAAATGTCTATAGAGTCACATTTAGAGCAATCTCATCTGTTCTTAAGCCACGTGTGCCTGATTCCCATGACTATCAGAGAGAAAGAAGGTCAGTTGGCCTAGAGGACACTCAAGGTTCTTGATGTAGGGTGAAAAGCTGCAAGATCTGGCTGCTGTTCAAAGGCATTGGTGAGGCACATGCAGCACAGTTGCCAGCATCTCCAGAGTTAAGGTCCTTTTTGAACTTAATAACTTCTATAAAGAGAGGGATAGAGAATGTAAATAAAATGTATTTGTTTTCCTTTCAGCTATTTGCAGTCAGTAGAGTCAGTTGTACTTATTCAACCTTAAATTGTATGTAACAATACAATGCATCTAGGACAGTGATGATAAATGTAACAATTCTGAATAAATTATATATGAACACTATACGTGATGTTCTATATATTGGTGTACAATGGGATTTTATTCTGAATGAGTGGTTCAAAAGGTTGGAAAATACAATCAAATAAATTTTATCCTCATGATTTTCGTCCCACTCCAAGAGCAAGCATAAGTTGCAGTCACAAGCCCATGGGTTGTCATGCAGAGAGATAACTTCTAGCCTGTCTAAGCACTGCAGAGTTCCTGGCAGCATGTATTCTAGTTGGTTGTCTGCCAGGTGCAGATGCCGCAGTCTTGAACTCCAAAATGTGACCAGGACTGAGACTGTAATAAATCTGTGAGAGTGGAGATCCTACAATTTGTTCCCCTCCAGTTGCAATAGCTTTAATGATGTGAGTCCAGTTTTTTAATCACTGATGTCTCTTTAAGAGAAAAATTGTAATTTGTTACGTCTTATGGGTCTAGGGGTTTAACGGTAACGTAACAATATTAAGGATTTGGGAAGAGCATTTACCCGAGCCCCTGTCACAGCATAGCAACAACAACCACAACAAAGTCGCTGTTAAAAAGGTTTATTAACAGCTCAGTGAATGCTGGGAGTTAACAATTCTCAAAGAAATAAAATTAAGAGGGAAGCAACACTTCAGGAGGGGGAACAATGCCAAAATAACAAACAAAAGGGTGTCTATGCTGGAAATTAGATTCTCTCTAAACCTGTCAAATGAAAATAAAACCAACAACAAAGTTATACACTCACTCCCTATCTAATCCTCAAACCAGGAGAAAAATATGTACAGGACAAAAGAAAAAGGCACCCACCTCCCTACAGCTTCCAAAAAGGGTAACAATCAAACAACAGTTTTAGTCAACAGTATTTCAGATTAATGAAGATAACTACACAGAACCCCAAAAGGCTACAACAAACTGCACTAAGCCAAGCTGGACAAAGGGCATGCTCTGGAGAAAAGTTCTCATCTTCTGTAGTTCCTGCTCAGCTTTTATACTGCTTCTACTTCGGTTGGTAATTAGATGCAGCTGGAAAAGGCAATCAGCTACCTGCCCGAGTGGAAAGAGTGGGAGGAGCCAGAGAAACAGGAGACACAGAGCAAGAGGAAAACAACCAAAGAACCATGCAACAATACAGATAACACAATTGGTAACGTCATTGGACATAAAACCCCCACCCATAGGTTACAAATAGTACCCCTTAAACATTTGTAAACTAATGAATTAAGGTTTAACAACATACTATCAACAATTTACTTATCTAAATGATACACCCTAGACAGTGCATCAGCTACAACATTCTCTGTACCTTTTCAATGTTGAATCTCGAGGTTATATTCCTGAATGATCAAGGACCACCTCATCAGTCGCTGATTCGAGTTACACATTCTCCCCAGGAATACTAGGGGATTATGATCAGTGTATACTACCACTGGAGTACAACTACCTCCCAGGTAGACCTCAAAGTGCTGCAACGCTAACAGTAAGGCCAAGGCCTCTTTCTCAGTTGTACTGTACTGTTTTTGACACTTGGTAAATTTCTTGGAGAAATAACTCACAGGATGTTCTACACCAGTTAGATCTTCTTGCAGTAGTACAGCCCCTGCCCCAGAGGAACTAGCATCCACCTGCAATTTGAAGGGCAACCCAAAATTTGGAGCAGAAAGAACGGGGGCATGGCACAACAAATCTTTAGCAGCACTGAATGCACAGTTACATGTTGGACTCCACACAAATTTCCTAGATGTACTAAGTAGATCTGTCAACGGAGCAACCACAGAAGCAAAGTTTTTACAAAACCCCCTGTAGTATACCTAAAAATCTTCTCAATTCTCTTTTGTTAGTAGGAGTGGGGAAATTAAGTATGGCAGCAACCTTTTTTTCAATTGGCCTTTGGCCAACCTTCTTACCAAGGTAAGTAACTATGGCCTTACCTAACCTTACCAAACGCTTAGTCAAGTTCAAGGTCAATGATGCCCCAGATAACCTACAGAAAACTTGATTTAGACTATTCAGATGGTCCTCCCAACGAGCAGAATAGACCCCCACATCATCCAAGTAGGCCTCACAATTGGTTACTCCCGACAGTACCTGTTGCATTAAGCGCTGGAAGGTCGCAGGTGCATTTGGCATCCCGAATACCATAATGGAGTACTGCAGAAAGTTGTCAGGGGTAACGAAAGCAGATATTTCTGAGGCCCGCGGTGTGAGGGGCACCTGCCAGTATCCTTTTAGGAGATATAACTTGGTGACGTAACGAGCAGAACCGACTCGATCAACACAATCCTCTATTCGGGGAAGAGGAAAAGTGTCAGGCTTGGTGATACTATTCACTTTGCGGTAGTCAGTACAAAAACGATGGGTTGAGTTAGACTTTGGAACGAGCAAGCACGGGGAACTCCAGGGGCTCTGGCTAGGCTTAGCAAAACCATGTTGCAGCCGGTATTCAACTTCTGACTTCATTATCTCATGTTTATGAGGGTTTACACGGTAGGGGTGTTGTTTTATAGGAGCAGAGCTACCTACATCAATATCATGCATGAGGACGGTAGTCTGGCTGGGGATATCGAAGAACAGGGTAGGGTATCTACTCATTAAGTCAAGTCAAGTCACCTTAATTTATATAGCGCTTTAAACAAAATACATTGCGTCAAAGCAACTGAACAACATTCATTAGGAAAACAGTGTGTCAATAATGGAAAATGATAGTTAAAGGCAGTTCATCATTGAATTCAGTGATGTCATCTCTGTTCAGTTTAAATAGTGTCTGTGCATTTATTTGCAATCAAGTCAATGATATCCCTGTAGATGAAGTGACCCCAACTAAGCAAGCCAGAGGCGACAGCGGCAAGGAACCTAAACTCCATCAGTGACAGAATGGAGAAAAAAACTTGGGAGAAACCAGGCTCAGTTGGGGGGCCAGTTCTCCTCTGACCAGATGAAACCAGTAGTTCAATTCCAGGCTGCAGCAAAGTCAGATCGTGCAGAAGAATCATCTGTTTCCTGTGGTCTTGTCCTGGTGCTCCTCTGACACAAGGTCTTTATAGGGGATCTGAATTTGAATCTGTCTCTCAGCGCAGTAGAGGTCCTTTCTAGGTGCTGATCCACCATCTGGTCTGGATACGTACTGGATCCGAGTGAGTGCAGTGACCCTCTGATCTGGATACAGACTGGATCTGGTGGCTACGGTGACCTCGGAATAAGAGAGAAACAGACAAATATTAGCGTAGATGCCATTCTTCTAATGATGTAGCAAGTACATAGGGTGTTATGGGAAGTGTTCCCGGTTCCGGTTTAAATATATATATATATATATATATCATATTAGTATGTTATGTGTAAGCCAGGTTAAAGAGATGGGTCTTTAATCTAGATTTAAACTGCAAGAGTGTGTCTTCCTCCCGAACAATGTTAGGTAGGTTATTCCAGAGTTCCGCCCGCAAGTTGATTTTGATATTCTAGGTATTATCAAATTTTTTAGAGTTTTGAGAACGTAGCGGACATAGAGGATTATAATGTAAAAGGAGCTCATTCAAATACTGAGGTGCTAAACCATTCAGGGCTTTATAAGTAATAAGCAATATTTTAAAATCTGTACGATGTTTGATAGGGAGCCAGTGCAGTGTTGACAGGACCGGTCTAATATGGTCATACTTGTTGCTGCACTAGCTGTAGTTTGTTTACCAAGCGTGCAGAACAACCACCCAATAAAGCATTACAATAATCTAACCTTGAGGTCATAAATGCATGGATTAACATTTCTGCATTTGACATTGAGAGCATAGGCCGTAATTTAAATATATTTTTGAGATGGAAAAATGCAGTTTTACAAATGCTAGAAACATGGCTTTCTAAGGAAAGATTGCGATCAAATAGCACACCTTGGTTCCTAACTGATGACGAAGAATTGACAGAGCAGCCATCAAGTCTTAGACAGTGTTCTAGGTAATTACTGTTCCTCAGGGGGTCTATAGTACTGTAGCTGAAGGCTGAATGGTTGCAATTTTATCTCTAATAGTATCGATTTTAGAAGTAAAGTAGTTCATAAAGTCATTATTGCTGTGGTGTTGGGAAATGTCAACACTTGTTGAGGCTTTATTTTTCGTTAATTTAGCCACTGTATTGAATAAATACCTGGGGTTATGTTTGTTTTCTTCTAAAAGAGAAGAAAAGTAATCGGATCTAGCAGTTTTTAATGTTTTTCTGTAGGATAGGTTACTTTCCCGCCAAGCAATGCGAAATACATCTAGTTTTGTTCCTAACTGATGACGAAGAATTGACAGAGCAGCCATCAAGTCTTAGACAGTGTTCTAGGTAATTACAAGCAGAGTTTTTAGGTCCTATTATTAACACCTCTGTTTTTTCAGAATTTAGCAGTTAGAAATTACTCGTCATCCAGTTTTTTATATCAACTATGCATTCCATTCGTTTTTCAAATTGGTGTGTTTCACCGGGCCGCAAAGAAATATAGAGCTGAGTATCATCAGCATAACAGTGAAAGCTAACACCATGTTTCCTGACGATATCTCCCAAGGGTAACATATAAAGCATGAAGTGTAGCGGCCCTAGTACTGAGCCTTGAGATACTCCATACTGCACTTGTGATCGATATGATACATCTTCATTCACTGCTACAAACTGATGGTGGTCATATAAGTACGATTTAAACCATGCTAATGCACTTCCATTAATGCCAACAAAGTGTTCAAGTCTATGCAAAAGAATGTTGTAGTCAATTGTGTTAAACGCAGCACTAAGATCCAATAAAACTAATAGAGAGATACAACCATGATCAGATGATAAAAGCAGATAATTTATAACTCCAAGGAGAGCAGTCTCAGTACTATGATACGGTCTAAATCCTGACTGGAAATGCTCACATATACCATTTTTCTCTAAGAAGGAATATAATTGTGAGGATAGTATCTTTTCTAGTATCTTGGACAGAAAAGGGATATTCGAGATTGGTCTATAATTACCTAGTTCTTTGGGGTCAAGTTGTGTTTTTTTGATGAGAGGCTTAATAACAGCCAGTTTGAAGGTTTTGGGGACATATCCTATTGACAATGAGCAATTTATAATAGTCAGAAGAGGGTCTATGACTACTGGAAGCACCTCTTGTAGGAGCTTAGATGGTATAGGGTCTAACATACATGTTGTTGGTTTAGATAATTTAACAAGTTTATACAATTCTTCCTCTCTTATAGTAGAGAATGAGTGGAACTGTTCCTCAGGGGGTCTATAGTACTGTAGCTGAAGGCTGAATGGTTGCAATTTTATCTCTAATAGTATCGATTTTAGAAGTAAAGTAGTTCATAAAGTCATTATTGCTGTGGTGTTGGGAAATGTCAACACTTGTTGAGGCTTTATTTTTCGTTAATTTAGCCACTGTATTGAATAAATACCTGGGGTTATGTTTGTTTTCTTCTAAAAGAGAAGAAAAGTAATCGGATCTAGCAGTTTTTAATGTTTTTCTGTAGGATAGGTTACTTTCCCGCCAAGCAATGCGAAATACATCTAGTTTTGTTTTTCTCCAGCTGCGCTCCATTTTTCGGGCTGCTCTCTTTACGGTGTGAGTTTGCTCATTATACCATGGTGTCAAACTGTTTTCCTTAACCTTCCTTAAGCGTAAAGGAGCAACTGTATTTAAAGTGCTAGAAAAGAGAGAGTCCATAGTTTCTGTTACATCATCAAGTTGTTCTGAGGTTTTGGATATGCTAAGGAATTTGGATACATCAGGAAGATAACTTAAAAAGCAGTCTTTTGTGGTAGAAGTGATGGTTCTACCATACTTGCAACAAGAAGTAGAATTGACAATTTTGGCTATATGAAGTTTGCACAAAACTAAATAATGATCTGAGATATCATCACTTGGCTGCATAATTTCAACACTATCAACATCAATTCCATGTGACAGTATTAAATCTAGAGTATGATTTCGACAATGAGTAGGTCCTGAAACGTGTTGTCTAACCCCAGTAGAGTTCAGAATATCTATAAATGCTGATCCCAATGCATCTTTTTCATTATCCACATGGATATTAAAATCACCAACTATTAAAACTTTATCTGCAGCCAGAACTAACTCGGATGTAAAATCACCAAACTCTTTAATAAAGTATGTATGGTGCCCTGGTGGCCTGTATACAGTAGCCAGTACAGACATAACAGGGGATTTATCATTAATATTTGTTTGTCTGGATAGTGTTATATGAAGCACCATTACTTCAAACGAGTTGAAGCCTGCCCTCTGAGAAATCCTGAAAACATGGTTATAAATTGAAGCAACACCTCCCCCTTTGCCTTTTAGACGCGGCTCGTGATTATGACAGTAATCTTGGGGGGTGGACTCATTTAAAATAATGTAATCATCAGGTTTTAGCCAGGTTTCTGTCAAACAGAGCACATCTAGATTATGATCAGTGATCATATTATTTACAAAAAGTGTTTTTGTAGAAAGGGATCTGATATTCAATGAGCCTAGTTTTATCATTTGTTTATCCATATTGCATCTGTTTTTTATTTGTTGAACCTCAATAAAATTGTTAATCTTAACTTGGTTTGGACGTTTTTTTGTATTTTCTTGTTCGGGGAACAGACACAGTCTCTATAGTGTGATATCTAGGTGAAAGAGTCTCTATATGCTGAGAATTAGCTGATCTCTGTGACGTGAGGCAGCTAGCAGACGGTCGGTTTAGCCAGTCTGTCTGCTTCCTGACCTGGGCCCCAGTTAGTCAAGTATAAACACTAAGACTATTTGCCATATTTCTAGAGAGAAGAGTGGCGCCACCCCAGGAGATATGAAGACCATCTCTTTTCAACAGGTCAGGTCTGCCCCAAAAGCTCGTCCAATTGTCTATGAAACCTTTGTTATTCTGTGTCAATGTCAATGTCACCTTTATTTATATAGCGCTTTAAACAAAATACATTGCGTCAAAGCAACTGAACAACATTCATTAGGAAAACAGTGTCAATAATCCAAAATGATAGTTAAAGGGATCACCACCACTGTGGGCACCACTTAGACATCCAGCCATTGAGTGATGACAATCTGCTATGCATCTCGTCACCACGGTAAGCAGGGAGGGGACCAGAGCATATTACAGTGTCTGACATCGTGCTTGCAAGTTCACACACCTCTTTAATATTATTTTTAGTGATCTCCGACTGGCGAAGTTGAACATCATTAGCACCGGCATGAATAACAATCTTACTGTATTTACGTTTAGCATTAGCCAGCACTTTTAAATTTGCCAAGATGTCCGGCACTCTGGCTCCCGGTAAACATTTGACTATGGTGGCTGGTGTCTCTATATTCAAGTTCCGTACAATAGAATCACCAATAACTAGAGCACTTTCATCAGGTTTCTCAGTGGGTGCATCACTGAGTGGGGAGAACCTGTTTAATGTTTTGATCGGAACAGAAGAGCGCGTTTTGACCCACGACTACGCTGCCTCACTGTCACCCAGTTGCCCTGCTGCAGGGGCTCTGTTGCCGGAACCAGACAATGTACAGGAATCCCTGAGCTAGATGCATCCAAAGCCGTATCTAGAGCCCTAACATTCTTACTGTCCTCAATTAAAGTTTGGATGCGTGTCTCTATTTCTGAAATCTCTGTCAGCCTAACTATTTTCCTGCATTTATCACATGTAAATCCCTCATCTGCGACAGAGATAGATAAACTGTACATGTGACAAGAGGTGCAAATAACAATAGCAGGAGAAGCCATTACTCACCGTGCTTGATGAAATATTCTTACTGCGGTTGTTTGATGAACTTGTGAAAAACTGGAGCGAGAGAGAGGAGAGGAGCAAAGAAAACAGCGATAGGTTCGAATGAAAAAGCTAATGACAAGCTAACGAGTGCAAACGCTTTGCAGGTGTACTGCACTCACGGATATAAAATAAAAGTGAGCGATCAAAATTAATCTGATAAGATTGATCGATAATATCAGAAATATGGTTCGAATTAAGTTATATTTTATCACTTTAAAAAGTGAGTGATAAAAAGAGAGTGATAGTAAGATAAAGATTCTAGAGAAAAAAAATAAAAATAAAAACAGCTACACGGAGCTACGATTAGCAACCGAAGGCCAACAGGAAGTAGAGAAAACACTGTCCAACAGCGACACCCGCAGTCAGAACTTAACTCAATGATATCTGTTCGCTGGTCATTTGGTAAATGAGCAAGATATGCATCCAAGTCATTCAGGACCGCTGAATTGTCTAGACGTGTACAGGACATTCGGTCTTCATGTACAACCAGGTTATCCTCCACAGGAGAATATGCTGCAGACAGCACAGTAGCAGCAACTGCAGATGTAACATTGTCAACACAAGCTTTGGAGGCTTCTTTTGTGATATAAGCCTTTAACATGTTCAGATGTGTGACGACACCTGCTGTTGATTCTGTGAATTGCGGTTGGCACCTGAGACCATTAATTACCTAAATTGCCAGTCTACTGGAAACACCTGTGTTCGTGCTTTGGATGCTGTTTAAAAGATCACCAATTGACTGGGGAGAGTCAGTCTTTGGTTTTGGACTCTTTGGTTTTGAACTCTTTGGTTTTGGACTCTTTGGTTGTGTTGTATTTTGTTACTCTTTTCATTTTCACTTCAAGACTACATTACACTTCACACCTGCATCTTGCTTTACACACTGACCTTACTGATGAATACAGAAATACTGCTATTTTCTTTAATTTTTTTCATTCTATAATTTAGTGTTGTCTCATTTTGTAAGTAAATAAATATTACTTTGAGCTTATAATTTGGGTTTTTCGTGTGTCCCTTGTTTTCTTGCTTCCCTTGAGCCAAGGGTCGTAACAAATTGGGGGCTCGTCCTTGCTTAGGTTATTTGATTGTATTGATTATTTTTGGACATACGAAATTGATTTGTACCAAAGTGAATTTTTTTCACCGTGTGAAATCGTAAGTACATGTGCAATATTGTTTTTTTTTTTTAACGTGAGTTTTCTCTGATAGGAATAGCGGCATGTTTCTTTTGAGACGTGTCGGATTTGTTATTTTTGTGTAGTGTTGCGGTGAAAGTGGGAAGTAGTAATTATCTCGGGAGCACATCCGTGGTGTTGAAGGCGACGCTGGTTTGACCAGTTGCATTTTTCACCCAGCGGGCTACAGTGCATAAATACCCCCCACCGGTAATCGCATGAAGACTAGGGTTGAGTTAGGTAGAGGTACTGAAAGGTAGAGGGAAAACTCTCGTTATTTGTTTGCACTGTGCTAATTAAATTATTCTGGTCATTTTTAGCATGGCTGATATTGATGAGTTGGTTAGTTCACCTTCGCATGAATTTTTGGACAGGTGTACTAAAGAGCAATTATTAAGTATTGCCGAACGTTATGAAATTTTGATTAAAGATAAAAAGCTCAAAGAAAATGTTAAAATAGCTTTGAAAACTGAGTTGATCGAAAAAGGTTTATTAGACACTGAGATGAAGGAATATGTACCAATTGCATCTGATTTAAAAAGTAATTTGTCTTTTGAACAACAGAAAGAGTTGCTACTCTTACAGATGGATCACGAGAAGTTAAAACTGCGTTCTGAACAGGGTAAAATGGAATTAGAAAAGGCAAAATTGGATTTGGAATTGCTCAAGCTCAACCTAATGAAAGAAGGTAAGCTTTCTAGTTTTGGTCAGGAGCACAGTGTGTCTTTTTCGAACACTTCTAATCTAAAACTTGTCCCCAAATTCAATGAGGAAGATCCTGACACTTTCTTCACTCTATTTGAACGCATGGCAGAATTAAGGAACTGGTCAGATGATAATCGTGTTGCACTGCTGCAGTGTGTTTTAACTGGCAAAGCACAGGTAGCATTTACTTCATTGTCAGTTTAGGAGTGTAAAAATTATGATACAGTTAAATCTCTCATTTTAAAGGCATATGAATGTGTTCCCCGAAGCATACAGACAGCACTTTCGATTGCAGAAAAAAGACGAGTTACAAACAAATTTAGAATTTGTGCGTGATCTGAGAAAACACTTTAATCATTGGTGTAAGCCATTAGACATTAAAACATTGGAGGATTTAATTCATTTGATGGTGTTGGAACAATTTAAAAATTCAGTTCCAAGTCGTATTGCTATGTATATCAGTGAGCATAATGTTAGGACGCCAGAGGAAGCGGCTATGTTGGCCGATGATTTTGTATTGACGCACAAAACCACTTTTGTTGATTGGCATGCTCGTGATGTTCAGTATGAAAAGTTTCCATCTACGTATAACCGTGTTTTCACAGGGAAATTTGATCCAAGTAAGATTTGCAATTACTGTCATGAGAAAGGACATTGGAAAGTAGATTGTCGAGTCCTTAAAAATAAATCCAAAAGTAATGCACAAAGTTCACAAGCTAAGCCTTCTGCTCTTGCAGCACCAGTCCTGTTGGTAGGGAGTGAAATCGTTGAAAGTCAAAAACTTGATGTTGATTTCTCTTCTTACTCACCTTTTATTACAGAAGGGCATGTATCTCTGGTTGGAGAGAAAGAGGAAATCCCCGTTAAAATCTTGTGGGATACTGGCGCAATGGATT
Source organism: Carassius carassius (assembly GCF_963082965.1). Lineage (NCBI taxonomy): Eukaryota > Metazoa > Chordata > Actinopteri > Cypriniformes > Cyprinidae > Carassius > Carassius carassius. The sequence goes on along the minus strand of NC_081787.1, from coordinate 25,117,133 downwards.
CATTTATTTTGGAATCAGTTTTGCCTTTTTCTTCACAGTCTCATACTGGTGAGAGTGTTTTAATTCGTGAAATAGGACTGAATATTCTGTCTGTGCCTCTTCATAAAGTAAAGCTTCAGTCCGATTTGATTCAAGGTGAGGTTGTAGTGGGAGTACGACCAGCTTTGCCAGTTGAGGGGGTCCATATTATTTTGGGTAATGGACTGGTAGGTGAACGTGTGTGGGCTGATACTTCAGTGTTTCCCATAGTGACCACTGATAATAAAATTAAAAGTGTTTTGTGCCAAGATTCATCATGTGTCGTGACTCGTGCTATGAAATGTGCCAATGAGGATGAAATGTGTGATCAAAACGAGATTCAATCTGATAAAGGCTGTACTAAGTTGTTTATGCCTGACTTGTCTGCTTTGTCTTTTCCTGTCTCTGTAGAGGATTTAGGAAAGGAACAGCGAACTGACTCCTCTTTGGATGAACTTTTTCAGTGTGCTGTTCTACCAGTAGAGGAGTGTCACGTTGCCCGTGGATATTTCGTTCACAATGGAGTGCTGTTGAGAAAATGGAGTCCTCACAAAGATTTCCAAGTAGTTGTTCCTACTAAGTTTCGACAAATGATGATCGAAATTGCGCATAATCAATTAGGTCACCAGGGGGTGCGTAAGACTTATGATCGCCTGTTGCGATATTTTTTTTGGCCGCGTTTAAAACGAGATGTCTCTGCTTATATTAAGAGATGTAAAACCTGCCAGTTAACCAGTAAGCCGAACCAGGTGTTGAAACCTGCTCCGTTGAAACCAATTCCGGCGACTGGTGAACCGTTTGAGCATCTTGTTGTTGATTGTGTAGGTTGATTGTTGTAAAACGGAAAGTGACTGATGAAAATTATGAAGTCTTTTAATGCCGTCGCGGAAAAAGTCAGTTAAACGGTGCCATGTAAATCTATTAAAACCCTATTATGAAAAAGAAAATTCGACATCTTTGCATCCAGCACTTTCGGCCGTTTCCATCGGTGAGGGTAATGTGAGTTCTCTTACGAGAGTTCTCTCGTACTGCGTCTTAGCTAAGACGCTACGGGAAAAGTCTCTTTTCACGATACACTGAAGCAAAAAATTATCCTTAATTTTGAATTATTGTAAAGCGCATTTGCAGCAGCACACAGCCATAGGCGAGATGGCTCGCTCGCTCATTGGCTGCTCTGCGGCAACTGCATAAGCCTATCGAGCGCAGGCTGATGCAACATCAGACCAATGAGGGCGCTCGCGCCCTCCATGCCACTTCCCGCCGAAACGGGTGTGGCCTAGCCCTATAAAGGGAGCTCGAAAAGGCTGACTCACCTGATTTTTCATCTCTTCAGCGAAGCTCACGCATCATTGGATCACGAGAGGAAGCAAGCGCTGTCAGATAGCATCTTCCATTCACCCTGCTTCACCGGCCTCCCCTGCATCGCTTCCCGATGGTCAGCGCCCGCTGTCTGCTGCCGCGTCTTCTGAGGAAGTGGATCTCAGGGCCGCGTCGGGGGAAGAGGACACGTGCTCTCAGCTAGCGTCGGGCAGTGAAGGTTGGGCGAGCTCCGGGGATCTCGCGCCTTCTGCTCAGAAGCCCAGCAGACGGGCGGATATCGAGAAGGAGCTGATGCGAGTGCTCACGCTGGCAGCGACGAGCCTCGGCCTCGAGTGGTCTGCACCAGCACCCCCCTCTCGTTCCTGGCTGGATGGTAGCTTTCTTCCGGATGAGCATACTTCTCCTAATTCAAAGCCCGCCCCATTTCTTCCTGAGCTTCATGAAGAGGTGGCGAAAGCTTGGAATGCTCCATATTCAGCGCGAACTCATTCGTCTGTTTCACCAGCATTCTCTGCACTGGATGATGCTAAAAACAGAGGCTACCAGTCACTTCCGCCGGTGGAACAGGCGATAGCGACGCACCTTTGCCCGCCCTGTGCTGGACGGCGGATGAAAGCGGTGTTGCCATCCAAAGCCTGCCGCATGACGTCATCTCTGCTGGCGCGGATCTTCTCTGCTGCTGGGCAGGCTGCGTCTGCGTTACACACCATGGCCACGCTGCAGGTCTTCCAGGGTGATCTCCTCCGTAAGCTGGATGAGATGGGACCTGAAGCTATCTGTCTCGCGGATTTGAGGAGTGCTTCGGATCTCTCTCTTCGCGCTACTAAGTCCGCTGCACAGGCCATGGGACGAGTTATGGCTTCTGCTACGGTGGCTGAGAGGCATCTATGGCTGACGCTGTCAGACATGGCAGAGTCTGAGCGCACTGCAATCCTCGACGCCCCGCTGACTCCCGCTGGCCTCTTCGGATCGTCTGTCAACGAGTTCGTTGAGAGATTTGTTGAGGACCAGAAAGCGTCACAAGCTTTCAAGCACTTCCTCCTGAAGCGCTCCGGTTCTGCAGCGAGTCGTGCTAGACCGGCCCCGCGAAGCTCTCAGCCACACCCCCCGCCTCCTGCTGCTTTGTCGCAACAGCGTCAGCAACGCAGCTCGAGACCCCGTTCTCGCTCTACCAGCCGTCACCCCGCGCCGCGGGGACCACGGCAGAGGATTACGGTGAGGCCGGAAGCCCCGAAGTCATCCTAGTACCTCTAGGAAAGCGCCGGTGTACGAGTTCCGCTCTGGCCGAGCTCTCACCCAAGCGCACTTGTGACTGTCTCAGCGTTTTCTGCAACGCGCAAGCCTGCACAGTTGCCTGCTTGCCTGCACACAAAAGCTGTTATCACGGCTACCCAGATATTTCCCGAAAAGAGTGTAATTTCTGGTGTCCCGGCCACGGCCGATGGTGCTATAAATGTACTGACGATGCCCACTGCTCAGTGCCCATCTCCACATATAAGCACAGCCCTTCACACAGGGCTCGCACCCATAAGAGCGACTCAGGTCGATCACATGCACTACATAGTGAACGTGCCCACTCCCCAGTGCCCACGAACACTCTGTCACACACGGCATGTGGTTTCTGCAAAAACGAAACCTGTGCACGTTCGTTCTGCCCAGGCAGACAGCGAGTCGAAAGCAGTAAATGTGCACGCTTACAGCCCACAATTACTCACAGACAGCACGAGTCCCACGGGACCCGCTCAGCCCTCCCTCACTCGGTTAAGCACCGGGGCGGGGTCGAGGACGAGCGATCTGCCCGCTGTGATCAGCGCGCTCCCCGCCTCAAATGTCACAGGCATAACGCCCGTGTTACAGCACATCGAAGCGCTGCCGTTGCCCAGCCAACAGAGCGCGCTTCGCATCCAACCCTTAGCCCTTCATGCAGACGCATGGTCAGCGCTTCCAGGGGTTTCGGATTGGGTGCTAGACATTATAAAGAGAGGCTACTCGCTACAGTTTTTTCGAACGCCCTCCGCGCTTTTTAGCGTGCGTCGAAACTACGGTCAAAACAGAAGTAGCACACCTACTTCGAGCCGAAATATCAAAACTGTTGAGCAAAGGGGCTGTGGAGCCTGTATCTCAAGCTCAAAGCAAAGGGGGGCTGTACAGCAGATACTTTCTAGTGCCCAAGAAAGAAGGGGGTTTCAGACCCATACTGGATCTAAGACAGCTGAACAAAGCATTGGCGAAATGCAGTTTCAAAATGCTTACAACCAGGAAACTCCTCGCGCATATTTGCGGAGGAGACTGGTTCATGTCGATAGATCTGAAGGACGCGTATTTTCAAATACAGATAGTGTCACTTCACAGGCAATACTTGAGATTCGCCTTCGAGGGCCAGACATACCAGTATACAGTCCTGCCGTTCGGCTTGTCCATGGCTCCTTGTACGTTTACGAGGTGCATGGACGCAGCGCTCGCTCCTCTCAGACTCAGAGGCATGCGAGTGCTGAACTATTTGGAGGACTGGCTGATTCTGGCTCAATCACGATCTGAGCTCGTGGAACACAGGGCTATTTTACTCGATCACCTCGAGAAACTCGGTCTCAGTGTCAACTGGACGAAGAGTTCGCTGAACCCCAGTCAGAATATACTGTTTTTGGGTATAGCTCTGGACTCACGCTCCATGACGGCGCGGCTGTCGCCACAGCGCGCGTTGGGCATTCAGCACGCAGCGAGCTCTCTCCGCTGCGGCGCGACCTTCTCGCTCAAAGAATTTCAGAAGATGCTAGGTCTCATGGCCTCAGCATCACCAGTTCTTCAGTTGGGCCTGCTCCGCATGTGCCCCTTGCAGTTCTGGCTGAAAGCGCGAGTACCGCACAGAGCGTGGTTATCCGGTCAGTTGCGTCTCAAGGTCAATCAGAGCTGTGTTACAGCCTTGAAACCCTGGACAGCGAACGACTGGTACCAATCAGGTTCACTTCCTCGAAAGTGAAAGTGGTGTCGACGGATGCCTCCACTTTGGGATGGGGAGCACTGCTCGAGGGCAGACCATTCTTTGGCCTGTGGTCGGAACGGGAAAAGCTCCAACATATCAACTGTCTGGAAATGCTGGCAGTGGAGAACGCGCTGACGCGGTTTTGTCCCCGAATCAAGGGCCACCACGTCTTAGTCCGTTCGGACAACATGTCTGTGGTGTCCTACATAAATCGCCAGGGCGGTCTCAGGTCCCGAAACCTGTACAGGTTGGCGGAACGCCTCCTGGTTTGGGCTCAGCGCAACTTGTGCTCGCTGAGAGCAGTTCATGTGCCTGGGCTACAGAATCTGGGTCCAGACAGACTGTCCAGACACAACATTCCCACGGGCGAATGGTCTCTACACCCACAGAAAGTCCAGCTGCTGTGGGAGAGATTGGCAGGGCGGAAGTGGACCTCTTCGCGTCCCACGAAAACGCTAACTGCCCCGCGTTCTTTTCCAAGAACGAGAGCGCGCTGTCACTAAGGTGGCCGTACTGCCCGCTCTATGCTTTTCCCCCCGTCTCCCTCCTTCCGCAGGTAATAGAACGGGTGAGGGAAACAAGATGCTCAGTACTGCTTGTAGCACCACTTTGGAAGAACCAACCATGGTTTCCAGATTTGATGCAGTTAGCAGACACTGCCCCGTGGCCAGTGCCGTTGAGGAGGGACCTCCTCTCATAGGCCAGGGGCTCGATTTGGCACCCTCAACCGGAGTTGTGGTCCCTCCATGTGTGGGCGCTCAACGGTTACCCACTGATCTCTCAGTGGGGGTGCTAAATACTATCACTCAGGCTAGAGCTCCGTTGACTCGACGGTTATATGCCTCGAAGTGGTCAGTATTCTCCAGCTGGTGCACAGATCGGGGAGGTTCACCCCTTAGTTGTGAGGTGACGGAGGTTCTCTCCTTCCTACAGGAGCTGTTGGATAAGGGCAGAGCCCCCTCCACGCTCAAAGTTTACGTGGCGGCTATCGCAGCGTTTTCTGAGACAATGCTCGGTCAGTCAATAGGAAGGAACGATTTGGTCATCCGCTTCCTTAGAGGAGCTAGGAGGCTGAATCCTCCCAGACCTCCGTCGGTCCCTGTATGGGACCTCTCGATGGTTTTGGAGGCCATGAAAGGTTCCCCTTTTGAGCCTATCCGAACAATTAGCCTCAAACATCTGTCATTCAAGACAGTGTTCTTGTTGGCTCTCGCTTCAGTGAAGCGTGTGGGTGACCTGCACGTGCTCTCGGTGAGCCCGACGTGCTTGGAGTTTGGGCCTAATGACTCAAGAGTCATACTCAAACCTAGGCACGGTTATGTGCCGAAATCCCTCAACACACCGTTTCGGGCTCAGGTTATTTCCCTGTCTGCCCTATCTGTGTCAGAAGAGGATGGAGGCTCAAGTCTTCTTTGCCCCGTTAGGGTGTTGAGAACTTATGTGTCTCGCTCTGCTGTCTTCAGACAGACTGAGCAGCTGTTTGTCTTGTTCAGTGGACGTTCCAAGGGAATCGCTGTTTCGAAACACAGCCTATCCAGATGGATAGTTGACGCTATAGCGTTAGCTTACACTTCCAGGGGCCTTCAGTGCCCACTGGGTGTCAGAGCACACTCCACAAGAGGCGCCGCCTCATCGTGGGCGTGGTCTAGTGGGATTTCCTTACAGGATATATGTATGGCGGCGGGATGGGCCTCGCCGTCTACATTTATCAGGTTCTATAACCTAGAGGTTCCCGCTCTGCAAGCTAAGCTGTTGTCGGTATAGTTGAATCAGTGTCCTGATTGGAACTCTGAGCGCGATGCGCTGCCGACTGTTATATGGGCAGTATTGCATAAGACCCACATTCCCACATTGGTCAGGCCTTGCCTTGAATATGTGATGTCATATTGCCGCGTCTACGGACGCTGCTAGATATGGGACAGAGGGTTCCTCCCTCCTGTTCTAGGACTCTCTGTGAGTCCCTCTAGTGATTGTGCACTGTAAATCCTGGGCTTCGCGCCCAGGTTTATTGGTGTGTGATCTCTTGTATTTTGTTACTCTTTTCATTTTCACTTCAACACTACATTACACTTCACATCTGCATCTTGCTTTACACACTGACCTTACTGATGAATACAGAAATACTGTTATTTTCTTTATTTTTTTTCATTCTATAATTTAGTGTTGTCTCATTTTGTAAGTAAATAAATATTACTTTGAGCTTATAATTTGGGTTTTTCGTGTGTCCCTTGTTTTGTTGCTTCCCTTGAGCCAAGGGTCGTAACAGATGACACACTCGACTCTTTCTCCTATGATCTGGAGTCGAGATCACATAATCGGTGTCAGAGAGTCTCTTAACAACAGCATAAGGGCCTGTAAACTTAGCATGCAGTGCTGAGCCTGGAACAGGAAGCAAAACTAAAACTAAATCACCAGGTTGGAAAATACGTTTTACACTGGTTTTGTCATAACGCAACTTCATCTTGGACTTGGATTGTCACCAAATGAGCTTTTGCTACCTCACAAGCTTTATGGAGACGTTCCTGGAAAGCACTCACGTAGTCCAAAATGTTGCTAGACACTGGATGTTTGGACAACAACTGCTCTCTCAGCAGTTTTAAGGTCCCCCGGACAGTCTGCCCGAACACCAGCTCTGCAGGACTAAAACCCAATGACTCCTGCACAGTTTCCCTGATTGCAAATGTTAATAATGGCAGACCTTCAGCCCAGTCTCTATTAGTACTTATAAAATACGCACATAGCATTGTTTTGAGGGTTTGGTGAAAGCGCTCTAGTGCCCCCTGGGACTCTGGATGGTATGCACTGGAGAGCTGATGAACAACTCCTAACTTGAGAGAACACCTTGGAAGTGAAGTTAGTACCACAATCTGTTTGGATAACTAGGCAATCCAAATGTTGAACAGAACTTAACAATTTCCTTCACAATGGCTTGGGCTTTAAGAGTATGGAGTGGCACGGCTTATGGGAACCGAGTTGCAGCACACATCAGGGTTAAAACATATTGATGTCCCGATTTGGATTTTGGAAGTGGCCCAACGCAATCTAAAATCAAACGCTCAAAGGGCTCTCCCACCACTGTAATCGGTTGTAGTGGGGCAGATGGAATGATCTGATTTGGCTTGTTGGCAAACATGGCAGCATTTGCAGAATCTGGACACACTAGATTTCAATCCAGGCCAGAAGAAATACCGGGAAATGCGTTTATAGGTTTTATTAACCCCAAGGTGGCCAGAAAGGGGATGCTAATGGGCAAGCTGCAATACTTGAGGACGATAATAAGAGGGTAAGACTATTTGATAGACAGCTTAAGCATCATCAACTTCGCGTGGCCTCCAACGACGCATTAAAACACCATCTTCCCAGAAGAAAGCTATTCTAGCACTGCACGACCCATCCAACGGAACAGCTGCCTCAACACAGGGTTCTAGAGATGGGTCAGATCTTTGGGCAGCAATTAGGTGATCTATGTCAAATTTCAGATCTACTGCTTCTGAATTAGAGTTTTCAGGATCAATAGAGGAGGCTGGAGTTTTAATATATAGGGTACACTCAAGAGAATCTTTTGCTGGACTCAGGAACGAGTCAGCATGGTTCACGGTCTCTTCCCACTTTTGAGCCTGTGTACGAGTTACAGCACAAGAAGGAAAAACCGAAGGGAAATGAGCAGCAATATCATGCTCCATGCCCGGCTTATCTACAACAACCGGAGATAGGAAGACCTTACCACCCGCCAAGTAATTCCCCAAAATAAGGCTCACACCATCCAAAGGCAGCTCAGTTCGCACACCAAGAGGAACTGTACCTGTAACCAAATCAGACTTTAGATAAACCCTATGCAATGGCACCCTTGCACATCCCAATTCAATTCCCCGGACCAACACATCCGTACCGTAAGTTTCTGGCGAGAATGGCAATGCATCAGCTAGAATGAATGACTGGGTTGCACCCGTGTCCCTTAGAATGGAGATAGGCTTACCCAGAGAGTCAGCACAAAGGGAAACAGAACCAGTAAGGAGAAAGGGTTCATACCCAGTACTCTTAACTGGCACGGAACGGCTTTCAGGAGTTGAAACAGTCTGAGCAAACGTCACACTTTTAGATTTCCCAGCAGCATACTTCTGCTTCCACGCTTTACAATCAGAAATCAGGTGCCCTGAATCCAAACAATAGAAACATACACATTTACTACCGAAGCGCCTTACATCAGCCTTATGACCCTTGTCTGCCCCTTCCCTTTGAACACTTGAGGTTTCCTTCCCCGATTGCTCAACATTCAAATACTGATGTTTGGACTGCCGTGAAACTGGGAACACCGCCTTATGGGTAAGCACAAATTCATCTGCAACCACAGCCGCTTCAGAGAGTGTGCCTACTTTTTGTTCATTTAAATGAACAACTAGAGCTTCAGGAGCACAATACTTTAATTCTTCCAATAGAATGAGTTCCTGCAACTGTTCAAAACTCAACACCTTATTAGCGAGGCACCACTTTTCAAAAAGTGTTTTCTTCTCCTGCACAAACTCTACATATGTTTGTTTGGCTGATTTCAATAAGTTCCAGAAGTGCTGCCGGTAGGCTTCAGGAACCAACTCATACACTCTTAATACTGCTGCTTTGACCATCTCATAATCAAGAGACTGTTCAATTGGAAGTGAAGAACAGACCTCCTGTGCTTTACCCACAAAGTTACATTGCAGGAGGAGACCCCACATCTCCTTCGGCCACCCTAACTTTATGGCGATGCGTTCAAAAGTGATGAAGTAGGAGTCTACTTCAGCTTCTCTAAAAGGCAGTATGAGTTTTATATGCTTTGCAACATCAAAGTTTGACTGGGTATCACCCACTGAATCATAGTTAACTGTGCTAGATTGTAACTGGGCAACACCAAACGCTGGTGAAGAGGGAGTACTCGTACGCGGAAGGGGAACAGGCTGAACAGACTTCCTCCGCAAATTCTCACCTTCAATCTCAAGTGTTTTAAGCCTAATATCCCGATCTGCCTCGACTTCGACAGTACGGAGTTGTAGTACTTTAATGTCATGTTCTTGTTTTTTTTTAACTCCAAGTCAAGCTCTTTTAACTTAACCTCAATCATCAGATCTAGTCGGTATTCAGTAGGGAGATATGGACCAGATGCAGATGCCTGTCCTGCTGCTACATCCTCCCTTGACACATCAGCCGGTGAATCATCAGGCAAAATACCTCTAGTAACTAACTCCTTATACAGCACATCCTTAATCACCTGCTTAGTAGCACCTCCAGGCACAGTAATATTAAAGAAATCAGCAATCAATAACAAATCCTTTTTTTGCATCGATTATAAACATCTGGCAAGCGTAAACTCTATTAAGTCAAATTCCATTACTACACACTACTCTGCCCTCACCAACAAAAGAGAGAACCAAACTCACTTTCAACAGTATAGCCTTGATGATACACACATTCCAATTCTTCTAGATTCTGCTTTTCAAAAAGCACAATAAATAAAGTTACTACCTAACAATCCCGGATTAGCCCCCAAAATATGTTACGTCTTATGGGTCTAGGGGTTTAACGGTAACGTAACAATATTAAGGATTTGGGAAGAGCATATACCAGAGCCCCTGCCACAGCATAGCAACAACAACCACAACAAGGTCGCTGTTAAAAAGGTTTTATTAACAGCTCAGTGAATGCTGGGAGCTAACAATTCTCAAAGAAATAAAATTAAGAGGGAAGCAACACTTCAGGAGGGGGAACAATGCCAAAATAACAAACAAAAGGGTGTCTATTCTGGAAATTAGATTCTTTCTAAACGTGTCAAATGAAAATAAAATCAACAACAAAGTTATACACTAACTCCCTATCTAATCCTCAAACCAGGAGAAAAATATGTAAAGGACAAAAGAAAAAGGCACCCACCTCCCTACAGCTTCCAAAAAGGGTAACAATCAAACAACAGAGTTAGTCAACAGTACTTCAGATTAATGAAGATAACTACACAGAACCCCAAAAGGCTACAACAAACTGCACTAGGCCAGGATGGACAAAGGGCATGCTCTGGAGAAAAGTTCTCATCTTCTGTAGTTCCTGCTCAGCTTTTATACAGCTCTACTCTGCCCTCACCATATTATGTATCAATTAAGTTTATCTAATGTAATCCATATAATAAAAATAACACAAGTACACATTGTTTCACCAGATAATTTAATATTTATTACTATTAATCTGTAAATTGTGATGTAATTTAAGGGTGCTTCTCAACTTTTATCAAGTTTTTCAATGAAAAACACTTCTGCAATGTATACACCTGTGTATTCTCGCTTATAGCTCCTCTGGAAGCCTCCTAACTCCTCGATCCTCGCGATGCAATGAGAGAATTGAGATGTCCTTCAAGAAGGCTGAGCTCGATCGGTCATATGTTGGAGGATGGAGGAATGAGGAACTGAGGAGGGATAGAGTGTTCTATTTTTATTTACATTTTTTTTTATATACAACAACTATTGTCATGTTATTTTTAAGTGTAGTATCTGTTCTTCCCCATAGAGCTGCTGGAGCCCACATAAAATAAACCATTGCTCAAGTGTTTGTCTCAGGAAGAGCATTGTATGGGTTTCCTACCAAGTGGCAACTTATCCAAATATGAATTACACAAACTACTTTTAAGAGGAAGAAGATAATTGCTGCACTTCCTAAAAAAAGGAATATTTAGATCCAAGGCACAGAAAGATGGTGAGGCCCCTGTTGGTATTTGAATGCATTATGACGGACCTAACTGTTACACAGAAAACTACTTGCACTCCACCTCTAATCTCATTGCATTAACAGTAATACACTACATTAATATTTTACATTATAAAATTCCTGTATAAAGATTCTAGTGGTAGCTTATGCAATAAATCACAACTACAACTTTCTCATAACTTGCAAAGGAAAGAGTCTCTAGTAATATAGACATTTTATACAGATTAGTTCTGTTTTGACTTTTAAGGGCATAATTTATGTTAAAATTAATTCAAATTGATCTTTGGTGGCTTGAATTACTGTAGAATACTGGCTGATTGCCCTGGACCTTTCCTGGACTTCACTTTTAAAATATTAACTGAACTCATGCATAATTCTATCAAAGATATTTTACGATCATCAAACCTCAACACATCTTTTGAAGTTAACTTCTGCTCAGGCCTCAGTTCTGTTTAATATGCTAGGTCATATGAATTTATTTGAATAGGATGAACCTAGATTCTAATGAAACCACAAAGTTCTCCCTAATGTCCAAGGGGAACTACAGTGAATTTTTCAATATGCAGTGGAATATTTATGACTAAGAAAGTTCTGAAGAAATAATGGCATGCTATTTCTGATAATTAGATGCTGAGACAGATCTCAACTTGAGTATCTTAGAACAAATATTGCATCTTACCTCAAAGTTTCTGTTGAGAAAGCGTTACAGGTGAAGACGAAGTGTATTAGTGTGTGCAGATGACTCACTCAAGTTCCGTAGTTTTGATTATCCTTGTATATAACTGAGCAAGAACTTTTGGGAGTGATGGAGGCTTATCTGGAGAACGTCAGACTCCAGGAGCAGCAGTCAACTACATCCGGAGAAATGCTTAACTCCCATCTACACTCCTCCTCTGAGCTGGCCTGTACATGGGGGGAGGGAATGTTGGGAGACTTGACAACCATCCTCTCTCTTCCTCCATTACCTGGGCTATAGCTGAAGCCAGGGGCGATTCTAGGGTCAGAGCTTTAGGGGTGCTGAGCACCCAATGAGCCCCAATGCCTCCACCCACCCTCTTTTCACACGAAAACAAAAAATATGTCTATTGAAAAATAACTTTATAATTTTAACATTGATTAACTAACTCCAAATATTTTTCTTTTTTTGAGACCTTTTCAAAACAAGAGCTTAATTGTGAGAGTTCACACAGACAGCCCCCTGTAACAAACACAAAACCTTCTTCACTCAGCTGGTTTTCCTGACCGTTAACTCCATGTGCCTCCTTTTGTATCAACAGTCATCAGATTGGTTACATTAGATTCAACTTTATTGTCATTGAACAAAGTAACAGGTACGACAACAAAATGTAATTCATCTTCTGTAAATTATTTACAAATGGCCATCTCTAACATATCAGGATGCACGCCTGTCTGAACTTTCATAAACCAATATGTCATCAATAAATAATAATAAAAAACAAGCTTCATATCAAGAGTCATTTTAAATGTCTTTATTATTATTATTATTATTGGGCTTAGAAACTTTTTTAAATGACAAATTCCTTTCACAAGAGAAGCTTGTGAGTTTGAAATAAATAAATAAAAAATAAAAGCAGGGGACCATTGACTTGATAAGTAATTTGATACAACAGCAGCGGGTTTGCATTATCTGTTACTTTAACTTAACTCTTTTCAGCAGAAAAAAAAACAAGACAGAGGTCATTATGGACTGTCCCTACTCTCTCACCTGAATCTGTCTTTTTTCTTTTAAAGAGTTGTCGTATGTCCATTGCTCACTGCCAGGCCACAGACACACACACAGACACACACACACACACAGAGAGAGAGAGAGAGAGAGAGAGAGAGAGAGTAATGCTAGGAGTTCAGGAGTTAAGCCTGGTTCAGGTTAAATCCTGTGTGTGATGAATGAATAAATACAGCAAAAGAAAAACATGAAACTTTATTTTATTGTCTAGTTTGATAGTCAGCCACAACTGAAAAATAACAGATATAAATCTAGGAATTAATAACAATTCTTTTAAAAAGCCACAGTGAGTGTTTTCAGTGATACGTCGTTTGTTTTCACTCAAAACGCCAGGGCTTCATGTTTCCATGACGACTGACGAGAAAAGACGCACGTGACGTCATGTTTACATGACTCCCGAGTATTAAATTAACGATAAACTTTAACAACAGATACACACGTACGCACTACACAGGTACGCAGTTTATTTGTCGCGCTTCTGTTTTTGTTTCACGCTCTAGCAGTTAATAAACAGAACTGCATGCGTCTTGCGGAAGAACATTGTAACCGGCGTTACTTCTCTCCGTTTATGACTATGGACGAGTCACCCAGGTCCTGTGCTACTCCACAGCGGCGGGTACCCGCCGGACTAAAATAGTCCGAAAATAAACACTTATTATAGATGTACCATAGATTATAGATGTATAGAACCACCATGGTGATTCAGGATACTGACTCCAGTATTCACCGATATGGTTTCGGAACTTAGTTGCATCACAACCGATCACAACACTACATCACGGGTTCTCACTCTGTGTGTGTTTCGCGCTGGATGACGGTCGTGCTGAGCGGTGCAGGTACAGAGGAGAAGTAGAAGAAGAGAAGAGGATGACACCATTTGCTATGCGGGGATGTTTTCATTTTCCTCATTAACACCCACAAACTACGGAGTATGTTTTGGACATTATTTGACCGTGTAAAAGACGAACAAAACTTTTAGAATAACAACATTTCTCACTCCAAGTTTTAGGGGTGCTGAGCTCCTTTTTAGGGGTGCTTCAGCACCCCTATAAAGGGGCTAGCCTCGCCCATGGCTGAAGCTGTTTCTTTCATGATGTTTCTCTTTGTTCTTGTGCCTGCCCTTTGCTCTCTTAACTCTGCTATTCTCTTTCTCACCATTTGTTTTCTCATTTTTAAACACCTTAATGAGTGCATGCATATGCACCTATATACTCATCTTAGTGTGTCTCCTTCACACCCCTATTCTGTTTCAGACATTAACATTCCGTTATCTTTTTCCCATCTGCTCTGTCTACAGCTGTTGCTCCATGAACTTTTAAAAGGCCACAAGAGCTTATTTTCTAAAACATAGTTAATGCATGAGAGACTAATTGCCAGTGACAAAAGCATTGTTTACAATAACGAATCAAATCAATTAGTCATACAATTATTTAATTGGAAAAAGTAACACAAAGGTTCACTGTCAAAAAAGCACAATATGATTGTACTCTTTTGCCAACCTTGGGTGGATATGCTTGTCTATTAAAGGAATAAAAAGGTTATAGGTTCAAAACCAGCAAGATTTTTGTATTTGCAAACTGAAGGACAAATCTAATTATTTTTTCTTTTCTTTTTCTTTGGTTGTCAACAGCATCTGTGACATGCTGTCATTTTTTTGTGTGTGTGACTAATTTAGGTGCATGGACTATTGTACCTAAATCAAATTGAGTTTTTTCTTCCCTTCTCTGGTATTCTGTGTATCCTGTGAAAGTTACTGGTTTTACATTTTTATGACAGCAGACAAGGTTAGTAAAAAAAAAAAAGTTTATGATTTATGTACAGTGCACTGGTCAGTAATGTGATAATGTCCAACTGTACATTCAACTCAGCAAATAACATAATGCTTAACCATTAAGTAGTGGTTTGAGATTACCATTGTCATAAGACTTCCGCTAATAAAAAATAGTCCACTACATCGCACAAAACAATCTGACAGCAGCTATTCAACATTATTTATAAACAAATATAAAGAATGTAATCCAGCAATTATTCAAACTAAGGCACAGGAGAAAAGGTTAACATACAGTATTAAACTTTACAAACATTAGCAAAAGTAATACAGGACAATGAACTGAACCCAACAGAGGATTGAAATCCACACAGGATAACAAGAAACTGAACAAGACACAAGTGATCATAATTGTTAACTACTGGAACAATCTAGACATGGGGGAACATAAGAAACAGGAACTAAAAATTCTTCCATTTTCATACACTTCCATACACTGGGTGTAGTAGGCTATAACAACTTAAGTATTTTATGTGTAAAATTTTAAAGTAAAGTAAAAATGTAATTTTAATACTAAATCAGATTTTATAATAAATGTTCATATAAAATTTTCTATGTGTAATTAAACTGCGATGTAAAAAAGCTTTTTGTGTAGTGGTGGCCACTAGCGGTATGAACCGTCAGCAGCGATAAGGTATAGCTAAGAGCGCTCCAGACCAACCTTACGAACGCATGACTTACAGAAGGTATACTTAATTAAGAAGTTTCCGGAAACCACGTATTAACGATAAGGTACTTCTTAAGGTACAACTTAAGAACGACGTAGCGTTAAGGTAGTTTCGGAGAACGCACCCCAGATTTGTTTTGTAGTCACAGAGCTTGTATTAAACCTGCACAATTTCTTGTCAAGCCATACCACTAAATCATCACACAGAATGAACGGTAGCAAGTATTTCATGGGTCCTATTAAACAAACCAAACTGCTAGACCAAGCATACATTAAATGAAAGCCCATATTCCCTCATAAAACAGAAAAGATCAGGTGTTTACATCATCTTCTCAGATTAACGCAGAGCCACTAATTTAGTTTATTTTGGATTTTGGATCTGAAAATCTATATATTTTTTTTATTGATCTATTTCTATCTATATTTATCTACATTGATCTATTGATATCTCTTCTCTATCTCTCAAACTGACACCATACTGATACTCAACAAAAACACTACAAAAAGCTGTGCTAGCAGTGCACAAACAATACATTGTTGCTCTCTTGTCTGTGCGTTCTTCCCTTTCTCTCACCCTGTGAGGCGCATATGGATCTTTCATTTTGCTTTCTTTTCACAATCCCCCCTCTCTCTCTGCTGACCTCTAACAGCGGGAGGAAATGGATGCTTTTCATCTTTCCAGCCTTGTCTCTAAGTCACAGCTGGCAAATTAATTTAGGGGCTTTCTACACTGCAGCTCAGAGTCACATTTAAGCACAGAGCATGGAGCCAAAACAATCCAGACTTTGAGAAACCTTTACCTGGGGACACACAGAGCATCTGAGCACACTTCTAAATAGTTAGGCTAATGAGATGCTCAAAATCATAATTGGGCCTTCTTTTCCCAAAAAAATAAAATAAAAAATAACAACAACATTTAATACATAGCATAGAATAACAATCATATGGAAAATGTGGTATTTTGCCTAATGAGTTATTATGCTTCAAATTGTGATAAAGCATTGCTTAATACTGTAATTGGCATTTTGTTACTGCACACTAATTGGGTTCGTTTTGGCACTTAAATATTGTTAAACACACATTGTTAAAGGAATGTTAATGATCAAGTTTAGAAGGACAAACAGGTGAACATGAGCACTGAATAAAGCAAATGGTCTGTGAGCACTCTTACCTTACAAAAAACAAACAAACAAACAAACAAACAAAAAGCTTCTGTTACATTTCCTATGACATTCTTCTCAGCACTGTCAAATAGATTTAAGTCTCAATATGAATACTACTAAAATACTTCAAGAATAATCACAGCTACTGTATGCCAAGTGGGCCCACTTAGGTCTTCTATGGCATAGTCAACTTACTGGGTCTTGTAAATACATTAAAAAAGTTAAGAAAATAAATTACAAGTTTGTTTTAATCACAAGTTTCAGTTATCTCTGGAAGTATTTGTGTAATAAAAAAGCATTTAAGAAGAAGGTTACATAAAACAATGCAATGGTAAATGTGTGTTATTTTTTATTTTAATAAGAACAGCTTGAAGCGCCCTGTTGGTGGCTGGAGAAGGGGCTTTGCATAATATCTCATTATACAACTCATTATACGCCAGAACAGAGGCAAAGAGCACTGAGAAATTCAATCACAGCTTAGTCAACCGCCTGAAAACATACTATTTTGAGTGCAAATTTGTGATTGGTGGTACAAAGTTCATCAGCTGGAAATGTGGTCTTATAACTAAGCATTATTGTATTTTTTATTTTGTTCTGTATGAGTTTGATTTTCTGTGACAAAAGGTTTCAGAAACATTTTTCTCTTTATTTAGAGGAATTTCTAGTCTCAATCTTCTTGCTCAAATAATGGTTGTCTAATGTGAAAAAGTTGTGACAAAAAGGCCATTGAATATGCACTGGATTTGAAAAACTCTTAATTCGTGGTATTAAACTTTGTAGTGTTATTCATTCAGAAATGTTTATGCTATAGACATGAAGGATAGCTGAAATATGGCAAATGAGAGTAGGCTCTTTACATTATTCACTTATACAGACAGATTTTGAGCCACTTTGATTGTGTGAACAGGACAGTTTAAGTGTAGGAACTGGTTGTAAACATGTAAATCAATTATTTATTATGAGCAAGGTAACAGAATCTACAGTTTAAGGCAGTAACTTGTAAGCACACAGCACAAGACACTGGTATGTAAAATCAAACAAGGCTTTATTAAACTACTCTAATACACACAAACTAACCTAACGAAAACACACAAACATTCATTCAAACAGTGACAGAGAAAAGTGATGTTATTAACGGAGGGTGAATGGAGTCCCAAGTGTCTAGCGTTAGACACTATTTCTTGACCGCAACCCGAGAGAATCAATCTACTAGCACTTTAATCTTAGTTCGTTTTCCTTGATAAGATTTGCACCAGTTTCAGCCAGAATTAGGAGATATTGTGTACTTGCGTTTGGATGCTCCTTGTTGGCTTTGGATGCGTTCCCTTCTGTAACGAAGTGCTGGAGAGGGATTCTCTGGTGCTGATTGGCTGGCAGTCGATCGATGATGCTTTCTGAGGGATAGCAATCGATGGTGAGCGGTTGGTTGCCGGGTGGTGCTTCGTTCACGAGACTTCCTGGATTCCGGGTTGCTATGCAACGGAGTTTCTCTGAGAGGGTTTTCTTGGATGAAGTTCAACGAAGGATCTTATGGGAAGAGTTGATGAGTTTTGAGTGAGCTCTTGGTGGTTTGAAGAGTACAGGCTGGACGATGAAAGGTCAGCACAAACCATAGGCAAGAGCCCAAGTCACTGCAAGCAGGGCAAAGCTGAGGCGAAAAGCACTAGGCATAAAGCAGTCATTGGGTTATAAGCATGTCCATCTGATCCGTCCTTCTTAGTGCGACAGCCAATCAGATATTGTCTTGGGCGTGACCTACGCCCCGTTCTCCGGTTCTTGCATGTAATTAGCGTTATGTTCACGTGATCGCGTGTGTCCAAACTTCTGAGAGTTTAGTTTAAACGGTTTAATAAGCAAACTTAATAGTTTAAATATGGTGCACCCTACACACATATACTTTATATCAAAATTCTAGAAATTATTTACCCATCAAGTAGGTACCAAAATACACTTCCCATAGTTGAGGTGGAAGTAAATAAGGATTTAGCCGTGATAAGTGTTTAACACACACAATTAACTTGAGTAATATAAAGCATGCATAATACAGAGAATTCACATGTATGAGGCAACTTCTGGTGATTAGTTCCTATAACTGAGGTAGAAAACACTACGAATAGGCTGTAATGAAAGTTAAACACACAAAAATAATTCCACAGGTTATATAAAACATACATGATACTTAAAATATATGTATGGAAAAAACGGGTAATGAATTTAGCTTATTGGAAGCAATTTTGAGACCGTTGTTTGTATTAATCCACAAGTGGGTTAAATTTCAATGTGGAGACATAGTCTCTGGAATTTACAGCTGCAGCAAGGAGGTGTTCCCTGGTTTAAGGTTTTTGGTAATCCTGGGCCAAAGGAATGCCTTAGCATCCTTCCTGATTCCTGATAAGGCTGGGGATTTATGCATTGGGGTCACTACAGTGGTTCTTGGTCAATTGGTCTTAAGTTTGGGGAACAAAGAGAAATCTTTTTCTGCTGTCCTAGCATTGCTGGTATGAGATTAGACGGGCACAGAAGGGAAGAGGGGGGTGACATCTCCTTTAGTCATCTTGGCACCATGACTGTGTTTTATGACACACTAATATTTCGATGGGGAATCGTTCTGAACTGTGGAATACGGTGTTTGGTTCCTTTACTGAAATGGATTGTTTAAGGATAATCCTACAGAATATAACTTAAGACCAACAAGAAAGGAAGGATTTTTAGAAATCTTGGCCAATTAAAATGTATGAAAATGAAAAGTTTGAGCATGTACAGCACTCAATACTTAGTTCGTGCTCCTTTTGACTGGATTACTGCAGCAATGCGGAATGGCATGGAGTCGATCAGTCTGTGGCACTGCTCAGGTGTTATGAGAGCCCAGGTTGCTCTGATAGTGGCCTGCAGCTCTTCTGCATTGTTGGGTCTGGGATATCCCATCTTCCTCTTCACAATACCACATAGATTTTATATGGGGTTAAGGTCAGGCGAGTTTGCTGGCCAATTAAGAACAGGGATACCATGGTCTTTAAACCAGGTACTGGTAGCTTTGGCACTGTGTGCAGGTGCCAAGTCCTGTTGGAAAATGAAATCTGCATCTCCATAAAGTTGGTCAGCAGCAGGAAGCATAAAGTGCTCTAAAACTTCCTGGTATATGGCTGCGTGGACCTTGGTCCTCAGAAAGCACAGTAGACAAACACCAGCAAAAGACATGGCACCGCAAACCATCACTGACTGTGTAAACTTTGCACTGGACCTCAAGCCACATGGATTGTGTGCCTCTCCTCTCGTCCTCCAGACTCTGGGACCCTGATATTCAAAGGAAATGCAAAATTTACTTTCATCAGAGAACATAACTTTGGACCACTTAGCAGCAGTCCAGTCCTTTTTGTCTTTAGACGCTTCTGACGCTGTCTATTGTTCAAGAGTGGCTTGACACAAGGAATGCGACATCTGAAACACATGTCTTGCATACGTCTGTGCTTAGTGGTTCTTGAAGCACTGACTCCAGCTGCAGTCCACTCTTTGTGATTCTCCCCCACATTTTTGAATGGGTTTTGTTTTACAATCCTTTCCAGGGTGCGGTTATCCCTGTTGCTTGTACACTTTTTTTCTACCACATCTTTTCCTTCCCTTCGCCTCTTTATTAATGTGCTTGGACACAGAGCTCTGTGAACAGCCAGCGTCTTTTGCAATGACCTTTTTGTGCATTGGGAAGTCGTGGCCTAATGGTTAGAGAGTCGGAATCCCAATCGAAAGGTTGTGAGTTCGAGTCCTGGGCCGGCAGGAATTGTGGGTGGGGGGAGTGCATGTACAGTTCTCTCTCCACCTTCAATACCACGACTTAGGTGCCCTTGAGCAAGGCATCGAACCCCCAACTGCTCCCCAGGCGCCGCAGCATAAATGGCTGCCCACTGCTCCGGGTGTGTGCTCACAGTGTGTGTGTGTGTTCACTGCTCTGTGTGTGTGCATTTCAGATGGGTTAAATGCAGAGCACAAATTCTGAGTATGGGTCACTATACTTGGCTGAATGTCACTTCACTTTCACTTTCATTGCCCTCCTTGTGCAAGGTGTCAATGGTTGTCTTTTGGACAACTTTCAAGTCAGCAGTCTTCCCCAGGATTGTGTAGCCTACAGAACTAGACTGAGAGACCATTTAAAGGCTTTGCAGATGTTTTGAGTTCATTAGCTGATTAGAGTGTGGCACCAGGTGTCTTCAATATTGAACCTTTTCACAATATTCTAATTTTCTGAGATACTGAATTTGGGATTTTCCTTATTTGTCAGTTATAAACATCAAAATTAAAAGAAATAAACATTTGAAATATATCAGTCTGTGTGTAATGAATGAATATAATATACAAGTTTCACTTTTTGAATGGAATTAGTGAAATAAATCAACTTTTTGATGATATTCTAATTATCTGACCAGCACCTGTATATGTCTGCAATATGTCTGTTACAGATACCTGTGCAACTTCTGATAATCTTTCAGACGTGAGAAAGCTTGTGACTTCCTGTAATAAGTGCAGCCAATTATTTAATCTCTGTGCCAAATTACACAAATTGATTTAATAAAGCATTCCACAGCTTTTAATATTTCTATTTATTTACATTTTCACTTTGTAATTATAATTAGGTCTACTGAAAGTGTGAAGATTTGCGTCCTGATTTGATTCTGATTTGAAAAACCTTAAAAGACCTCCAGGATCTGTTTGCATCATGAGACACCTTTCATTTCAGTCTGAGGTCTCACTTATCATCAGTTGCAGAGAATCAAGAGTTTAATCAACAAATTAGACCAGAGATTGCTGGACAAAAATATTGGAAGAGACAGACTCTGGGTTTGATGGCTTAGCTGTGGCCAATAAGCTCTGCAATAAGCACTAGCTTCTCATTGAAGACCATCCATTACACTCCTACCAGACACATTAATTTCCATAGAAGTGATGCATCATCAATTCCGTCTTCTCTCTAGTGTGTGGCAAGTTCATTTACAACCTGTAGAAGTGTGGAAGGGGTAACTTCTCCAAGGGGTTGGTGGAAACATCAAGTGGTATTCATAGTTATCCAAACAAAGGGAAGGGGGATTAATGGCAATGTTGTGAGCAATTCTGTGCGATAAAGAAGATGGAAGAACATCCTAAGGGGAGTCCAAATTGCTTGAATGCACTGGTTAATATTTGTTTGCAGAAGACACATGAACTTGAGAATGGATGCTTCCGTGTTTTACTGGGCCACTTCTTACAGATTTACTTTGTTTTCAGTAAATCCCAAGTGAATTTCTTTTCAGGGGCATATTTTATTGATCTGCATCAGCAGGTCTGAGCTTTATCATCATGTATTATAATGCAGTTGTTACACGCAAAGAAACTTAAAGGCTCTAAGATGGTTTAGATCCTACCTGTCCGATCGCTACCATTTTGTTTACTTAAATGGGGTGTCATCTCATTTATCATCAGTAAAATATGGAGTGCCACAAGGATCCGTCCTAGGTCCCCTTCTATTTTCAATATACATGTTGCCCCTTGGTAATATTATTAGAAAATACGGAATTAGCTTCCACTGTTATGCTGATGATACTCAGCTATATATCTCAACGAGACCAGATGAAACTTCCCAATTATCTAAGCTAACAGAGTGTGTTAAAAATGTAAAAGATTGGATGACAAATAATTTTCTCCAATTAAATTCGGATAATACAGAGATATTAATTATTGGACCAAAAAACACCACACAGAATCTTGTAGATTACAATCTGCAACTAGACGGATGTACTGTTACTTCCTCTACAGTCAGAAATCTGGGTGTTATATTGGACAGCAATTTGTCTTTTGAAAATCATATTTCCAATGTTACAAAAACCGCATTCTTCCATCTTAGAAACATTGCCAAGCTACGAAACATGTTATCTGTTTCTGATGCAGAAAAGCTAGTTCATGCTTTCATGACCTCTAGACTGGACTATTGTAATGGACTTCTAGGTGGTTGTCCTGCTTCGTCAATAAACAAGCTACAGGTAGTCCAAAATGCAGCAGCTAGAGTCCTTACCAGGTCAAGAAAATATGATCATATTACCCCAATTTTACAGTCTCTGCACTGGCTACCTATTAAGTTCCGTATCAGTTACAAATTATCATTACTTACCTATAAGGCCCTAAATGGTTTAGCTCCTGCGTACCTAACTAGCCTTCTACCACGCTACAACCCATCACGCACCCTAAGGTCACAAAACGCTGGACTTTTGGTAGTTCCTAGGATAGCAAAGTCCACTAAAAGAGGTAGAGCTTTTTCACATTTGGCTCCCAAACTCTGGAATAGCCTTCCTGATAATGTTCGGGGTTCAGACACACTCTCTCTGTTTAAATCTAGATTAAAAACTCATCTCTTTCGCCAAGCATTCGAATAATGTATCTCTTAAATTGTGAGTGTAGTTGCATCTGCATTTTTATTCTTTAGCTTGGGTTAAACTAATTTTACTTTGTTGGATCAGCAGCTATGCTAATGATGTCTCTATTTTGTTTCTATGTTTTGCCACGGGATTTACATCCCGTGGTAACTAGGATTTACACAAGCTCCAGTCTGGATCCAGAACACTTGAGAAGAGATGATGCTGACTCTCAGAGGACCCCAGATGATCCTAACCTTGAATCAACAAACAGAACTAACAATTATTGCTACATGTGTGACTGCATCCTATAATTACTATTAATTAATAATATTGATAGTTCATCATCTAGCTGACTACGTCTTGTATTATTATTATTATTTTTATTTTTCTAAAATCCTGTCAAACGTGCACAAACTACTAGCTACTACTAAATATTGTAGAAACATAATTTTCTGTAAAGTTGCTTTGTAACGATTTGTATTGTAAAAAGCGCTATACAAATAAACTTGAATTGAATTGAATTGAATTAAAGGCTATGTGCCAGCTTTTGATGTTCAATCTCATTATCTCAGTATTAACATGTAAAGCAATATTTCCCAAAGTCAGGGCCACAGAGGTATTTTGGAGGGCTCTGGCCTAGGCTAAATAATTGAATTTAAATATTAAAGTTCAAAAAATTACACAAGAACTGTAGTGTAGTCTGTAAAATAATCCACAAAAGTTAATTAATGTAGTTATAAACAAATATAAATACAAATGTATATAAGTGACAAATCACACAGGGGAAATCAACATGATTTTATTGTTTAAATTCTTGTTTTAAATAGATTTAAATGCATATTTGTAATGTTAATAAAAAAAGGCAAAAAGGCAAAAAGGCCAAGCTTATATCATGGCTGAAAATCAATACAATAATTCAAGTCCGTTGAGATGGTAAGTGAATTATGATACAGTTGGGGATAGGAGTTTGAATGTATCTCTGAGGAGAACTGACTGTCTTTAAGAAAGTTTAGATGGTAATTTCATTTTCATCTTGCCTTTGTATAAGCAGGGCCAGCCCTGGCATTTTGGGGGCCCTAAGCAGATTTTCAAAAGAGGGCCCCCCAAAACCACCCTCCACCGTACTCATCTTACACTGACACTGTCCTATAAAGCAAATTTTTAGTATTATTGGGGTACTATTATAGTTTTTGTGAATATTGTTTTTGGAATAATTGAATAATTTATTTCATTTATATTTTAAGAATTTTTTTTATTTTTTATGTTGTTGTTGTTTTTATTAGTTTTGTTGTTTTTAAATATGTATAAAGTTATTACATTTTATTTCCGTTATTTTAAAACATCAAGATAAACTAAATGTAAATGGGAAATGTTG
Source organism: Carassius carassius (assembly GCF_963082965.1). Classification (NCBI taxonomy): domain Eukaryota; kingdom Metazoa; phylum Chordata; class Actinopteri; order Cypriniformes; family Cyprinidae; genus Carassius; species Carassius carassius. Next base: position 25,092,938 of record NC_081787.1, on the reverse strand, counting down.
CCTTGTCAACTAGCTAAAATTATACAGTTAAAGTATTTTATTTCAGTAAAAACACAAAAATCTATGAACATTTAGTGAGAGTAGAATAATAAAAAGAATAATGTATTATTACTATTATTATTATCATCAATCACAATACAGAATAATCTATTTTCTGGGCTGGCATGCTTTATTCCTGATTATAATGCACAAATGCATGTATACGCAAATGCTTGAATAAATATATGGCATATTTAAATATTTGGTGTTATTTGACTAAGACCAAAGTGAATTAAAAATCTTAATGGCTGTTTGAAAACATGTAAATACTGTTTGACTTCCTTTGACCTCCTTGAAAAACAAGCAGGTTTCGTAAATTTTGCTTGCCATGACATGTGGCCCCCTGGTGGTCACAGGCCCCTATGCAATCGCTTATAAAACTCATTACACTATGCACTCTGTGTATAGCCAAAGTCCTTTTAAGACAAGTCATGTCACTCGGCGCCCATCTTTGAAATGCCTCTCGGGCATGCAGGTGCAACTCCTGTCTTTTTGAATGGGGAAACATCAAATTATCCAAAACTGTTCACTAAGCTTACGAGTACATTTCATATTTGAAATCACCAAATAAATCTGACAACAACTGTGTCATAAATGTTGTTACTTCTGCTCAAATAGTGTTATAAAAAGCTTATTTTTCAGGCTAGATCAGCCAGTGCGCATGTACAGTCCTAAGAGCTTTTCAGAATGCTAACTGTTTCTATATGAACCAGGACTTCTAATGTTCTGATAAATAATGGCAGTTTTTTTTTCCATAACTTGGGGCCAGCTACTGCAATAGGTAGCCAGTGCAGTGAATGCAGAAAAGGTGTGATGTGATCCAGTTGGTGTACAGATGCTTTTTGGACCAATTATAGTATATAAATACATGAGACAGGCAGCCCATGATACAGCGAATGACAATAATCAAGCCATAATAAAATAAAAGCATGGAGTACAATCTCTACCTAAGAAAGGTTTAATGTTGGCTAGTCTTCGAAGGTGATAGAAGCTGGAACTGACAACAGAGAGAGAGTGAATTTGTATTCGCCTGTCTGTTGTTTTTGTTTTGTGCAGATATGTTTTATGTAGTGTAGTTTCACAAAACTTAAGTCAGACCCTTCTGTTTTTGCTTCAAATTTCTAAATTATATGATCTAATGGAAATAAAAAACTGCTCATCAGTATTTTGAATCGTATCGCATTGGGAGCTGAGTGACATTTCTACTTGACTGTATGAAGTAAATCATAATTTGAAGTATCAAGCCATTTTGGTGAATATTGTGATGCCTTTGCTGCAGAGACTGAAGTTTGATGATCGGTGGACCTTCCTGCAGGACAGCCACCCCAGGGTAAACATCCAAATCTATTCAGGGATCGGTTTTAGCATTTTCTTGAGTGGCCTTTATATTTAAATGTCTTTTAACATATATTTTTAACAGTGTACAAACTTTGTGCAGTTTAAAATATATTTGAAAAGATTTTTAAAGGCAAGTCAGGTTTGTGGTCATTGATTATACAAGGTAATGACTTTTGTATATGTTTTTATACTTCTTGTATTCAACCGTGTTTAATTTGTATGTTATTGATAATTTGGTGTACTCCTGCCCAGGGACAGCAGATGAAATTTAGCTCTGTAGCTAATTCTGGGGTAATACTTTATTGTCTATTGTCCCTGTCAAATAAAGAATAAATAAAAATATAAATATATTTGTTGGAATTTAAAGGAAGCAGTGGCAACGGAAAAAACAAAGATTATCAGTGATCTGGAATATTTTTCGAGCGAGGAATGGGCCAAGATTGAAGAAAGGTGACAGAAGCTTCTAAGCACTTACAGCCAGTATTTATTGGGGTTTATGAAGAATAAAAGATTTTGCACAAAATTTGACTTTTGGGGCTTAATAACTGTGTACATGAATGTTTAGAGCCAATCAGAATTTTTTGTTTCATTTTTTTTCATCAACTTTTTGTACACAGAATCAGTCAAAAGTGTTCTATAGAAGTATACTGATGCCATTATTGAATTGTTTCCATAACATTTTGTTGTTTGTTCTAGGCAGGGAAATTGCTATAGCATATAGTACCTAGCAGTTCTAGTTTTTAGACTGTTTTTATTAAAGGGATACTCCATCCCAAAATTAAAATTTTGTCATTAATCAATTACCCCCATGTCGTTCCAAACCCATAAAAGCTTAGTTCTTCTTTGAAACACAATTTAAGTTATTTTGAAAGAAAACCGGGAGGCTTGTCCCATTGACTGCCAAGTAAAATACACTGTCATGGTCCAGAAAAGTATGAAACGCATCTTCAGAATAGTCCATCTGCCATCAGTGGTTACTCAAAAATGTGTTCAGATCAAAGATCGTCAGTCATTTGGCCTCACGATCTCACACGCCTCATCTGCTGCAACATACATTAGCCCAGATTCAACAAGGTGGTTTAATTCATCTCTTGAAGAACTGTGGAAATGAAAATTAGTATAACAAAGACCAGCTGCTGGTTCTTCTCTCCTGGCCAATGGACACCAGCCAGGACAACAACTCTTGGCATCTGGGGTGATCTGTCGTTCTTTTCCAGAAGAACATTCAGTATTCTCATTATCTGATGAGGCTGCTGGGCTGTCATGCTCTTCCCACCATTACTGAGGTGCCTGTAAATCTCTCTGGGATCTGGGTTTCATATCTCAGGCTCTATCAAAACAAATCTAAATCATTGAAGTGATTGCTAATGACTAATCCGAAGCAGGATGGAAACTTAATTGCTACTTTTGTGTCATTCAATGCTTCAGACTAATACCTTACAAAGTAACCATGCATATATCAAATCCAGAAAACAACACACCAATAACCTTTTGCATTTTAATATGTATTTCATGCTAAGATCACTAGTTCCCGAGGAAAGAAAGATCTTGCCTTGTTCCCATGCCTCAGTAGGTGTGCCAACAGGTGTTACCCTGCCATACGACACTTCATTACTTCCAGATAAAAACTGTGAAAGGATTTGGCAACTGCACACTTTTAATTACTTCCACCTGCCTCACAGGGGCAAGACCCTTGTATTACCGCCTGAGCCCTTCTGCTGAGCATAATTTACCTTGCCTAAAAAAGTGCTTTGTGTGTAATGCAAGAGAAGCTGAGCAGAAGAACCAATGATAATTGCTTCCATATGAAAGAGAAGAGGCAAGAGAGATGTGACATGCTCTGGAATATCTCACAAAAGGTGATCTTGAGGTTACTGTTATGTTGAAGATGATGAAGACTCTTGAATGTGCTTGGATGTCTCTACAGAATGGTCCCTTCAGCTTTTATGAGCCTCTATTGTATATTGGGTTGAGCAACAGGCTATAGATAATAGTCCCATGATAAAATTGATAGCATGCATGCTGCATGACATAGCACTGCTTTAGGTGGGGTTTTATGACTGCTGTCAGAGGACAACTGTTTGTAGTGCACATGGTGAAGTTTACAGAAGGATTTCTCAGATGAGGCAAGGATTTTCCTAAAACAGCAAAACTCATAAATGACAAAGTATGTTGTTTTTCTTGGCTGAAGTATCCAATTTAATTAACAACCAGGCTAAAAAGTAACTGTAGGTTTGGGTGCAGATTAATGTCTTGTTTCAATGCAAGCAACATTCCAAAGATCAAGAAAATGTAAATTGCTTTTATAAAGAGCTTGTTCAACCCCAAATTAAATTGTGTCAACCACAAAGCAACATGTTAAAAAGGCATGTCTCATTTTTTCTTATTAAAATGTAAAAATCTAGTTAACAATTTTGTACAATCCAGTATATTTGAAGAGTTTTGTTCCAAAACACGATAAATGCAATTTTATTATTATTATTATTATTATTATTATTATTATTATTATTATTATTATTATTATTATTATTATTATTATTATTATTTTATTGAGTTTCCACTCAAATCAGTATTGTATCTGGTCGGTATTGAAAAGTCAATTAAAAATTTTATGCAAAATGCGATATTCACAGAGTTATTGTCATGTTTTTTCCCTTATTTCCAAAACACAACAAAGGCCAGTCTCCCTTTTTTGCAGAATGCGATATTATCTGCTCAAACATTCACAGCGCACCATTCCACACACTCTAGACAGTAATGGCGACACTATGAATACACCCGTCATCTTAATTTTCCTCTTTTACTTTGTATTTTATGATCAACAAACAAGGGCTGCACCATAAATCGCATGTGATTGTCATGCACAACTCGTCAAACCGTTTCTGTGATTAATAGTACCAGTAAATCCCCATCACGTGCTTTCAGATGGAAATTATTCAGATGCATTTAATACACAGAGCCATAGATCAGTGACAAGCTGCGCAATATCGCATTTGATAATGATTGCGATATTGCCTAGCTTGTCAGTGTTAGTGTTTTTACCATATACCATTTATACCAATACCATTTATGTTTTGTTAATACAGCACATAACACTAGTCAACTAAATGAAAGTAACATGGCAAAGATGAATGCACTTTTGGAAGTTGATTGTAATGGAAATGTCATTTTGGAATTTTGGTGGTCTAATGTGATGTTGTTCATGTTCTAGTTCATGATGAAATTTTATTTTATTTCTGTCATTAATTTAGAACATTAACAAGATGTTCGAAGTTCGAAGAGATAACTGATGAATGTATTTTTAGTAAAGTGCCTGTATATAAGATTAGTATTGATTAGTTCAGAGGCTGTCATATACGGATCATCTTACTATGTTGTGTATTTTCATCAGTTTCAACATGAAAAATAACTTTCATATTGCTTCAATGGATTTATTGCAATTTGAGGGAAAAAAAAGTATCATGGATTTATTGCATTTTCGGGAAGAAAAATAAATTATTATAAAATGTATAATAAATCTTTGGAAATCAAAACCTGGATTAAATTTTTTTATGTTATTATAACCTAAAGATGCTTTGTGAAAGTTTGAAACAGAAAATAGTGGTTTTCGTCTTGCTAAATTCTTGGTAAAGAAAACTGATTTTTACTCATATGAATCAAAATGAATTTATTGCGTTTTGGAACCAAACTCTTTATTTAGTCTCATAGTCATTTTGTGTTTGGTGAAAGAATGAGTATTGCTTCTATATAATGAGCTGCTGAAAGGGCAAGCTGTTAGTCTTCACAGACAATGCTACTTCATTACAGCATGAAAATGGATCTCAGTGGCTTTGGAATTTGTGTGATCATTTGTTTCTGAGATCTGCTGTCAACAGACAATACACTGGAAGAACATCAAAACATTGGACAAGCCTCTATCAGGAACTAGGATTCTTTCACACTACCTGGCATTCTTCAATGGCTGGCCAGTGCTGTGTTTTGGCAGCTGTCCAGACGAATGAAGGTGCATCACAGAAAGGATTCTGGTGGAAGAAGTGTGCAGTGTAGAAAGAACATGGCATTTGGCTTCTGGCCCATGTCTTAATGCTGCAGTGATAGCAGCATTTTGCTTCAGCAGGAGATTTGCTAAAATGTAGGTGGACATATTGTTTTTGTTTTTTGACTGACTGACTGACTGACTTTTTTACTTATAAATTTTAGTATTGCTGAAGTTGTACAGCTGATGTGTGCTGTTTCTTTTCTAAGCCATAAGCCTGACAAGATTTTCTGCATTGATTGTTCATAAGTATTTACCCATATTTTGAATTACACAGTGTATCATTTTTTGATACAGTTTTGTGATGTTCTAGCAGAAGATATATATATATATATATATATTTTTTTTTAATGATTTTTTTTTCTTACAGTGTGCATTTTGGTGCAGAATTTGAAAAATAAAATAGTAGTTCAATTTAAAATATATTACATTTTTATTTTTTAAAGTACATTTGTTGAATTTATTTGATTTTCGTTTGATGTTGTCAGAATATCAAAACCCAGCGATTCAAATGAGTTGCCCAATGTAAAAATTAGATACACAGTACACATTTTTTTCTTGTATATGTTATCTACACTTTCCAGATGCTCATTCAGAGTGTGTGCTATTATCCACAGTTCACCTTGGCCATCTTCAATATCTCCAAACTGCACTACAGTGTCTGCCTGTCAGGATGGCTGTTCACAGGATGGTCCAGGGAGAGTTGATGTGGAAACCATCTGATGTGTAACCCTCGGAGCACACATGTACACCTATCCTTCTTCTAGGTGGTAAAAACAAGCACTGAGCTCCCACAGCACCAGCTATATTCTCATCCTCTGTTGATGAGTGCTTTCCACACTCATGTAAGTCCTGATCGCTTTTACAAGAACCAGTTTTTGAGATTGTCAGTACAGTATCTGCTAGCTGCCCCTTGTCCTGTTTCTGCTGTCTCAGGAATTCTCAATCTATTTCAAGTTTTGAAATAAATTAATACTTTTATCCAGCAAGGACGCATTATGTTGATCAAAAGTGACTGCAAAGATGTACACTCACCTAAAGGATTATTAGGAACACCTGTTCAATTTCTCATTAATGCAATTATCTAATCAACCAATCACATGGCAGTTGCTTCAATGCGTTAAGGGGTGTGGTCCTGGTCAAGACAAACTCCTGAACTCCAAACTGAATGTTAGAATGGGAAAGAAAGGTGATTTAAGCAATTTTGAGTGTGGCATGGTTGTTGGTGGCAGACAGGCGAGTATTTCACAATCTGCTCAGTTACTGGGATTTTCACGCACAACCATTTCTAGGGTTTACAAAGAATGGTTTGAAAAGGGAAAAACATCCAGTATGCGGCAGTCCTGTGGGCGAAAATGCCTTGTTGATGCTAGAGGTCAGAGGAGAATGGGCCGACTGATTCAAGCTGAGAGAAGAGCAGGTTTGACTGAAATAGCCACTTGTTACAACCGAGGTATGCAGCAAAGCATTTGTGAAGCCACAACACTCACAACCTTTTGGCAGATGGGCTACAACAGCAGAAGACCCCACCGGGTACCACTCATCTCCACTTTAAATATGAAAAATAGGCTACAATTTGCACGAGCTCGCCAAAATTGGACAGTTGAAGACTGGAAAAATGTTGCCTGGTCTGATGAGTCTCGATTTCTGTTGAGACATTCAGGTGGTAGAGTCAGAATTTGGTGTAAACAGAATGAGAACATGGATCCATCATGCCTTGTTACCACTGTGCAGGCTGGTGGTGGTTGTGTAATGGTGTGGGGGACGTCCTCTTGGCACACTTTAGGCCCCTTAGTGCCAATTGGGCATCGTTTAAATGCCACGGCCTACCTGAGCATTGTTTCTGACCATGTCCATCCCTTTATGACCACCATGTACCCATCCTCTGATGGCTACTTCCAGCAGGATAATGCACCATGTCACTAAGCTCGAATCATTTCAAATTGGTTTCTTGAACATGACAATGAGTTCACTGTATTAAAATGGCCCCCACAGTCACCAGATCTCAACCCAATAGAGCATCTTTGGGATGTGGTGGAAAGGGAGCTTCGTGCCCTGGATGTGCGTCCCACAAATCTCCATGAACTGCAGGATGCTATCCTATCAATATGGGCCAACATTTCTAAAGAATGCTTTCAGCACCTTGTTGAATCAATGCCACGTAGAATTAAGGCAGTTCTGAAGGGGAAAGGGGGTTAAACACAGTATTAGTATGGTGTTCCTAATAATCCTTTATGTGAGTGTACACTCTTACAAGATATTTCTGTTTCATATGCTGTTCTTTTGAACTTTCTATCATCAAATAATCCTGGAAAAAAATATTCCTTTAAAATTTTACTCAGCACAAGAAAAAGGAAATAGAAAGTGTTTCTTTAGCACCAAATCATTATACTAGAATAATTTCTGAAGGATCATGTGACATTTGACATGTGGCTTCGCCGAATAAACTACACTGTAAAATATATTCAAACAGAAAACAGTTACTTTAAATTGTAATAATATTGAAATATAGTAAAGTTTTTACTATACTGTATAATTGCAACCTTGGAAAGCAGAGGAGACTTACTGGTCCCAAACTTTTAAATGGTCGGGGCACATTCCCTTCAGAACATAACTAATCAACTGCATTTTCAGCGGCTCAGATGTCAGGAGTAAATGATGACTGCTATGTTCATTACATCCGAAAACAGAACACCTCAATTGCTTAGGAGGCATTCTTGTCTACATCTGCTCCGGCGGTGAAACAATGGCGGACTGATGACTTCTCACTCAGGGCGGGTCTAAGGTAAGACGCCAAGTCTCTGCTGAAACGCCACTGTTGATCAAAGTATACTGGGAGGGGCCTGTCTGTGTGATGTCACAAAGACAGGCATCTGAGATTGGCTCGATTTGACAATGGGATTAAGAATTTTGTAGATAAAAAATAAATAAATAAATAAAACACTAGGTGGATTTTGATCATTATAGGGTGGTTGTGTACAAACACTGCCAACACACATTTCAGTTCAAACAACTTGTAAAAGTTCATGTAGTATCGGATGACCCCTTTAATACAGCCACAGAATTAATTTCGGATTATATTCATTGTACTTGTATGTGCTTGCTTAAGCTGTAATCAGAGTTAGATTGTGAGGCTCATTTGAATGATTTAGGGGAAGCGTGTACATATGGAGTCCCCTAGGCTAGATGTGCAGCACTCATGCTTATGACTGTGACAGATGGGGGACCAGGCCTGTGTAATCAGGACGCAACAGAAACAACAAAAACACCACGTTTTGCCTCCTGTTTCTCTCAACTCCTATTAAATGTTACTCCCTTGTGTTTAATTTGTGTTTAACTGCATATTGTTTCCGTTGTGTGGTAAACAGTGAATAACATACACAAACGCAACTGCTGATGTAAGACACCTCACATTTTAATCAGATGCACAGAATTGTTTTATTCCCGGATGCAAGGGCATGAATTAAATATTCATCAGTTTTCACATCCATAGTCCTCCATGCTGGTTCACAGCAAAACCTGAAGCAATTCAAATTTATGTCTGCATCTTACCAGAGCCCAGCAGACACTGAGAGGCTCTCTCATTGAAGTGTGTGTCATGTACAAAATAATGTTCTTCTGGTCAGAGATGTTTTATGTCTAAACATAGCTCAGGTCAAGATGTGTCTCTCATGCAAACACGTGCAGACAGCTGCTTAGTTGTACATAACTTTGCCCTCGGGAAGAACGTGCATGCAATGTGAGATGTATGTTTCTATAAATATGGAAAGGAGCTAAAAGGTTTTGTGTCACTCATGACACCCCAATCAGTTATCTTAAGGAATCTTAAAGAAACAGGACATAATTCTTGGCTTCAGAAACACCCACCATGATCAGTGTAGTGAACTCATCCAAACTGGCATTTCACAAATGATAGATGCTCATATCAAATATCTCAGTGAAGCTGGAGAGGATGCAGAAAATAATTACTCCTCAGAGACAAGCTGGCATAATGCTGAGTGCATTCCAGTTTAAGGTGAATTGCATGATAGTTCATGTATTCGGCACATCTGAGCTGACATCAGCTATGATGGAGTCTCAGTGAAAGCATTATTGTAAAGGTGGCTTGGGGCTCAGCTTATGAGGAATCTCAGAACTGTTTTATGAAGACAAAACTCTGCTTGCCAAGTCAGTGTAACATGATTGTTCACAAATGATGCCCCCTTAATCATGGAAATATGTTGATTAATGTCTTTTAACTTTGCAGTTGTTTGACTGTACAACTGGTCTGACATCAGTGCCATTTTATAGCACTTTTCCCTATAGAAATTTAGAAATTCCATCTTTCTGAGATGAATAATAGAACACATTAGCCAGAAGAGACTTCATTGTGGATCAGCCAAAATTCTAATGTATGACTATGTGAGCATAATGCAGACTTACACACTAACTGAATTCTGACCCCAAACAAAAAATAATCAGATGTGGTCAGCGTGAGTTTCATAAGAAGTTCAGTAGATAATCTAGGTTTGTGCTGTTTTATGAACAAATTCTCTTACAGTCATAAGCAGTTCATGTGTGTGACATGACTACAGAGAGTGGAAATTCACTACCGTCTCGTACCAGTTAGGCCTATATGTTTCTTAATGCAAACCACCCTAGAAAACTGCAGTCTCCCTTGAGATATTAAGAGATCAAACATTGGTTTGATTAACTAGTTTTAGCAGGGTTAGCAGCGGGGCTCTTCTCTATGGAAAAGCTCATCTGTGCTTTATTGCAATGCTTTCGGGTATTCCCCCTATGGCCATATAAGATCTCAGTTTGAAATGTACAGTAGGCCATAGTGTGGGACCTCCACAGTCAATTAGTCTGCCTTCCACAATCTTTAACTCCAAAGAGGAAAGCAGGTTACAACCCATCAGAGCAGCAGGTCAGAGGTAGAGAGATGAGACATCAGGGTCACACACAGGACTCACTCCATGTGATGAAATGTACAGATGCTGTGGGGGAGCAACAGGGATGGATTAAACTCAAGATTCCACACAAACAGTTCAAGTACAGTACGTCTCTCAAGAGTTCAAAAGGTTCAAGATGCGTATTTCCTCTCTGTCGGAATGCAACTGTGGCTGAAAGTAAGAGTTTCAGAGGAATATTTTCAGACACATAAACCAGTGTACCTCAATTAGCTTTGCTTGAGGACTTCCTTTAGCTTGGCATTTTATATATAAATCATGTACGAATTTGCGACCAATTTGGCAAATACTGTATACCAAAAAAGATGCATTGAATGGGTTGTATAAACTAAATTTTCCTGTTTTGTTGCTATAGTATGTGCCAATGTGTTACTATGTGCAAAAATTCTCATTTAAATATCACCACAGCCATTGCATATGAGCTCAGGATGTTTTATTCCTCTTTCTCTCCTCGCCTTTTCTAATAACAGGGAAGCGATAAATGTCTACCATAAGCAAATATTCTGATATAACATTTAAGCAAATTGAGGTATCATTCCACAAATGTTGCATATTCACTGTGTGCTGGTTTTTAGTTTGAAACTGTGTAAATCGTATGGTATTGCTATACATGTATATATTGTAAATGTAATATATTGTCGGGTTCCCCAAAGGACCTTTCAGTTTTCTTTGCTTATTTATTTATTTAAAAGTTTCACCAAAATAAGTTGAACATTATTAGCAATGATCATGCATAGGACAACAAAATTATGCTTGTCAACTGTTTATTTATTTATATTTGCTTTTAACGAATTTTGTATTTTAACAGCAACTGCGTCTTTGGATATCTACATTGACCATTAAAAAACCCACACTGGCCTGCCACAGTGGACATTGTAATTTGCATATTGTTTGAGGGTTTGCTTTAAAATGTCTCTTGAATTTCAATGGTTATATAGTATGCTTGGCAGCCAGTAATTCACTGCCCAGAATGTGTTGTGGTCGGTAAACCATGTTAATTCATTCTGCAAGTGATTTAACATTTGACAGTGTACTCATTATACTATTTTATCCATTAAGAAATATAGAGAATATAATGTTTTAAAGATATATTTAAAATGATGTCCACTCAAATTAGATGGAGTCTCAAGTCAAATCACTAGCCTAGTAAAAGCTGATTTATTTTACATGAAGCTGGTTGCCTCTTGTATAGTGCTAAGTTGAGATCACACGACAAGCCAAATACTTTGCACACTGTCTCAATATTTATCAGACACTTTTGCTCGGATAATGTCAATGTCAATGTCACCTTTATTTATATAGCGCTTTAAACAAAATACATTGCGTCAAAGCAACTGAACAACATTCATTAGGAAAACAGTGTCAATAATGCAAAAATGATAGTTAAAGGCAGTTCATCATTGGATTCAGTTATGTCATCTCTGTTCAGTTAAATAGTGTCTGTGCATTTATTTGCGATCAAGTCAACGATATCGCTGTAGATGAAGTGTCCCCAACTAAGCAAGCCAGAGGCGACAGCGGCAAGGAACCGAAACTCCATCGGTGACAGAATGGAGAAAAAAACCTTGGGAGAAACCAGGCTCAGTTGGGGGGCCAGTTCTCCTCTGACCAGACGAAACCAGTAGTTCAATTCCAGGCTGCAGCAAAGTCAGATTGTGCAGAAGAATCATCTGTTTCCTGTGGTCTTGTCCTGGTGCTCCTCTGAGACAAGGTCTTTACAGGGGATCTGTATCTGGGGCTCTAGTTGTCCTGGTCTCCGCTGTCTTTCAGGGATGTAGAGGTCCTTTCTAGGTGCTGATCCAGCATCTGGTCTGGATACGTACTGGATCCGGGTGACTGCAGTGACCCTCTGATCTGGACACAGACTGGATCTGGTGGCCACGGTGACCTCGGAACAAGAGAGAAACAGACAAATATTAGCGTAGATGCCATTCTTCTAATGATGTAGCAAGTACATAGGTTGTTATGGGAAGTGTTTCCGGTTCCGGTTTACCTAATTAATGCAGCCTAAAAATCCTTTAACGGATTTGGATAATAAAAGCATATTAGTATGTTATGTGTATGCCAGGTTAAAGAGATGGGTCTTTAATCTAGATTTAAACTGCAAGAGTGTGTCTGCCTCCCGAACAATGTTAGGTAGGTTATTCCAGAGTTTGGGCGCCAAATAGGAAAAGGATCTGCCGCCTGCAGTTGATTTTGATATTCTAGGTATTATCAAATTGCCTGAGTTTTTAGAACGTAGCGGACGTAGAGGATTATAATGTAAAAGGAGCTCATTCAAATACTGAGGTGCTAAACCATTCAGGGCTTTATAAGTAATAAGCAATATTTTAAAATCTATGCGATGCTTGATAGGGAGCCAGTGCAGTGTTGACAGGACCGGGCTAATATGGTCATACTTCCTGGTTCTAGTAAGAACTCTTGCTGCTGCATTTTGGACTAGCTGTAGTTTCTTTACTAAGCGTGCAGAACAACCACCCAATAAAGCATTACAATAATCTAACCTTGAGGTCATAAATGCATGGATTAACATTTCTGCATTTGACATTGAGAGCATAGGCCGTAATTTAGATATATTTTTGAGATGGAAAAATGCAGTTTTACAAATGCTAGAAACGTGGCTTTCTAAGGAAAGATTGCGATCAAATAGCACACCTAGGTTCCTAACTGATGACGAAGAATTGACAGAGCAACCATCAAGTCTTAGACAGTGTTCTAGGTTATTACAAGCAGAGTTTTTAGGTCCTATAATTAACACCTCTGTTTTTTCAGAATTTAGCAGTAAGAAATTACTCGTCATCCAGTTTTTTATATCGACTATGCAATCCATTAGTTTTTCAAATTGGTGTGTTTCACCGGGCTGCGAAGAAATATAGAGCTGAGTATCATCAGCATAACAGTGAAAGCTAACACCATGTTTCCTGATGATATCTCCCAAGGGTAACATATAAAGCGTGAAGAGTAGCGGCCCTAGTACTGAGCCTTGAGGTACTCCATACTGCACTTGTGATCGATAGGATACATCTTCATTCACTGCTACGAACTGATGGCGGTCATATAAGTACGATTTAAACCATGCTAATGCACTTCCACTGACGCCAACAAAGTATTCAAGTCTATGCAGAAGAATGTTGTGGTCAATTGTGTCAAACGCAGCACTAAGATCCAATAAAACTAATAGAGAGATACACCCACGATCAGATGATAAGAGCAGATCATTTGTAACTCTAAGAAGAGCAGTCTCAGTACTATGATACGGTCTAAATCCTGACTGGAAATCCTCACATATACCATTTTTCTCTAAGAAGGAATATAATTGTGTGGATACCACCTTTTCTAGTATCTTGGACAGAAAAGGGAGATTCGAGATTGGTCTATAATTAACTAGTTCTTTGGGGTCAAGTTGTGGTTTTTTGATGAGAGGCTTAATAACAGCCAGTTTGAAGGTTTTGGGGACATGAATTAATCATGAATTAATCATCATCAGGTGCCAAACTAATATGCATATTTATTTAGCTGTTCTAACTAGACATGATTATATGTTTATTTGCATTTTAGTATTTGCTTTTACCATTTTATTTTCCAGAACAGATGTGCCACCTATTTTTGGGTCATGATCCACCTGTTCCAAATGCCTTGTGAATTAAAAGAGTTTTTGTTGGAAGCAGGTCAGCAGCACATACGATTATTTGACCCTCTGCACACATGGGTCAATGAAATAGAGGTCAAAGAAAATGGAGAAAATAATTGACCTCGTGCTGTTTATTAGTAAACGGAGCAAAAGGATGTTTCGGCAATGTCCGCAGGACTTGAATGCTCTTAGAACCTTTCCAGGATCTCTTCCTTCATGTTTTTGCTCTGAGGTCAAGTTAACAATACCTGACATAAATAAGGAATGAATCAAGGAGAGAAAAATTGCTCAAGGATTCTATAGAAAGAGGCAGATCATTAATCTTGTCCTTCTCCACAATGTCGTTTCTCACCACTAGATGTAGCTGTGTCCCATCTTTTATAGCCTCGTGTAGTTTCATTGAGGGAGAAAATCAATCATTTATATCACTGATTAAGGTGTGATAAGATGCACGCATAGAGCACATTCTATGTGTTTTCTTATATGTTTCTTTGAATTGCTTTTAATAAGCGTGTTGATACAAAAGTGGCACGTTTTAAATGGGGAACTTCTTTTAAAGGGATACTTCACCCAAAACTTAAAATTCTATCCTCATTTACTCACCATAATTTACTCACCCTCAGAGTTTCTTTTTTCTGTTGAGCACAAAATAAGATATTTAGAAGAACATTGGTCACAAAAATGTTGATGGTAGCCATTGCCTTACATGGTGTGAAAAAAAAAAAAAAAAAAAAAAAATCCCGTTGGCTGTCCCAACTGTTTTGTTGGGACTACTGTAACACTATATTACTAATGCAATATGGGACTAATGTTTCATACACTGATAAAACACACAATTATAGATGAAAATATTTAAAGAATATATTGTTTTAAATCTCTTCATTAGGCTGTAGTAATAATAATTCATGCGGCTATAATAAATAAATAAATAAATAAATAAATAAATAAATAATAGAAACTTATTGTCTGGTTTCTTTTGACCACCAAAGATCACAAGAGTTGTTGAGGGTTAACAGAGGAAAAAGTCTAGAAAGCAAAGTGGATGCAGCTATATTAAGTGTTATATAGTTCCTTCCATCATAGAGTTATATACAGTTGCTAAAAGGTCATCTTTTAACTATTATTACACGAAAACACTAAAGATCAGCAATCAGCATATTTGCTCTCATGACAGTGAGTAAGTATGCCGGTCATTATTGTTTTGCTCTTGCACATGTGGCTGAATGAGAATAACTCATCATCTGTCATGATGCCCTCATCTGTCGTCTGCCCGCATGCAGCCGCACAAGCTCGCACACATTGAGCGCTCTAGTGAAGTGAAGGGGCTGGGCTGAGGGTCTGATTGAGCACCAGTGATTGTATTTGCTCAGCCCTCCTGCTCACCTAAGATGAGTCTGTGATGCTATCACACACAGGCGCGTCTCCATCACCCAGGTCCATTTATGGCTGTACAGTTATTTGTGTTTGCCTAGAGACTGGTGGGTTATATGAGGTGTGTGTCCATGCATCAT
Source organism: Carassius carassius (assembly GCF_963082965.1). NCBI lineage: Eukaryota > Metazoa > Chordata > Actinopteri > Cypriniformes > Cyprinidae > Carassius > Carassius carassius. The sequence goes on along the minus strand of NC_081787.1, from coordinate 25,077,431 downwards.
GCAGTTATATGAGGTGTGTGTCCATGCAACTAAACAGTATTTGTTTACCTCTATCAGACCTTAGTCTCTTTTACCCACTCTATGTTTGTAGCTATGTTTTTTTTCAGTTATAGACAGTCAGATACCAGGGCACAGAGGATTCTCTTCCTTTGTATCATAGGTCTTAGTAGCATTACATTCAGCCCCCTGAAGATTTTTTTTTTTTAATTAAAAGAGACATTTTCACCTATTTGCACCAGCAACTCCAGTGCATTAGGGCCAGCCAGTTTTATGTCCCAGTGGTCGATCTTTATTAAAAATAATTTATTTTATATGATAGACACATTAAAACTGCCTTTAATTTATATATATATATTTATATCACTGTGCATCTTTCTGCTATAATTTTGTAAAGTTACACAAAAAGTTGAAAATATTAGTATTAGCAAAACAAAGTATTTTGCCACTTTATTCCAAAAATGTTTATGTCATTTACACTACAAAATGAGGATTTTAAGATTTATTCTTGATCTTAGAGAAGCAATGCTGTATTTTGTTGTATTTTGAACAGCTATATTTTTATTTCCTCATGTTGACAAAGATTAATAAATACAAGAACAAATGCATTGATCAATGTTAGTTAACTTTTGGACATCTTTCAATGTATTGTTATGTTGTGCTCTTCCTTCAGTTACTCTGACGTGGCCGAAACATTAACTGCACACACAAGAGATGATCAAAAGATGAGTAAAGCATCAAAATATATAAAAATATCAATGAATGTGACTTTTCATTTTGAGTTGTTGCCAGATCAAAGAGAATATTAAAAAGTTGATGATCAACAATTATTTAACTCTAGATCAGGAGAGGAGAAAAATTGCTGTGGATCTATTATTTGTGGATGAATTATTCTAAAGATAAATGCCATTGCTGAGATGTAAATAATAGCAATGTGTTGGCAACTGATCCTCCGGCAGTCACACTGCAAGGTAAATTATTATTGTATGCACAGAAACAATGAACAAGCTCCCATAAGTATGGGCCTTCATTTAGATTTATGCAATTCATTTTCAGCTTCAGCATTTATAAAATGTTTTGTTATTTCTCTAAAGGTAATTCTGCTTTGGTCAGTCATTTCACTGGTAAAACATGTTAACAAGGCCATTATAATTAAATTACTAAAAAACATTTTCAGGAAAACATGCATAATGATGGTGATTAAATGATTTTTTTAAAACACTGTTGAAACGACAAGGAAAAAATACATGCAAGAACATGAACAATGAAATTAACTTTTTTATTTGTTTACAATTATTTCAAATAATCCAATCATAGCCTCTAATGACAGGGATTGACAGGCATTTTTGTCAAATGTATACAGTACATATGTTTAAATTAATAAAATTTAGCACTTTCATGTTTGCACTAAAATTAGATGCATGTTTAGTCTAAGTGAAATGGATTTAATATTTATGAATATGAAATGATGAAATGTTGACTTAATTTAAAGTATATGGACATCAAATGTGATTGGCCTGTCCAGTGCCTTGGATAAAAGTTTTCCAAAAGAAAAATACACTCAATTAAACCACAGAGTGTTATTCATCAGTTAGTTGTGCAGTCAAATATCAAATGAGCGACTAGATAGTGGGCAGCTCTGTATGATAATGGGCCGTTTATTCATTCTTGAAAATAAAAGAATGAGCACTAGGTCTTTTCAAGAAAATAATATATTAGTTTGGCCCCTCCTTGCATATTTTTGCCTCTCCCCTGAAAATGCCACAATAGCCACTAAATTAACTAGAAAAATCCCAATCTGAACAATATAAAATACATCTTGAGAGTATTGATGTCATCTCTCATAAGATACATCTCTAACGATGTGACATACGAAAGGCTATATGTGCCCTTACAACCTACACCATACCACCATTCAGACATAGCCATTTCTGAGTAATCTTGCAAAGACAATGTTTCTAAGAAGATCAAATGATGATGATCCACCTTTCTTTTTATTACTTCCTGCCCTTTGGAATGAAATCCAGGAGTAAACCATTCTTTACCACGCTATTCTTTTTCCAGCCATCTCTTGTGTGTTGCATTTAAGGCCTTTCCTCTCTCCAGAACAGCAATGAAGCTGTAAGCAACCATTGTGATCAACAGAAGAGTTGCAAATGAGCCCTTCTTCTCTGGCTCCCTCAGCCCCTGATGCTCAGATGTGACTCATTCTGGTCCCATCACCCCACTGGAGGTGATGGTGATAAATATCCAGCAATGAGCATGTGTGATCTAAGCAATGTGAGGTGCTGTGTGTTGGTGGGTTGTGACTGTGAGGTGGCCACGATGCACAGCGGCTGCTGTGTAATTTAGAGCATGCTAATTGTCACGGCTGTTGCCGTAGTGACATAGGACTGGGGCCGTGATCCGAGATAATCTCGAGAGGATGGAGTCATTGAAGAGCCCAGATGGAGGGTTCAGGTATGCAGCAGCTTGCTACATGGTACTTCAGCACTCTACCCAATTGACCTATATTAGACAGATGTTGCAGAATCTATTGCCAACAAACAAGAGTTCTGTGAAAATGAGTGTCACAGTCCAATAGAAGATTGAAATAATCCAGCAGGTGGATGGAAAACCATCAATTATATTACACAAGCACTAAGTAGGCATGAATGAGCCTGCGCCATCACTGAAAATTAGGGACCCCAGAAGACAAAGGATTCGGTGTGTTAATGAAGAGGATCAGGTTCCGCTTACAGTCATAATTGTAGCTCCAAGAGGACCGGATTGAACGCCAGTGTGGTCGCCAGTAGTCTTGGTCCAAGGCACGGACAGTGTCCCAATCCAGATGCCCAATCCAAACTGCACTATGCCAGATGATGTCTCATTTGTCAGCCATTTGTCTCCGGGCCAAAGTGAAAAGAGACAGAGCTCTGTTAGCCAAGTAACAGACAGCCCAGTATATTACTCATCAACTTGGGGATTCATTACTGAGCTGTAAAGGTGCAGAGCCTTATTTAACCAGCAGAGCTATGTCCCCATGCCGCCCTCGGACCCGAGGAGGAGAAAACTGGATTTAGAAAGGCACCAAATAAACAAGGAGTCTGGGCCAGCCCATCTGCTGCATAATCAAAGAAAGGATGCCCTAATTCCTTCCACTTGACCACTTGATTTGTCAAGGTTCAAGACTGTACGACCGACTCTGTTTCTTCATTTTCAACAGCCAGGATTTGGATGAAAGCGAGCCAAAAATATCAACATCAAACTGGCCATTCAAATAACTAAGGATGACTCTAGTGGAGTGTGATGTGAGAGCTAAGCGAGGAGTGAAAAGGTGGAAGAGTTTGCCAACGTTCTAAAAGGTAAATCAGAGGAATCAGGGATGTGTTACGGGAGTGCTTCTAGTATGAGTGCCTGTCTCCAGTTAAAACCCAGCCTATAACTCCCTATCCATCCACCCACCATCCCTACAGGCAAGAAATAAAGTATTTGTTGTATGAGAGCAAGGAGAGAGCATTAAGAAGCTGAGGCGAGGGTTTTTTTATGTGTTTACACTGACAAATTACCATGGAGCAAATGATGACTGCTTTTTAGGAGATCAGCACCTCCGATAATTGTCAGGCAAACTTGCTTTAGTTTTAGAATGGAGTATTATTAGAGCAGTAGCGATGGTGAAATGGCTTGTCATTACCACATCAGTGTGCTAGGTGGGTTGAGCTATGATGTTTAGGAGGTTTAAGCCTTCATGCAGCAAAATTAAGAAGCTCTCTCAGCAAGAGCTCAGCCACTCTGTATAACGTGGATAGAGCCAACAGAGATGTTAATGGGAGTTCCCATCAACAGCAAGCAGCTTCGAGCTTACAGTAGCTAAAAATAAATTGTCAAATAACCTTGATGTTTCTGTTGAAATGTTCAGATTTTTGCTGGAACACTGGAATAAAGAATTGCTTGGAGGTTGCTCATTCAGCTCTAGAGAATTCATGAGACCATTCAGACCCTGTGTCTATCACTTTTCTCTGGTGTTTTATGTCCCATCCAAATTGTAAATGATTGCTAGACTGGGTATCACTAAGTCAATCTGTTGGTGCCACATCATACAGTCTGTGATTCAAGGCAGAAAAAAATCTAATAATAATATTTCTATTTAATTCTATCCTAGAAGTAACATGAATAAAAGCTTAAACACTCAATTTTTTATAATAAATTTTAATCAGATATGACATTTTATATTTTATGGCCATTATAATGTGATGTTGCTGTTTTTCTAGTTAATCTTTAATAATTGATTGATTATAAGTCTTTGTGAAAAAATATATATAATATATATATATATATATATTAGAGAGAAAACATTTTTATTGACTTGTGCAGTCATCCTGCATCCTGTTTCTGAAGCCTAAATTGGATCTGAATGGGTTAAATTAGTTTTAATCAATATCACACTTAATTTTGTTCCGGAAGTTTCAAATCAAGATGAATAGATACTGTAAATAATATATTTGTTGCCATGCATTAGGAGTATGAAGCTATGATATGAATGGGGATACCACAGCTCAGATAATTTGGTTTTGGAAGATTTTGATGAGAAACGTTTGAGCCCATATTGACATCTCTATTTTATTGCAGACTTTGGTGCCTTGAAAAATCTGAGCTCAGTAAAACATTGCTGCGATGTCTTCTGAAACTCTTGGTAGCACTACATTTTTTTTTCCTCAGGAGACTAAATCTGAGAGACAGAAGCCTTTAATTTGGTCTCTATTCTCACTGATTGCAGAGAAACAACAGAGATACTGAAGAGATATAATTTGTGATTTTTCTTTTCTAAGGGCAGTAGAAGCACCAAAGGAAGTCAATAGTTAACAGTGGGGTTTTGGGGGATAAAAAAGGTAAGCTAGTTCCATTATCTGGAAGTTTTCTTGTCCTGGAGCTTGAGTTGAGACTTTAAAGGAGATCCCAAGGCCCATTGTTGAAAGGGAGTGTCTTCTTGCTATCTATATTTCTGTTTCTTACTCTCTAAATCTGAGTTTTATATATATTATTTTTTACATAATCCCAAGTGTCTTGCCCCAGAGGGAATCAAAATGATGGGATCCATTCAAAAACCTGTAATCCAACAAGCTGAGATATGTGCGGTATAAAGGGGGAAAAAAAACATGGAGATTGTTATCCTATGTCTTTTTAGGCATTACCCTAAAAAATGAACAGGAACTCAAGATATAGAACCACAGCACATAAGGAATCCAAATAGTCATCATTGTGGTGAGGAGTTTTATGCGTTGTGTATGTTGTCTTGTCTGGTAAAGCACTTCAAATGTTGATGAATGCAAATCCTTACAGTTCCCCAATGCTAATTTATGTGTGAGTTTGAATTTTGAGTGAGTCTCAACAAACAAACATGTGCCATAACTTCATCAGACACCTGCAGATTAACAGGAAACCCATTTATCAGTCTGCACCATGTGTCTCTGGCTTCCTACAAATTCTACTGGCAGTTTGAGGGTATCAACGAAAATGTGCTGAGTTTAGCTTCCTTCTTTGCTTTCTTCTGACATCACATACCCTTACATCAATAAAACTACTAGCTTGTAGTTGGTCGTGTTGTTTTTTCCTTTAAAAGAAATCAATCCCTTACCAGCCACCTCAGACAACTCTACCATACCCCAGGGTTTGAAATCTGGCACAGGGCATATCCTCCACTGCCACTTGAACTCAAGGGATATTATTCCAAAGCACAGGAAGACACAGTCTAAGGTAGGAAGGGAAAGATGAAACACTGTTGGGAGAATGGGCTAATTTATTTCCTAATTTCTCCAATGTTATTGCAAAGGCAGATAATATGTATGTTTTCTAATGAGGTTTGAATTAAGTTTCATTGAAGATTTTACTTAACCCTCTGAGGTCTAAGGGGGTTTGGGGGGCCTGGAGAAGTTGTGACATGCCCTGACTGTTGTGCTTTTCTGTTGCTTATAAACATATACATGGCCAAAGTCTGAAAATACTGTATTCAGTACAAACTAATAAATACAAATAAATAAATGTTGACATATAGGTGTATCTCAGTAAATTAGAATGTCTTGGAAAAGTTCATATATTTCAGTAATTAAACTCAAATTGTGAAATTGTGTATTAAATAAATTCAATGCACACAGACTGAAGTAGTTTAAGTCCAGTATGGATCCAGTACATACATATCCAGCCGAGATGGTGGATCAGCACCTAGAAAGGCCCTTTACAGCCCAGAAAGACAGCGGAGACCAGGAAAACTAGAGCCCCAGATACAGATCCCCTGTAAAGACCTTGTCTCAGACGACTATGGGGACAATACCTCAGGAAAAAGATGATTCTTCTGCACAATCTGAATTTGCTGCAGCCTGGAATTGCTGAACTGCTTGTTTCGTCTGGTCAGAGGAGAACTGGCCGCCCTGGTTTCTCCCAAGGTTTTTTCTCCATTCTGTCACAGATGGAGTTTTGGTTCCTTGCCGCTGTTGCCTCTGGCTTGCTTCATTTACTGGCTTGCTTCATTACATTGATATCATTGACTTGATTGCAAATCATTGTACAGATAATATTTAAACTGAACTGAGATGATGACATCACTGTATACAATGATGAACTGCCTTTAACTGTCATTTTGCATTATTGACACACTGTTTCCTAATGCTGAATAAAGTCGAAGTTTTTGCTATTTTTGGACCAAAATGTATTTTCAATGTATCAAAAAATTCTAACTGACCCTCTGATGTCACATGGACTACTTTGATGATGTTTTTAATACCTTTCTGGACATGGACAGTATACCATGCACACAGTTTCAATGGAGGGACTGAGAGCTCTCGGACTAAATCTAAAATATCTTAAACTGTGTTCTGAAGATGAATGGAGGTCTCACGGGTTTCGAATGTAATGAGGGTGAGTTATTAATGACATAATTTTGATTTTTGGGTGACCTAAACCTTTAATGTACATGTACTCAATACTTGGTAGGGGCTCTTTCTGCTTTAATTACTGCCTTAATTCGGCATGGCATGGAGGTGATCAGTTTGTGGCACTGCTGAAGTGCTATGGAAGCCCAGGTTCCTTTGATAGTGGCCTTCAGCTCATCTGTGCATCTTTTTCTTCCACACTTTTTCCTTCCACTCAACTTTCTGTTTACATGCTTGGATACAGCACTCTGTGAACAGCCAGCTTCTTTGGCAATAGATGTTTGTGGCTTACCCTCGTTGTGAAGGGTGTCAATGATTTTCTTCTGGATAACTGTCAAATCAGCAGTCTTCCCCATGATTGTCTAGCCTACTGAACCGGGACACCTTTGCAGGTGTTTTGAGAGAACCACAATTAAAAGAACCAAAGACCTAAACTACTTCGGTCTTTGTGCATTTAATTTATTTAATATATGAGTTTCACAATTTGAGTTGTATTACTGAAATAAATCAACTTTATGAGTCACATCACATGACATTTTACAACTTGCATGACTATTTAAACTTTTTTTTTCAAATATTAATAAGTACTATTTTTAAGAAATAAAAATTATTATTATTATTATTATAAAAATATGTCAAACCACAAAGATTTTAAATGTCTCAAGAATTTAATTATTTAAATGCGGCTTTCTTATAACATCAGGGCAGTTGTATCTATACATTTAATGTATTTATGAGAGAAGTGTATTTTAAATGCAGAACGCCTGTGAGGTGAAAGCAACCGCTGAACATTTACTTCTCAGATGTATTATCTCTTATACATATCGCATGCTCCTGTTTCCAAGGTAACTGATATTAATTCAGTTCAACATTGATCTAAAGTCATATTTATTTATTTAACTCTTCCACAGAGCATCTCTGGTGAGAAATATTAAATACACAAGAAAGAAATTATTTGATTGATCGAGAAGCATGGTTATCCCTTTCAAATAAAGGCACTATTGTAATGTAGTAAACTCCCATGTTGGTCAGAATCAAACTATGAGGCCTTTGCTGAAAAGTCCCAGGTGTACACAAATACTAGCATACACTTTATATGTGCAGAATAATGCCCAGAACACACTCTATGTGAATGTCAGTGCCTAGATATGCACACTTAATTTCATGCATCATGTTAAGAAATTTGTCTGGTATGGAGCGAAATTTGTGCCACTGTTCATCAAACAAATCCAGTGTTTTTTTTTTTAAATAAACACAATCTGCTTTGCAAAGAAAAACCCCTTTCAAACAAAGTGATTTGCAAATACAAAACTCTATGGACAAATATATGTATTGTGTGCACAACTGTGAGACTCATTTGCCTCTTTATGAGAAAACTTGGCTTGATTTTCTCATGAATGCATGCAGGCAGATGTTCTCACATGCATCAAGGCAGATTTTCTAACAAATGCAATTGAGCAATTTTCTTTTCCAAAAAATGCAGATGGCGCAGTTGGTCAATTTTTATGATCATTATTACAATGAGTGCAATGATTTGTGTCTAAAATAATTATGTATTTTTAGCTAAGCAAAATGAGGAATATTTATCTTCTGGTGTCGTCTTGTCCTGTGAATGGGTAGAAGGATCAAGTTAAAGAATGCGACACACACACACACACACATCTCCTGTAGGAAATCCTGTAGAATTCAACCAACGCGATGATGACTTTGACACTCCTGAAGTGTTTCCACTTTTGTGTCCCATATGCATAAGACATTTAGCCAACAGTCCATGGGTGTGAAGTCTGAGGCTGAGACTAGCAATTGAGCACACTTAATACTGCAAGTCACAAGTTCACCTGCCTATCCAGTCTTAGAGTTTAGTACTTGAGTCCAGACAATAATTCAAGTCCATCTCAAGTCCGAGTCGAAGACCATATTTTCTATGACTAGTTGAGACCAGTTCATCTGATTCCAGGTCTAGGCAAACCTAGAGTCATGGTGTATATGCCTTCCTCTTTAACTGAAAAGGTACTTTATACATATTCTACATTCTCATGAGGGTGACAATACAAAAAAATAAAATTAATGATCCACATTAACCATATTGAAGCAGTGCTGCAGATAGGCCAAATGGTGTGGTCTTTCCCTTTCCTTTTACCCTGTTAACTTTGGTTTGACTCTAAACAGGTGATGAAGACAGGAAGATCAGGCTATAATGTGGGACTTCTAAAAGAGTCTGACTCCTGTACCTGTCATTTAAAAGGAGAAACAGAGCATCATCTACTGGAGAGACCACGAAGGACAGACAAACTCTGAGCTGAACCATTGACACGCCATTTAAAGCAGAAGTTTAGGCTTAAATCCCTTTTACACCTAGGATTAAATGATTAGTTGACCAATGATTTTACTCATACACATTATGATCCAAACCTGAGTGAGTGAAACACAAAATAAATTTAAAAGAATGTTAACATGGAACCTTTTCAATAAACTGTCAAGATGTCCAGAAAGAACACCATACGTCTTGGGGAAACAGGTCACAAGTGGCCCACACAAAATACAGATTTTAAAATTCAATCATTCAAACCACATTTGAACATAAAGTAATATGTAATCTTTGCTCCAACACAACGGTTTCAAACCACCCCAAGCGCAGTGGAAAAGTGTGCCTGTAGGAACATTTCTGCAAAATGATAATACGTTGCTTCTTCCCGCATGTTTCCTGTTTCGCTTTCAAAGTGAAATTTCCACTGAGTGGCACTAAAAGTGTGTTCAGTTCTGTCCAAAACATTAAAAAAGAAATTGAATATGGTATTGTTTTATGACATTGGATACTGTTTGCATTATGAACTTTGTAAATTAAATGTGTAGTGACTGGCGCTAAAAGGTTAATGCTCTGTTGGGTTTTGAAAATAATGTACCACACACACTAAACCTAATATATAATATTAAAATCTAACGTGAAATAAAAACACATCTGCTTAGGCAACCATGTTATTTTAGCTTGCTTCTAGTCTTTAAGTGTTTCTTTCATCACAAGTGTAATGCTGTACAAGATGAGATAAAAGGCAGGTTTATTATGTCAAAAAAAGCCATATAATGTACTGTATATGGAGCTGGTTATGTGAGGGAGATGTTGAAAAGTATTAGTTTACAAAAATTATACTGTGGTAAAAAATTTCTGAGGTCATAACATTGCATTGTGTATGGAACCAGGTGAAGAAAAAAATAAGTGTTTATTAATTGATAATCTGCAACTGTAATCATTATTTTGAAAGTGTGAAAAGAATTTGGTTTAGAAGTTTTATAAGTCTTTGTTTTACTCACCAAACTGTTATTTTACTGCCTTTGGTGTCAGCTGGAAACTGCAGTGAATTTTATGTAAACGTACGTTTTTGGAGTTTTGTGAAAAAAAATGTAGGTTAAGATCTGGGGAATTTGGAGGCCCAGTCAACATTCCTGAACCATTTTTGCTTTGTGGCAGTGCTGAAAGAGGCCACAGCCACCAAGGAATACTGTTTCCATCCCTTACGAAAAAGAAGTTTATTCAAATGTGCTATTAGTATACTTATTTTAAACTAAAAATAGGAAAGTATGCTTTTACAGTAGTTTACTTTTCATCTACTCCTCAGAAATATACTTAAAATGGCATTTAAGTATACTTGCAAAAAGTCAAAAATTTTTTGAGCTATTCCTAGAATCCATGTTTTCATTATTACACGGTAGAGGGCACTAGTACACATCTTCTACACAGAATTTCCAAAAAAACACAAGTGAAGAAGAAAAGAGAAACACCACATACTAGCACAAGTAACACGATCATCTGACATGAAACAGCATCAAAACTGTAACGTTATGGAATAAAATGTCGACAGATGAAGAAGTAATAATTACAGTCAAGCTTTGGGGTGTCGACTCCATCTACGTTCCAATTCATAGTCTTTTTTTTCAGCTTTTAGTTCAAATTTTTATTTCTTTATTTTTTATGAAACACATTAAAGTCTTTATAAAATAATGCATGAAGCTAAAATAAAATGTTTATGTTTACAAGCATATTCCCTGTTCTTTCTTTGGATGTTTTGTATGTTCAGATATTCATGTAATAAAATATATTACACATTACACATTATATACACATTAAAACCTAAATAGGGACATAGTAGTATCCTTAGTATAATTGCAGTACAAACTACAAACATAGAGATAAACTAGTTGTGTATTCAAAGTTTGCTACTGTTAAACTTAAAGGATACTTAAAAGTATATTTTATATACTAGAAAGTGGGCCAATTTAGTCCCAATGAGTATTGAAACAGTACACTTACAAGTATACTAATAGAACACTGATATATGTATAATTGCTGCATGAAGTATAAATTATATATATATAAAATATACTTGAACTTTACTTCCATTAGGTTGATAGACTGTACATGGTCTGCAATAATGCTTAGGTAGGTGGTATGTGTCAAAGTAACATCCACATGGATGGCAGGACTCAAGGTTTCCTTATAGAACATTGCCCAAAGCATTACACTGCCTCCACCGGCTTATCTTCTTCCCATAGAGCATCCTGGTGCCATGTGTTCCCCAGGTAGCGACACACACACACACACACACACACACACACACACACCCAGCCATCCATGTGATGTAAAAGAAAATGTGATTCATCCGACAAGGCTACCTCCTTCCATTGCTCCGTGATCAAGTTTTAATGATGGCGCGTTCGGGGGTGGCCAGGAGTCAGCATGGGCACAACAACTGCGGCTGTGCAGCCCCAAATGCAACAAACTGCAATTCACTTTGTATTCTGACAACTTTCCATCAGAACCAGCATAAACATGAGCAATTTGAGCTGCAGAATCTCATCTGTTGGATCAGACCACATGGGCCAGCCTTTGCTCCCCACGTGTGTATCAGTGAGCCTTGGCCACCGATTTTCGATAGATACAGACCACTACAGACCGGGAACAACCCACAAGAGCTGCAGTTTTGGCGATGCTCTGACCCAGTCATCTAGCCATCACAATTTGGCCCATGTCAAACTCAAATCCTTACGCTTGCCTTTTTTTTCCTGATTCTAACACATCAACTTTGAGGACAAAATGTTCACTTGCTGCCTAATATATCTTACCCACAATATATATATATATATATATATATATATATATATATATATATATATATATTAAAAAAACCCTGCAGTTCCTTTGCAAACTCCAGATTGAAGCCCTGAAATAGGGAAGATACATGATTAAATGAAACATTGCTTTATTCTTGTAGAAAGCCATGCCAGTTTTCAACAGCCACTTTGTCTTGAACTGAAAGCCCCCCAGAATAAGAGAAATGGGAAGGGAATTAAGGTATGTCACTGATGCATTAAGATCGGAGAGAAGATAGATGTAATTTCACATTTGGAGAATCCTTGCGCAGAAGCAATTATTAAATGACATTAGGATGTGACAGACTGTGGGGGTTATCAAGAGGTCATTAAGCCCTGCGAGACCGTTATAACTTTGCTCAGTTCATCTGAGGACCCAGAGTTGTACCCTCAGCAGCTACATCAGCCAGCATTCAAACAGACACAAAACTCTTTATTATTAAGAGATAAGAGGAGAGGAACTTTGAAGGTCAGTCAGAGACTAAACGGTCTGAAGTTTAAAATCATTTTAGAAAAATAGTCAATGTTTTCTAGCCCTCTTGTTATGTGTTAACAATTAACTGCATGGAATAATTCCATTATATGTATATAACTACATTTATAATTCCATATTTGCAGGGTTTATGCATTATTGGGTAGTGATTGAAATGTCAGTTCCATTTAGAAAAGTTTAATGAGCAGCAAATCAGCATATTAGAATGATTTCTGAAGAATCATGTCAAACTGAAGAAGTATTGACTGCTAAAAATTCTGCTTTGCCATCACAGGAATAAATTATATATATATATAGTCAAAGTCAAAGTCAAAGTCACCTTTATTTATATAGTGCTTTAAACAAAATACATTGCGTCAAAGCAACTGAACAACATTCATTAGGAAAACAGTGTCAATAATGCAAAAATGATAGTTAAAGGCAGTTCATCATTGGATTCAGTGATGTCATCTCTGTTCAGTTAAATAGTGTCTGTGCATTTATTTGCAATCAAGTCAATGATATCGCTGTAGATGAAGTGTCCCCAACTAAGCAAGCCAGAGGCGACAGCGGCAAGGAACCGAAACTCCATCGGTGACAGAATGGAGAAAAAAACCTTGGGAGAAACCAGGCTCAGTTGGGGGGCCAGTTCTCCTCTGACCAGACGAAACCAGTAGTTCAATTCCAGGCTGCAGCAAAGTCAGATTGTGCAGAAGAATCATCTGTTTCCTGTGGTCTTGTCCTGGTGCTCCTCTGAGACAAGGTCTTTACAGGGGATCTGTATCTGGGGCTCTAGTTGTCCTGGTCTCCACTGTCTTTCAGGGATGTAGAGGTCCTTTCTAGGTGCTGATCCAGCAACTGGTCTGGATACGTACTGGATCCGGGTGACTGCAGTGACCCTCTGATCTGGATACAGACTGGATCTGGTGGCCACGGTGACCTCGGAACAAGAGAGAAACAGACAAATATTAGCGTAGATGCCATTCTTCTAATGATGTAGCAAGTACATAGGGTGTTATGGGAAGTGTTTCCGGTTCCGGTTTACCTAATTAATGCAGCCTAAAAATCCTTTAACGGATTTAGATATTAAAAGCATATTAGTATGTTATGTGTATGCCAGCTTAAAGAGATGGGTCTTTAATCTAGATTTAAACTGCAAGAGTGTGTCTGCCTCCCGAAAAATGTTAGGTAGGTTATTCCAGAGTTTGGGCGCCAAATAGGAAAAGGATCTGCCGCCCGCAGTTGATTTTGATATTCTAGGTATTATCAAATTGCCTGAGTTTTGAGAACGTAGTGGACGTAGAGGATTATAATGTAAAAGGAGCTCATTCAAATACTGAGGTGCTAAACCATTCAGAGGTTTATAAGTAATAAGCAATATTTTAAAATCTATACGATGCTTGATAGGGAGCCAGTGCAGTGTTGACAGGACCGGGCTAATATGGTCATACTTCCTGGTTCTAGTAAGAACTCTTGCTGCTGCATTTTGGACTAGCTGTAGTTTGTTTACTAAGCGTGCAGAACAACCACCCAAGAAAGCATTACAATAATCTAACCTTGAGGTCATAAATGCATGGATTAACAGCGGAGTTTTTAGGTCCTATAATTAACACCTCGGTTTTTTCGGAATTTAGCAGTAAGAAATTACTCGTCATCCAGTTTTTTATATCGACTATGCAATCCATTAGTTTTTCAAATTGGTGTGTTTCACCGGGCTGCGAAGAAATATAGAGCTGAGTATCATCAGCATAACAGTGAAAGCTAAAACCATGTTTCCTGATGATATCTCCCAAGGGTAACATATAAAGCGTGAAGAATAGCGGCCCTAGTACTGAGCCTTGAGGTACTCCATACTGCACTTGTGATCGATAGGATACATCTTCATTCACTGCTACGAACTGATGGCGGGTCATATAAGTACGATTTAAACCATGCTAATGGACTTCCACTGATGCCAACAAAGTGTTCAAGTCTATGCAAAAGAATGTTGTGGTCAATTGTGTCAAACGCAGCACTAAGATCCAATAAAACTAATAGAGAGATACACCCACGATCAGATGATAAGAGCAGATCATTTGTAACTCTAAGGAGAGCCGTCTCAGTACTATGATACGGTCTAAATCCTGACTGGAAATCCTCACATATACCATTTTTCTCTAAGAAGGAATATAATTGTGAGGATACCACCTTTTCTGGAACACAAATAAGAGGTCATTTTAATTATAATTGTTATAATTATAACAAATTATAATTGTGAGGATACCACCTTTTCTGGAACACAAATAAGATCTGGGAATTCGGTTTCGGCATCTGACTGGGTTACGGGTCTACATGTGGTTGTACGTGGCATACTAGGTGACAAAGGAAATGTGCAGTGACGGAGCTGAGATCTGTGTACTACTCTGAACGGGCCCCCCTTTTCAGGTTTGATAGTAAATACAGGTATGTCTGAATGATTCTGCTTTACTACAATGTACGGTGCATGTTCCCACTTGTCTTGAATCTTATTTCTGCCCCAGGCCTTACAAGCGCTCCAGAGGATTTTCGGTCATACACTCTTTTCCATCTCTTAGAAGCTTCCTGTGCAACCATATTTGCGACTTCTACGGCAGTCTCTAGTCGACCATGATGACTCTTCACCCAATCGTCCAACTTTTCTGCATCACTATCCTCCAAATCCTTTCCACCCAACACATCTAATGGAAGGCGCGCATCCCTCCCAAACATCAACTAAAAAGGAGAATAGCCAGTGGATGAGTGAACGTGATTGTTGTATGCCATCACTAGCTCTGGCAAGTGGGTTTTCCAGTCTTTCTTCCTCTCAGGTGTCAATGTTCTCAGCATATCATGCATTGTACGGTTGAACCTCTCACATTGAGAGTTTCCTTGAGGATGGTAGGGACTTGTACGGCTCTTCCCAACACTGTACACTCTACAGAGGTCCTTGATCACTTGTGATTCGAAACATCTTCCCTGATCTGAGTGCAGACGAGCTGGACACCCATAGTAGAGGAACCAATGCTTGATAAGGGCTTTTGCAGTGGTATTCGCTGTTTGGTTCTTAGTTGGGACAGCAATTGTAAATCGTGTGAACATGTCAGTCAAAACCAGCACATTTTCATATCCTCCTGAAAACATCTCCAGTTGAGTGTAATCCATTGCCAGAACCTCTAAAGGAGCGGTGACGTTATTACATGTCATTGGGGCTCTAATTCTCGGAAAGACATCCTTTGCCAGTGTACACCGTTTACACTGTCGTATCCATTCTTGAACATCGTTAGACATGCTAGGCCAATAGTAGTTTCGCCTCATCAATGTCAGAGTACTCCTGTCTCCAAAATGACCTCCATGTTCATGTTGGCTGTCATAAACTGAACGACTTAAGGAGGCTGGAACAACTAGCTGCTTTATTTTCTCTCCATCCCTTGGGTCAAGGACACATCTAAACATCACACCCTGATGCAGCTGAATACGTTCATACTCTCTGCAAAGGTTTTTCAACTCTGGCAGCATACTTTGCGGTCTTGTTCGGCTTGGTCTTTCATCCTTGGATAGAAGCATTGTATATGGGACCTATCAATGGATCACTTCTCTGCAACGCTCTAATTTCATCCCAATTGTAACCATTCAGCACTTTCTTGATGGATGCTTGTACAGCTACTTGAACGCCAGTTTCTCTTTGTTTGAGCTCTTGTGCTGGCCACAGACATGCACGCACTTCCTCAGAGTTCAGTCGGATGAAATCCTTCTCTGTGTCTTCCTGTTCAGGGACCTCTCTTGCGGGAATCCTCGACAGAGCATCAGCGTTAGTATTCAGCCTTCCAGGTTTATACAGAACCTCGAAATTAAGCTCCGCCAACTGAGCCACCCAGCGTTGCTCAACTGCTCCAAGATTAGCGGTCTCCAGATAACGCAGTGGATTATGGTCAGTGATTACAGTGAATTTGGAGAACATCAGATACTCCTTGAATTTTTCTGTTGCAGTCCACTTAAGGGCCAACAGCTCCAATTTGAACGCACTGTAGTGTTTGTCATTTCTCTCTGACCCCCTCAGGCCACGGCTAGCAAACGCTATGACACGCTCTGCTCCCCTTTGCTTTTGGCTCAATACAGCTCCAAGCCCATGGTAACTCCCATCAGTTGTGAGGATAAACGGAAGGCCAAAGTCAGGGTAAGCGAGGACAGGTGTTGACATAACTCACAAATCCAATCAATTGTCTCACTTCCTTCACACTTTTAGGTACAGGCCAAGCGTCCAAGGCACTAACCTTTTCACTGTCGACTTTGATTCCTTCAGAGGAGATCACATGGCCCAAGAATTTTACCTCAGATCTAAAGAGAAAGCATTTGCTCGGTTTCAACTTTAGGCCATGCCACTTCAGTCGATCAAAGACCAGCTCTAGTCTCTCACAGTGACTGTTGAAGTCTTCGGAAAACATGATAACATCGTCAAGATATATCAAGAGTACATCAAAGGTCAAATCCCCGAGCACTACTCCCATAAGGCGCTGGAAGGTGGCTGGCGCGTTGCACAGCCCGAATGGCATCCGCGTCCACTCAAACAGTCCAAACGAGGTAGTAGCTGCTGTCTTTTCACGCTCACGCTCACTTACAGCTACCTGTAAATAGCCGGCTGTAAGATCAAGGGTGGAGAACAGCTGAGCATTCCCCAGTGCATCCAGAGATTCTTCCACTCTGGGAAGTGGATATGCGTCTTTGCATGTGACCTGATTAAGCCTCCTGTAATCACAACAGAAGCGCACACTTCCGTCTTTCATCACAACTATCACTGCTGGGGATGCCCAGGGACTTGCACTCTCCTTAAGGATGCCTTGTGACAGTAGATCTTGCACGTGTTTTTTGAATTCTTGGAAAACATGTGGCGGTACTCTACGGTGTCTTTGTTTCACTGGCGGAGCATCACCGGTGTGAATGTCATGCGTTACTGACTGTGTGTACCCGTAGTCACTGTCACTTTTGGAAAATATGTCTCTGTATTTTGCCAACAACTGGTTAAGTTCCTCTCTTTGTGCAGGGGTGAGCTTTTCATAATTCACCTGGACTGGTACTGGGGGGTTGTCAGATATTTCGACTGCTTGGACATGCGCCACTCGTCGGACATGAAGCATCCCTTCCTCCT
The DNA here is from genome assembly GCF_963082965.1 of Carassius carassius. Lineage (NCBI taxonomy): Eukaryota > Metazoa > Chordata > Actinopteri > Cypriniformes > Cyprinidae > Carassius > Carassius carassius. The sequence continues at coordinate 25,059,772 of NC_081787.1, read as the reverse complement.
CCTCAAACTCTAGTGTATTTTCAGTTAACACCTCCTGTGGTTTAGACACTACTGCCACTCTGCATCTTGGGTTAAGTCTAATTGTCCGCCCACTCGAATTCATGACACGTACAGAAACTTTACCACCCTCAGTTTTTGTTAGCACATTGGCCACTAGGAGCCCCTTGGGTAGGCTCACACCAGTGGTGGGCTCAATTAATACCTGACACTTCACTTTAGGTGGCACACTGCAACGACCTTCGAACACCTTTTCACTTAGTGGAGGGATGGTGATGGCCTGTTTTCCACCAACTTTGACGAACCCAATCTTGCCATCAGGACTCAGGGTTTCTGTTTTCTCCATGCTGGCCAACACTCTTCGTATCTTTGCTTCTGCAGGTTGTCCATATTTGTTGGCTGACTTCACATTCTCTCCTGTGACGAACACTGACTTGAACTCACTGATTATATTCATTCCAATGATTCCTGAAAGTCCTTTTATCTCCTCAGCTTGTGGGCTCGTGTCTGTCTGCACAAAGATGCATTTTCCTGGGAGAACCTTGCCCATACACTCAACATCAGCTTGCAGACATCCTAGAACAGGTATGTCAAGTCCATTAGCTGCAGTGAGTCTCACCCAGTGAGCGGATGACAGTCTCAGCTCTTGCTCTCCGAAGTGCTTCCTAAAGTGTGACTCTGTAATAGTGGACACTTCTGAGCCTGTATCCAGTAAGCAGTTTGTCTTAACACCAGCTATTTTAACTTCAACAGTCAAACAATCTCCAAATGCACCACTCTTCAACGTCTCTGTCACTTCGTCAGTCCATTCAGCTATATGACTTCTTATCATAGATGGCCCAGGGCTGGTTTGAGATGCACTTGATGGAACGTTTCCTATGTTAGTTCCCGGCACCCCTGTAGAACGTTGCGACTGATCAGTCACTGTAGTTGCTTCAGTACCTCGTGAACAACGTCTGCTAGTGTGCCCAGGTTCACCACATGAATAACAGATGTATCTTCCATCACTGTCCTACAGGGGTTGTATTTTTGGACGACTCTGTTGAAGTTGCACCCTGCCATTACCGTGTACTGCTCGGAAAAGTTCATCTTGACGGGCGGCAATCTTCTGTATAGCTTAATGCAGTTTTTCCAGTGTTAACGTAGAGGAGGCTTGCTCTGCATCAGCACTTACCACTCTGACACGGGGACTGTGTCTTGGAACATCCGGCATTTGAGTCTCTTCTTCTTCAGCCCAAGTGATTGCGGCTTGCATTACCTGAACAAAAGTCAAACTTGCATACTCTTTAACTCGTCTTCTCATTTCGCGCCCCAGAAAATCATCTCGAAGGCCCAGGACAAGTTCTTCTTTTAACACACTTTCAGCCTCTGGAACTCTGTTTGGCTCTCTGCGCTGAACTCGGCTGAGCCTCTCTTATAGGTCATATGCGTATGAGCGTATCGTCTCACTTTGCATTTGCTTTCATTTGTAAAAATCTTTCAGCCTGGTTCCAATAGGTGTCTAAAAGTACTTTAAAGATGCTTTCTGCAGAATCTTCTTTGCCACCCAGCATGAACCTTACAGTCGCTTTAGCTTCATCTTTGAGATGCTGTTTCACAAACTCCACTTGATCTTCAGCTGGTACCCTCATGACCTGGAAGGCAGACTTAATTGATGCAACCCATTCTTCAATGCTTATTTAACCTGGTTTTGCAGGGCAGCCACTGAATTCTGGAAGTTTTCGGTCTCGTGGTATATAGAGGACAGCTGGGGTTGTTTGCAAAGTAGCTTGGTGCTCAATGACTGTTCTTGCAAGTGACAAGACTTCCCTTTGTTCAGACCTGGCTTGCTCGAGCGCTCCTGTCTGTTCTGCAAACCTTCTTTGCATTTCTGCCATCTGCTTTCTCAGATCTTCAAGCTCTGCCATTCTTCAGCTTGAAGGCCTGGGACTCGTGACACACACAAAAAAAAAGTAATCACACTAATTCTATCCTGTTCGTGACGCCAAAATGTAATGGGTGAATTAGTGCCTGCTTATTAGGGGAAATTAATGTTACCTCGGAAGACTTAAGAAGGAAAGGATCTTGGTCCCTCGTCTCAGTGCTTTGAGTCTCAATGTATAGGTTATGTATACGTGTTACCTTACTCTGTTGTATAATATACTAAAAGGAACCAGAGAGTGTGGCTTCATTTAAGTCTACAATTACTTGTACTAATTTGGTGGCCGCCTGAAGTGTAAATATGCGAGGCAATATAACAATACCAATTCACATTCCCACCAACCCGGTACCTAACAGAGCAAGTGAGACGCCCCTACTCCAAGGTAAGTTTAACAATGATAATACTCTTGAGATTTACTTTAACATTTAATCAGATTTAATTATCTTTTTTAGAATGTCTTCTTTTTCCTTTTCAGAGCAGGATAAAGCATATCAGAACAAGACATGAAAAAAAAATTATATAAGTATATATATATATATATAACAATGTTATTCAAATAAAGCTGTCACAATAATCTTTACCCGTGGTGCACCACCAACTGTTTAACCAATAAACTTGTGTTCACCTCTAGAATAACATTCAGTTCACAAATGAACCACTTCAAATAAACTCAGAAATAGCTTGACTTAGCTCAAATGAACTCTGAAATGACTCTTGTGATTCGAAAGATGATTCAATTTTCACATCAAACCCAGTTCAGTTATCTAGTTCAAGTTCTCAGTCCAGTTTAGTCTATATTAGTAAAGAGTTCATGTGTGTATATGTGCAATGAATGTTTGTACCAGTCTGTAGCAATGATGAAACTGAAGAAATTACTTGCGATGACTTGAGATGACCTGTAATAAAGAAATGAACAGCTGGGGCAGGAAAGTAAGGAGATGTCGTCAGGAAGGCAGGGTAATGATAAAAAACTAGCAAATGGCCACTACAAAAAAAAAAGAATTTTCTGGAACAAAATGGCGCAGCTCTGCCACAGCATGCACTAACTCAAGTCTCAAAAGAGAGAGAAAAAAAAAAGTTTCCCAAAAGCAAAGCCGATCTTAGGCAATGGACGGTCTCTACAAAAATGCAAAAATACTCAGAGAGCAGAAAAGATTAAACGCTGTGAAAAAAACTCACTTCCAGTCCATTTACATATTCTCGTGCACTAACAAGTGCACTAGATTGACGAGCAGGAAGAAATTAACGTCTCCCAATCCAAAGCACAGCTCATTAATGACTCCGGCACGCAGAAAAACTCTCAAGGATACATAAAGTTCGAAAGATGCAAAACAGCAGTGTTCAGAACGAAACTCACGGCTCCAGCAACTAACTCTCGTGCTCTCAGCCAGCCTCTTACTCTGTTCAATGACGCAATCAGCCGAACTTCTGCACCAGCTCCGTTTCCAGTCTCAGACGACGATAGCGTTAATGTTCATTTAACTCACTAAAACTCAGATGAACTGTGTGTTACTATTTTCTTTCACGTTCTCCAGTGAAAAACTGATGATCTCTCAGAAAGCAATTATGGCGTGTCTTTCTCTCGTAAAAACTGCTCTCCCTCTTCCTTCTTCCCAGACGTCTTTGCCTCTCCCGCGAACTTGCTGAAAACTTCTGCTCCTGAAGGTCCTGTAATTCTGAAGACCTTGATTAACTTGTGCAGGCATGTTTGATGACCATAGACCTCCAAGAGAAGAACTGAAGAACCCTGGTCTACTAAGACTGTCCAACAGTGTACTCTAAATAAACCAATCACAAAAGAATGATGTTATTTTAGAAGAATATTGGCTACCACTTTACATTAAGGTCCCATTAGTTAATGTTAATTAATGCAACACCATTAACACAGCTTTAAAGTGAACAGTCTGCCGAGATAATCTATTAAATGTTACTTTTAAGTAACTGTGGACATTTTTGGTAATTCGTTTTTTGTTATTATAGTATTTATTTTTATTTTTTTAAGATTTCTTTAAAGACGTAGTGATCAGTTCCTATCATCCCATAATCTCAGCCTCAGCCTGAACATCTGATGCATACGGCACACAAAAGTGGAAACACTTCAGGAGTTTCAAAGTCGTCATCGGATTGGTTAAATTATACAGGATTTCCAGGAGACGTGTGTGTCAATTCATTTAACGTTCCATCTGGAAACAAAGATGCTGTGGTGCCAAACCCCCTCACGAAAGAAGAAAGCTGTAGTGTTTACAACTGTGATGATGAGCGCTTATCAGGATCAACTAAACGCTGGATTCTCAAAAAATATGTGAAATATTTAAAGTTATATACAGAATCTTTAAAATATGTTCGCGAGTTTTACACAATGGAATGATATTGTGCAACCCCGAAACGTGCCGCTGAACGAAGCAAACTGTGATTGGTTGTTTGACATGTCTGTAAAACGGCCTCATTTGCAGGCCTTGGCCTGAAGAAAGCTGCCATGAATTCCAGACCTTCAGCCGCCAGTCTGAAGGTTTGACTATGTGAGACTAATCAACCCATTTCTGAAATCCTTTTCAACAGCCTTGTTCTCAGGAGTAAATGGCAAGTTTACTGAAATCGCTCTGATGCTAATGAATAAGCACTGACAGAGTAACTTAGGAAAGGACTACATGCAGTAAAAGAAAGAGATGGCTCAGATCTTTGATCAGTGACCCTAATTAACTATGTGAATACAAGCTCTATTCTATGAATCCCCTCAGGCGCTGATACTTGCAGAGTGAATGCTATGCTGCTTTACAAAGTGCCTGGGTGACTGTGCTCCCTCAGAAATTGGGGCAAAATTTTCCTGAGCAATTTCACAAGACTGTTAAGTGTGAAGCAACATGGCTGCCATATAATGCATTGACGAATCAGAAGGTCCATCATGGCCCTGGGCAGAGGGCACACTTTTTGTGAAGTGATTTGAAGAATTTGGATGGCAACAGTATGCAAGCAGGAGAATTTGGATGGAATGAAATGGATGGATGAAATAACCTGCAGTATGTAGCGAATAGAGGAATGGAGATGACATATAACCCATCAAACACAAGCCAAAAAAAAAAAAAAAAAAAAAAAAAAAAAAAAAAAATATATATATATATATATATATATATATATATATATATATATATATATATATATATATACATACATACTGGTTAAAAGGAAGAGTTCACACTCAAATTAAACTTTTGTCATTATTTAGACTGCTTCACCCCCATTTCATTCCAGCGCAAATGAGATTTCAAAGCTCTGGCACATTAGCATTAGAAATTCATAAGAATTATATTGCTCATCAATGATATGGAATACCTAAGACTTTATAATAAGTATACACTAATAAAGTAAATAGTTTATACAATGTGGTTAATGCTGTAATAGACTCTATAGAAAAGAGTTAGATAATGCTTTGTTAACAACTTAAGTTTTCTGAGGGGTAGGTTTAGATTTAAGGGATATAATACTTTAAACAAAAATGGTGCTAAATAATCAAGGGGGAACCACTTTAATCTTATGGGAACCTATCTTTAAAGGTGCTATGTAGATCCATAAGAGGAATCCCACCCTCCACTGTCATATGTTTGCTATGAATGGGAATTCACTATATTGGCAAAAGCTATTTTGAATCACTTTTATGGTCAAAAAGCAATATGCGGGGGCCACGGGGTGCAAAAAGTTTGAGAACCACATTATCTTCAGTAAACTATATTTTAATGTCATTTCTTAATCCTTTCACCAACTAATCTAAGCCTAATAGTGAGTTAAAGAACCTTAAAGAACTATACAGGGGCTTAACGGGTTCTTTGTATGGCAGTGGTGCTATATAGTCAGTGTTGGGGAATAATTTGTTACATTAAATTATTATGTACTTTAATTACAAATTAAATGTAATTGTAATCAGTTACAGTTACTGAGAAAAATGTGCAGTTAAATAACAGTTACTTATGAAAATGTTCATTGGGGAACCATAGCGGATTACAAAGGGGGTTACATCTGAATTTTTAACAAACACACAGATGCACGTACACAATTTAATTGATTTCTTTCATAAATTGCAGTGACTGCTCTAAAACATCTTTATTCGATAACTGTTTAATTACTTGTTTGGGCTTATGTTTTTATTATTAAGATGAACTGTTCCTGTTTCCAAAGCATTTTTAGATTCCATTGCTATGCAAAGATTTGATAAAAAAAATAAAATAAAAAAAAAATTCCTTATGATTTTTAATCTGTAACCTTTAACTTCAGAATGATCTCAGAGTAAGTCTGATTTTGTTTCTGATATTAATTCAAGTGATGAACGATTTTGAAAGTCTGACAGAAATTAAAACCCCAACCAGAAAAGTTGGGACATTTTGTGAAATGCCATAAAATCAAAAATATTTTATTTGTTCATTCTCTTTAGCCTTCATTCAATTGACTAAAGAAAAAAAAAATGTATTAAATGTTATTTTTTTATTTTTTTGTTGGCTGCAACCACTGTCACATCAACTTTCTTTTTAATTAAAATGTTTAGTTGTTTGGGAATTGAGGACACTAATACTAACTAGTTAAAGTTTTGCAATCAATATTTTCATTCAATCTCGTTTGATACAAGACTTCCAATGCTCAGCAGTCTGTGATCATTGTTTTCTGATTCAAGCATTTTCAATAATATAAATAGAAATAGAAATAGAAATAGATCTGGAGAGCAGACAGGCCAGTCTAGCACATTCACTATGTGTCTGATGATGATAGATGATGATACTCAGCTCTATATTTCTTCGCGGCCCGGTGAAACACACCAATTTGAAAAACTACTGGATTGCATAGTCGATATAAAAAACTGGATGACGAGTAATTTCTTACTGCTAAATTCTGAAAAAACTGAGGTGTTAATTATAGGACCTGAAAACTCCGCTTGTAATAACTTAGAACACTGTCTAAGCAAGTGAATTGTTCTTGTTCAGTTTCATGGCTGCACTGATATGCAAGTTCCTCTAATGCAAAACACATGACTGCTTTGATGCCTTTTTGCCTCAAGAATGACTTTAACAGGAGTCTTGAAGAATGAGTAGGGCAAGCTCCATGTACACCAATGACTGCACCTCTACTGACCCCCCTGTCAACCTGCTGATGTTTGTAGACAACACTACAGTCATTATCCTCATCCAAGACAGTGACGAGTTGACTTACAGAAGCGAGGTTGAGCAGCTTACTGTCAGGTTGCACCTCTCTGGTTGAAGAAAATTACAAAAAAGTATCCCCTTGGTAAAACCACCACCCCTCTTACCATCCCCTTTAGATAAATAATGTGTATTATGTAAAACTTATCATGCAAATGAAATGTTAATATTCTCTACTTATGATAATTCACAAACTAAATAGTCGCAATTGTTATCAGAACTTGGTACTGTAACAAGCTGCTCACAAGCAGACACACATTTTCTTTATTTTTCAGGCAAAATGCTTTAAGGGCAAGTACTGCCCCTGTACTCCGAAACTGTATTTTCCAACCTCAAGAGGCTTATTTTCGAAACCAGACTCGGTGGGCACTTTTTTTCGGTCGTTTTGATTTTTCTCTGTCGTACGTCCCGGGTTTCAAAAACGTCAAACCCGATTCTTTGTCACGTCTTTTAGATCCTTCCGAACGCCCGGTGACTCCCGAGAGTATTTTGCATGAGAATATAGTCATCTCAGCACTCTTATGGGAAGTCGAATCGAAGGCCAAGACGGCCTTAGAAGGGGTAACGCCTCCGCCCGGATGCCCACCTAATCGTTTATTTGTGCCAGAGGAGTTACGGTCCGACATTATTCAGTGGGGTCACTGCTCTAATGTAGCTTGTCATCCAGGGATAAGCCGCACCAAGGGTTTAGTAAAGCAACGATTCTGGTGGCCACTTATGGCTCGCGATGTTCGAGACCTTCGAGACCCTGGTCACATATCGCTCTAGATTTTGTTACCGCCCTCCCACCCTCTAATGGCAAGACGGTCGTTTTGACCGTAGTGGACCAGTTCTCGAAGGCGGCACATTTCATTCCCTTGCCCAAATTACCTACAGCCAAGGAAACAGCGGTTACTGTTATTGATCACGTCTTTCGGTTACATTGCCTCCCGGTAGACGTGGTTTCTGACAGGGGATCCCAATTTATATCCAAATTTTGGAAATAATTTTGTAAATTGTTAGGAGCGACGGTTAGTCTGTCTTCGGGTTATCACCCTCAGAGTAACGGTCAGTCTGAGCGAGCCAACCAGGATTTAGAGAGAACATTGCGATGTTTAGTCTCCAATAATCCTTCTTCCTGGACCCAACAACTCTCTATGGTTGAGTACGCTCATAACTCGTTACCAGTGTCAGCCACGGGCCTTTCTCCATTTCAGTGTACTATAGGTTACCAGCCACCTGTTTTTCCTAGTCTGGAATCTGAAGTCGCGGTCCCCTCCGCTCACGCATTTGTCCAGCGGTGCCACCGCACCTGGACCAGAGCCAGCGAGACTCTGCTCCATGTGAGGGAGCGCACTAAGGCCAAGTGTCCAAAATTAAGCCCGTGTTTTATTCACGCATTAATCCGCCTACCCCGGTTCCCCCACCGCCGCAGCTTGTAGATGGGGAGCCGACTTATTCGGTTAATCGGATTCTGGACTCGAGACAGAGGGGACGAGGATTCCAGTACTTGGTGGACTGGGAAGGTTACGGTCCGGAGGAGAGGAGTTGGGTACCTGCTAGGGACATACTGGATCACTCCCTGATTGATGATTACAATCAGCAGGTAGGCCCGTCTGGAAACTCCAGGAGGCGTTCCTAGAGGGGAGGGTACTGTCACGGTTGGTAAACCGTGATCTCGGGTTTTGCACTATGTGGGTGGAGTTTGTGTGTTTCGCGTCAGCACTGATTGTTTCATGTGGGCGTCTCCGCTAATTGTTCATCAGCACCAGCTGCCACTCATTACCCTTCCCTATATATTGCCCTGTGTAGCGTCTTGTGTTTGTCAGAGCATTGTTAGTTATTCCGTGTCTCATGTTCTGCCTTCCTTGTGTTTGTTTCTCGTCGTTAGATTGTCCTGTCTTCCCAGAACCCCTTCCACTCCAACTCATTACTGGATTACACCACTTACCTTCACGGCTCTTCCCCCCGCAGTTCCTGTGTCACACTCTCCTGCTGCCAGCTCACCATCGCACCCCGGATCATCTGTGAGCTATGCCTCTTTCTGGACTGTGCATCCCCATCAAGAATCACCAGTTCCCCTGTCTTCGTGTTCATTGTTTGTTTGCTATCATTTAATATCAATTAACTCGCACTTGCTTCCTTCCCCTCATTGTACGAATCGTTACAGTGATTCAACTGTCCATTTCATTAATAATTTTTTTAATGATTCAATAAATCATTTATCAAAACCGGGTGTGACTCACACGTCCTGAAAAGTGACGCTGCAGGCTCTTTGATCGCTCCCTGGTGGCTGGCTGCATTACCTAAACCCCATCTTCTCCATGTAAACAAATGGGACATGAGTTAAAAAACAAAAAAACAAAAAACAAAAAAAAAACCAACAACAATTTTTACACCTCCAGTACTATTTTCCGAAATATGTTTTGGTCATTTAAGGTAGTTGTTATCACGTTGAAATATGTTCAAATGTTAGTTTTCGTGATAAGTTTGATTTTAGCTAGTAATTTGATGCTATATAAACGAGGCGTGTCATTATGGTTGCTTGGGTCTCCAGGAGATTGGGCAGGAGATTGGGAGTCAATACCATGACTCCACCTCACATGGCTTCAAACGAATCTCTGCTGCGCAGACTTTGGCTCCAAATGACATCATTTACTCAAAACGGCAGTGGCCATACTGAAATGCTTTGGCTTAATTTTTCTATAGTGGAAAGGAGTGGAGATGTGTTGTCCATCTTTTTTTACAGTCTAGGATTAAAACATGGACTTGATGCCACCTACTGCCGGTTTCATTATCATCATTATTTATCAATGACAGACCTAAACCAGACAAGGTGCCAACACTACCAGCACAAAAATACATTTAGCAAAATATTGACCACAATTCCAGCCACAATTCCAATCTCAGCCGCCAGAAGGAAAAAAAGCTTATAAATAATAGTTAATTTAATAAGGCAATTTTTTCATTAAATAAAAACCTTTTAAAAAACACACACATTTTGTAATCATTATGCAAAATTAGCTACAGGAACACCCCCACCCCCCAACTCCAAAAAAGAAACTGACCACACCATCCGCCCTGAATTTTTACAATTCAACCATTGGTTATAATAACCTGGAGCTGAACACTCCCAAAACTGTAGAGATGATTGTGGACTTCAAGAAGTATCCCCCTTCACCCACCTGACTCACCATCAAGGACAGCACTGTAACAACAGTGGAGTCATTTAGATTCCTGGGCACCACCATCTTTCAGGACCAGAAGTAGGACAATCACATTGACTCCACTGTAAAAAAGACCCATAAGAGGTTGTAGCTGAGGAAGTTCATCCTGCTACAAGAGCTGCTGAAACAGTTCTACAAAGCCATCATTGAATCCATCCTCTGCACTTCAATAATTGTCTGGTTCAACTCAGCTACCAAATCAGACCTTAGAAGATAGCAGCAGATAGTCCGGACTGCTGATCAATCACTGGAACAACACTTCACAGTCTCCAAGAACTGAACTTATCCAGAGTGAGTAAAAGGGCTAGCAAAATCACTCTGAACCCCTCACACCCAATCCACTTCATTATTTAACTGTTGCCATCATAGACATAGGAAAAAATTCATTCATTAAAAAAATAGATATTCATTCATTAAACATGATATAGAATTCAACATATGTGCAAATGTAACTTCTTTCTGCATAAATAACTTAACGTTTTATATGAGTTTATGGGAAATTCAATATCTGTAGTATGTTTTCATAGGAAAATATATTCTAAGTTAAATTAAAACACTACAGCATGACTAAAGTGCACTTACCTGACTCCCCTGTGGGTTTTGTGTCTGACAGTCATAAAGAAACTCTTACATGCTATTACTTCACTTCATGTTGCATAAATCAGTTTTTATTCTACTTCTTCACCAATTGTCTGCTCTAAGAATTTAGAGGCATTACACAGAACATTAAAACTTGAATCGTGGGATATAAATTACAGTTAAATTGCCTGGTTATTTCCATGAGTAAAATCAAGCAGGGAACACAGAAGTCTTCAGTTTGAATGGAACAAATGCTGTGCTCGAATGTCGGGTGCATATTTTAAATGACATTGTCTTCCCAGAGGAGCTGAGGAAATCAAATGAACATACAAAAAACGGAGACTGGCTGAGGTATATGAGCTTGGAAAATAAAATCATTAATCTTCATGAACCTCCCATAGGAAATCTAATAAAACCAGGCATGACTGTTTCCCACTATGCTGTACAGGCATATGCAAAAAGTTATTCTAAATGCGCTGAAAATAAGAAACAGTCTCCTGCTGATGTGAAGTCAGTGTAAAGTGTCCCCCGAGTGGATTTTCAATTTTCAAAAAATTCTGTTCTATTCCTATTGAAACTCAGACCCATTGAGGTTTCCGTCATCATTTTCAAATGATTTTCAGATATATTCCCAGCACATCAATATATTCCGGTCTTTCTGTTCCATTCCTATTCAATGAAAATATACTGAATATTACATCAAGACACTTTTTATTTTGGGCTAAGACTCTTACTTGCATAATAACTTTACATTTACATTTACATTTAATCATTTAGCAGACGCTTTTATCCAAAGCGACTTACAAATGAGAACAATAGAAGCAGTCAGGTCAACAAGAGAACAACAACAGTATACAAGTGCCATGACAAGTCTCAGTTAGTCTAGTATAGAACGCATAGGTAGGTTTTTTTTTTTTATTATTAAAAGACAAGAAAAGGAAAAGTGCTAGTGTTAGTTGGTTAAGTGCAGGCGAAAAAGATGAGTCTTTAGCTGTTTCTTGAAAATGAGTAAAGACTCAGCTGTACGAATTGAGATTGGGAGGTCATTCCACCAGCTGGGCACAGTCCAGGAAAAGGTTCTTGAGAGTGATTTTGAACTTCTTTGGGATGGTACCACAAGGCGTCGATCACTTGCAGAGCGCAAACTTCTGGAGGGCACATAAGATTTAACCAATGAGTTTAGGTAAGTTGGTGCCGTGCCAGTGGTCGTCTTGTAGGCTAGCATTAGTACCTTGAATTTGATGCGAGCAGCTACTGGTAGCCAGTGTAACCTGATGAGGAGCGGAGTAACGTGAGCTTTTTTTGGCTCATTGAAGACAACCCTTGCTGCTGCATTCTGGATCAATTGCAGAGGCTTGACAGTACATGCAGGAAGGCCCGCCAGGAGAGCATTACAATAGTCCAGTCTGGAGAGAACAAGAGCTTGGACAAGAAGTTGGGTTGCTTGCTCTGACAGGAAGGGTCTAATCTTCCTAATGTTGTATAAGGCAAACCTGCAGGACCGGGTAGTTGTAGCAATGTGGTCTGTGAAGCTTAACTGATAATCCATCACAACTCCTAGGTTTCTAGCTGTCCTCGAAGGAGTAATGGTTGATGAGCCCAGCTGTATAGAGAAGTTGTGATGAAGCAATGGGTTAACTGGAATCACCAGGAGTTCTGTCTTCGTAAGGTTAAGCTGAAGGTGATGGTCATTCATCCAGCTAGAGATGTCACTCAGACAGGCTGAGATGCGAGCAGCTACCGTCGGGTCATCTGGTTGGAATGAGAGGTAGAGTTGGGTGTCATCAGCGTAGCAGTGATAAGAAAAGCCATGCTTCTGAATGAAAGATCCTAATGATGTCATGTAGATTGAGAAGAGAAGTGGTCCAAGTACTGAGCCTTGAGGAACCCCAGTAGCAAGGTGGTGTGACTTTGAAACATCACCCCTCCAAGACACACTGAAGGATCTGTCAGAGAGGTAGGACTTAACCCACAGGAGTGCAGTTCCAGAGTTGCCCATCTTTCTGAGGGTGGACAGGAGAATCTGGTGATTAACAGTGTCAAAAGCAGCAGAAAGGTCCAGTAAGATGAGTATCGAGGATTTTGAAGCTGCTCTTGCTAGTCGCAGGGCTTCAGTAACCGAGAGCAGAGCAGTCTCAGTTGAGTGGCCACTTTTGAAGCCAGATTGGTTGCTGTCCAGGAGGTTGTTCTGTACAAGGAACATAGAAAACTGGTTGAACACCGCTCGCTCAAGTGTCTTTGCAGTGAATGGAAGAAGGGATACCGGTCTGTAGTTTTCAAGAAGCGCTGGATTTAGAGATGGTTTCTTGAGCAGTGGGCTTACCCGAGCCTGCTTGAATGCTGAGGGAAATGTTCCAGAGTGAAGAGAGGAGTTGATAACGTGAGTAATCGAAGGTATGACTGAAGAAGAGATCGCTTGAAGGAGGTGAGTGGGGATTGGATCAAGTGGACAAGTAGTAGGATGATTGGACAGGAGAAGTTCGGAGACATCCATCTCTGAGAGTGGGGAGAAGGAGAAAGAGTGTGCATCGGTCATTGTGAAGTTGTCCTCAGTCTGCGGTGTGGAGAATTGGCCGCTGATGGATCTCGTCTTATTTGTGAAGAAAACTGCAAAGTCGTCCGCTGTAAGAGTCGATGGAGGAGGTGGTGGCGGCGGATTAAGAAGAGAAAGTCTTGAAGAGTGTCCGAGCGTCACAACAGCTGTTAATTTTGTTGTGGTAGTAGGATGTTTTAGCCGTGAAGACATTTGCAGAGAAGGAAGAGAGGAGAGACTGATACACACTGAGGTCTGTAGAGTTTCTTGATTTCTGCCATTGCCTCTCTGCAGCCCTGAGTTTAGAGCGATGTTCACGGAGAACCTCAGACAGCCAGGGGGCAGATGGGGCAGTGCGTGCTGGTCTAGACAACAGTGGGCAAAAGTTGTCCAAGCAAGATGTTAAAGTGGAGCAAAGAGTGTCCGTAGCGCTGTTCGTGTCCAGAGCAGAGAACTGAGAGAGTGCAGGAAGCGAGGATGAAACCACAGAAGATAGGAGAGATGGAGAGAGTGAGCGTAGGTTCCGTCGAAAGGTGACCTGTGTTGGAGTGTGAGGCACTTCAGGAGTAAGAGCTAGGTTAGCAGTAATGAGGAAGTGGTCTGAGGTGTGCAGTGGAGCAACTGAAGAGTTGTCCACAGAGCAACAGCGCGTGTAGATGAGGTCCAGTTGGTTGCCTGATTGGTGAGTCGCTGTAGTAGACACTAGCTTGAGATCAAATGAGGCGAGCAGAGTTTTGAAGTCAGCAGCCTGGGGTTTATCTAGGTGGATGTTGAAGTCACCAAGCAGTACCAGAGGAGTACCATCTTCAGGAAAGTTTGATAGCAGCACATCCAACTCCTCCAATAAGTTTCCCAATTGACCTGGGGGACGATAAAGGACCACAAAGTGGATTTTAACAGGGGGGTTACGGTAATGGCATGTGATTCAAATGAACCAGTACCTGTAGGTGATGGCTGAAGATCAAATTTCCATTCTTTTGATATAAGGAGACCTGTCCCTCCACCCCTCCCAGTGGTACGAGGAGTGTGGGAACAAGTGAAATTAGTGGAGAGGGCTGCAGGGGTGGCAGTATCTTCAGGTTTGATCCAGGTCTCTGTCAGTGCCATGAGGTTGAGACCGGAATGAGTAGCAAGAGAAGAAATAAAGTCTGCTTTGTTAACTGCAGACTGGCAGTTCCAGAGACCAACTGGAATAGAGAGCGTAGTAGTAGAGGTCAGAGGGACAGGCCGTAGGTTTGTCAGACAGGCCTTCCTGCGACGTCCATAGCGTGCTCTCCGAGTGATAGTAGTGATAGTAGAGATCTGAAAGCACATAGTGACTACAAGTGTAAGATATTTGAGAACAAGGTATACAAAAAGTAACAAAAGAGGAGAAAAGCAATACTCAAGTGCCCTGACTTTAAACTTTTGAACCAACCAGGTGATCAAAGAACAGTTCTAGTGATTGAGTGAACTCTGACTAAGATTCAGTGATGTCAAAGCTATAATGTGATTGGGTATTAAAGCATGTGATCCAAGTTTACTGTTACACTTTCTCCAATAGTAAGTAATACAGAGCCCCTCCTCTCCCATAGCAAGACAATGGCCGTTTCTCAATACCAAGCACCAAGTTTGATTCTGGAGTGCAAACTCCTGAGGACGTAAGGACACAAGTCTGGTAATCCTGCAAATGGAACAGCAGTGTATTTGATAAGTTAATCAGCTTGCCGTATATTTACTGTATATTTACACTAAAACAAAATATGATATCATACACACTGCCTCTTTTCTTTCTCATAGTCAATATGTGCATATATATTTATACTCTGATTATCTTCACTGTATGTATAAATGTATGACATAAAACACTACACTCTAAAAAACTTTGGGCTGTTTTTCCTACCCAAATGCTGGGTTAAGACCGCCGACATGAAAGAGAGCATGCACATCACGTTAACATCAGAAGCCTCCAGTGCGAGAAGCCGTGATTTTCTCAGCGTGAAAGAAGCGAGAAGCGGGTGAAAGACATTACGTAAAGATTCAAAATGTAAAGTTATCATTCATTGTTTACGCCTGGGAGTATTTTGAGGTTTCATGAAAAGCAGAAATAACAGAGCTTATACTGAAAAATACGCGGACGACGTTTTCGCCTGAGAATCATTGCTCTTTTACTGAACCGAATAGGTACTTTTAATATAACGTCCGTGAGTGTCTTATGTGATATTTACATAAAATTGTACAATATCTGCACTTTTTGAGGTGTTAATAGACGGTTATGGTTATGGTTACACTCATAATTTGTTATCTTATTTTTCGCAGTTAAACTGAATGTACATTAGTTTCCTAAAGGAAACGGCGTAGCATAATTATTTTGCGGCTGTTGAAGTGGTAATTGTTAAAAGTAATTTTTTGCATGCAATATTTCAGACTTGTTGAGTTTGTGTCTTCATTGTGCCTGCACCGGGAGTTAACTAACATCACACAGAAGCCTGCTTGTGTGAGGAGGAGGCTTTTTTTCCCCTCCATCTTCGTCAGAAGAGAGGGAAAAAGGGGTTTAGTGCAAGTAAAATTAATTCCATTATATTATCAATTTGTTTATTTTTTTTTACTAAGACTAAAATAATGTTTGTTTTTGTAGATGTTGAAAGCTAGAGACAAGATAACTTAATTCTTTTGAGACTGATGTGAGTTATTTTTAGAAAATTAATGTTTCTGTTGTGTCCTGCCTGTTTACTTCACATTTTGATGCAACAACAGTACGATTACATGTTCATATTTTATTTAAACCAATGATGTTTGTGTTTTTCATTGCACAACTCAAGCCAGCTTTGGAGTTGTTTAATTTGGAGAGTCATCGTTCTTGGTCTTACCTCTTAAAGGATTAGTTCAAACTAAATATCATTTACTTGCCCTCAGGTCATTATAAAAGTCCTATAAGAATTATTGTAGAACAGAGTTATTGTAGAAGTAATCAATTTGTATATTTATATTGTCACACGTGTAGATGTGCTAAGTAAACACTCGATGAAGGAGATAACAAATAAGGCTTTTTAATAATACATGGGAGGAAAAAGGGCACATCCAAACACAAATCCAAATCGGGGTATCATACATCAATAGCGGACAAACGGGAACTAAACAGACAGGGTATTTAAACACAACGAAAGTAATGAGAAGAACGGGAACCTGCGGGGATTAATCAATTAACTAAACTAGGAATGGAATGTGACCAAATAGGGAAAAACACAAAAGGAACAGAAGTCCATGAATGTGACAGTTCGCCCCCTCCCGGAATCCTCGCACCGAGAGAGATAGTCCAGTGGAGGGATGGTGGAGGTTCAGGAGGTGGTTGTGGGGCGGGCAGGCAAGGGGCGGGCAATGGAGAGGGAGCATGAAGCAGAGTATCAGGGTGGAGTGGATGGAGGGAGGAGCCAGGGAGGAGCCCGGAGCAGGAGGAGCCAAATGGTGCTCCAGAGGCCAGCCGGTGGATGAGGAGCCCAAGAGGGAGCAGAGCAGCCGCAGGGCCAGGGTACCAGAGCAGAAGGCTCAGGCAACCAAGGCGGAGGCGGGGCACTGGAAGACCACTGCGGTGCTGGAGTGACTAAGGGTGGAGGTGGAGCTGGAGGGAAGGAGGAGCCTGACAGAGCCGGAGGGATGTAGCAACGAGGCAAAGCCAGAGGATGCATTTCATTTTACATGTTACTTTTTGACAGTTTTCTCCTGTTTTTAATGAATATTTACCTTTTGATCATTATTATTTGTCTGTAAAATTTATTTTAAAATGAACAAGATTTGTAGGTTTAGCCTAGCAATGTAGTAATTTTAAACCATAAAAAAAGCAACCCAGCATGCTAATAATAATAATCCAACTTGTTGGTTTAAAATAACCCAAATTGGGTTATTTTGGCAACCCAGGGTTGGGTGAAAAAGGGACGAACCCAACGCTGGGTTGCCAAAATAACCCAATTTGGGTTGTTTTCAACCCAGCAGTTTTTAGAGTGACTCCCTCTTTTTCTTAAATGTCATTTTCAATGAAAAAAATAGCCATTAAATATGTATAACCATGAAATATAAGAGGCTTATAGGAAATAAATACAAAGCAAACATTTCATGCAAACGTATGCTATATCAGCGCTGTACAACGTTAAAGATAAATATACACTCTAAAAAATGCTGGGTTGTTTCAACCCAACTTTGGGTCAAATATGGACTAACCCAACTTTTTGGTTAAAAATCTAATTACAAAATTTAACCCAACAGCTGGGTTAGTCCATATTTGACCCAAAGTTGCATTGAAACAACCCAGCATTTTTTAGAGTGTATAAAGTTATGAAACTAAACTTCGCGGCTAAGCCAAAACGATATGACCAGTAACAAATGATAGATTCACTAGATCAAAGATTACCTTTTAGTCTTACCCAAAACGAATTGTATCTCATGTTTAACCACAACAGACACATCACAGCCAGTGGCAAAGGTCAGAAGGACTAGTTGAGCTGGGGCTGCTCTTGGCGGGTTCATGAGCACCGAGTACCCGGTGAACGCCTGGAGCTTTTAACAACTACATTCTCACCTGAAAAACTCTTAAAACTACATTTCATGACACGATAAGAACAATATTTTGACAATTATGCATGATATCTCCTCCACCATTAATGCTTGCTAGATGTTGTGCAATGCATTGTAGGATACCTTTTGCCTCAAGTTCGCACAAGTCACCTCTTGAAGTATCCTCGATAAAAGGGGCTGAGCAAAACACATCCGAGGATTTGAACTGTACTTGGCTAGATGTGAACTCCGAATTGGTATAGTACTTGGGCAACGACTGATGGCAAATCACAAGTCCACAAGAGCACAAGTACAGAAAAGAAAGCATATTCAGAAGTGGGACAATCTCTGCCCTGAAGATTGAAGATTGGTTCAGGTGTGTTTGATGTGGGTTGGAGCTGAAATCTACAGGAAAGCAGCATTCCAGGAGCAGGGTTGGTGACCCCTGGTCTAAAGATTTAAAATATTGGAAAGCTGTTGTATTTATGATGTGGTTTATTCTATTTACCTGTTGACTAAACACTCTGGGGACCACAACGAAAGAAAGTTCAGCAGGACAGTGGAGTTTTTCCCAACTCCACATAAATACACATAAATGAAATTAG
Organism: Carassius carassius; assembly: GCF_963082965.1. NCBI lineage: Eukaryota > Metazoa > Chordata > Actinopteri > Cypriniformes > Cyprinidae > Carassius > Carassius carassius. The sequence goes on along the minus strand of NC_081787.1, from coordinate 25,041,221 downwards.
CTCATTTGGAGATTTTTCTCACAAAGGAGTAGCCAGAAAATCAGCGTGAAACATTAAGTTGTTATTTTGTCTATGCAAATGCCAGAATGACTTGAAATGGTTTAAAACAAACTGAGAATGGATTAACACCACAAAATTATTAACTGTTACAGTTATATTTTTGGTCTGACAAAATTAACTCATTTAAATAATCCCATGCATTAGTAAGTACTGTTATTTTTTTTTTCAAAACATTAATACATTTAAATGTACAACCATTTCATACTCACAGACCCTCTCTTCACAATATTGCCCTGCAAAGTCAACCAACCAAACATGCAAAATGACTGACAGGCAGAATGTGTTTTCTCACAGCAGGGCAGGCATGAAAGAGATGAGGATCTACTGTATATGCAGCTTTAGTATTAATTAAATCAAAAACAACCCAAGGAAATAAAGAATGTAATCCACAGATAAGTATAAACATGAGAGCCTCACAGACCAACACAAAGACAATACCACACAATAATCAGGCAGCATTATAAACACAAGATAATGAGTAACTAAACAAAACACCATAGGAGAAAGAATGACCGTCAACTTGGATCAGGAAAACTATTGTTTAGTGTAAATGATTGTTTATTGTAAATGTTGTTGAAGATTAGCCGACAGGCTGTCGATTCATTGAATGATAAGCTGTTTCCTCAAAATACAGTAGTTGTTTATTCAGCTTAGTGAAGCCTCTCCTCCATTAAAAAAAAAAAAAAAAAATCTTTCCCTGCATGTACTTCAGGCTTGCCATTCAGTGGTTTTGGAAATATAGTCATCAAAGGAAACAGTAAATACATAGCAACGTAAAAGCCCATACCAGACTGTGACAATATTCTCTTACGAATATGATTTGCACAGAACCAATAACTGCACATATGAATTAAATTTTTGCCATTGATATGAAATATTAAAAAAAGAACTATGTAATGTAGAAAATAATTATGAGAAAAAAATATCAAAACTAATCTCATATTTATTCAGTTTTAATTATCATACACTCATAAAAAAGTTCTGTATTTGCATCTTTTGTTCCATGAAAACTCTTTTACATCAAAGGTAACTTTACAATGCACAAAAGTTTATTTATATTTGTCTTCAGATTATTTAAATATTCTTAACTCTAGAAAAACAAACAAACAAACAGGTTATTTTTACCAAAAATGTATTTGTTCTAGATGTTATAAACAATATGCATCATTGTCTGTTAGGTGTTCTGGCTACCTTTTTATTTTGGTAAAAAGAAAAAATAACAACAACAAAAAAAGATTACCTGTACCTCTTGTTGCCTAACAAATCATAATGACGTCAGATGTACTACACAGTAGACTTCCAATATTAATTAGTGCCTGCTAGTTCTTCACACCCACCACTCCGAATGGCATATTGTATTTGTGTACAGCAGAGGGAGACTAAAACGCCTACAATTTCTGCCCTTATGTAGCAGCATTGATGGTGACGGATTAGGGAGTGCAACAGATTGCTCCTCAGGTGAGAATGCTCCGTGCCACCACAAATCCGTTTTTCATACTGTCTGGCAAGCATGTGAAAAAAAGGGAAAAATCAAAACAAAACAAACAAAGCTCACCAGGGACTAATTTAGCAAGAAACCCAGTGTTAAAATGCAGACCATTCATTCTTGTGCATTCCACTGACACCTGGTGAAGGATTGCACTGAAACAAGTGTGTTTCTCCAGAGGGCAACCAAGGGTAAAAGGCATTAGCTTCTGATTGAATCAGGTGGACTGTTGGTAAAACACAGCTGGATGAGGAATGACTATGAAAAGTTGGGCATGGGATTTTTGCCGCTTTCTCTTCCATTCATTTTTATTTAATAAGGATGTCAGTGAAAGAGCCAAACAGAGGCTATCACTTATATAAAAAGGCTTTTTTAAACAGAGTGCAGAGTGGAACAAATAGTTAATATGAGGCAAATAGATAGGTGAAGTTCTTAAATTGTAAAAAACAAAAACAAACAAACAATATATACAGTATACAGACCAAAAGTTTGGACACACCTTCTCATTCAAAGAGTTTTCTTTATTTTCATGACTATGAAAATTGTAGATTCACACTGAAGGCATCAAAACTATGAATTAACACATGTGGAATTTTATATGGAATTATATACATAACAAAAAAGTGTGAAACAACTAAAAATATGTCATATTCTAGGTTCTTCAAATTAGCCACCTTTTGCTTTGATTACTGCTTTGCACAGGTTCAGGTCCGACTGTGAGGCCAGGTCATCTTGGCGCAGCAACCCATCACTCTCCTTCTTGGTCAAATAGCCCTTGATGCCTTCAGTGTGACTCTACAATTTTCATAGTCATGAAAATAAAGAAAACTCTTTGAATGAGAAGGTGTGTCCAAACTTTTGGTCTGTAGGGTATATATATATTAATGCTTTGAAGTATTACAGTCCCAAGTGTGATGAGAATCTTGCTTTATTTCACTTGTTTACATTTATTACAGTTTATCCATGACAAGATTTTGCTGGACACGCATCCCTGATCAAATTTAGTAAGTGTGAGAAACATGGATGGTGTGCTGTTAGATAAGAGACTGCGTGGTTGTACAAATTAAGGTTTAATTGTTCTGTCTAACTGGTGTTCTGTCAGTCCTCTAACCACAAGGAGAAAAATGCAACTAAAGCTCTAGATCCATTTGTATTTACCAGCACAATTACTTGTTTAAAATACATTTAATTAAGCACATTTTCCATATTTTATCTATATAGGTAATATAAAAATAATATATTATAATAATAATATTTTTTAATTTCCAAATTTTTATCATAATATATTAATAGAACAGTTTGTTTTTAATGAAATAGATAGCACATAGTCAGATAAACATATTTATTCTTTTTTTTTAACCAAATTAAACTTGCTAGTCTATCCTAGGAGCATCAGGCAGACCTGAATGAGCCCATCACAAAGGAGGAAGTGTTAGAGGCATTTAAGGGTGTACTCACACTAGGCACAGTTGCCATGAACCGGGCCCGAGTACGATTGTCCCCCCTCCCCACTCCCCGTCTGGCCTGCACTCACATAGGAGGGTTTCAGCATTCGTGCCGGAGCACGCTTACGTCATTATGGTGCGCGACGGTTTCGGGATAAACAGGAAGACCGGCGCTCTCTGAACACAATGGAGTCCATCGCTCTGTTTTCTTTGTGGATAATTTTGTGTCGTTTGGCCCACAGCCCTCTCACAGCCTGTTGTTAAACAGATGTGTCGCCTTAGTGGCGCGAAAATTTTCACGTAATCGTGCTGCTCGTATGAGGAGGTTTGCAAGGTACCAGCTGAGCTTTTGGAGCGTCGCAAAACGCGACGCCACGCGTCCTGTTCCGTGCTCCAGCACGGTTAGCGCTCACACTGCATGCGAACCGCGCCCGAGTCCAACTGAACCGTGCTCTGGCCCACCTCTTCCAAGCGGGCCAGGGCCGGCCAATCGAGCCGCGCCCGGGCACGGTACGGAGCACTCACACTACTCAAACGAACCGCGCTTTGGTGGTCAAACGCACTCGGGCACGGTTAGTGTGAGTACACCCTAAGTCTCTGAAAGGTGGCAAGGCTCCAGGCTCTGATGGTTTTTACCAAAAAAAAATAAAAATTTTAGAACCTGTACATTGATTTATTTAAATAGGGGTGTTTACCGGCCACCTTAAACATGGCATATATTTCGTTGATCCAGTGAAAAAAAATAAAATAAAAATACTTGTTCAATGTGGATTTTAAGCTGTTATCCAAGCTGTTAGCAAGAAGACTTGAATCACTCCTCCCTCAACTAATAAACCCGGACCAGACAGGTTTTATTCAACAAAGGCTGTCATATCATGAGACTGTTAAATATAATACAGTATACACAAATATCCAAAACTCAAATGCTTGCCGTTTCCTTAGATGCAGAAAAGGTGTTTGACCGTGTGGAATGGACGTACATGTTTGATGTGCTTGGCAAGTTTAATTTATGTACAGACTTTATTAACTGGATTCGGACACTATACTGTGCACCAAACTGCTTTTGTTATTACCAAAGGCCTTCACTCTCTTCCTTTTCCATTAGGGTAAGGTACAAGGCAATGTGCCCTCTGTCCCCTCTCCTTTTTGCCGTTAATTCTGGAACCCCTTTCAGAGACTATTAGTTAGACTATTAGAACTCACACTGATATCCATTGAGATTGGTCAGTTAGTTCATAAATGTGCATTATATGCCGACAATATACTTCTATTTCTCACAAAGGCAGAAACTTCTATTCCACAGTTCTCAAGACTATTGGTTATTTGAGTTTGATATCGGGTTATAAGATAAATTACGATAAATCTGAAGCTATGCCCCTAGGACGAGACATCTCTGCTAGCTCATTGTTTCGTTGTCCTTTTAAGTGGCCTAGAACAGGTCTCACTTATCTTGGAATTCGACTTTCACCTGAATACAGAACTTTGGAAACTTAAGTTAGCCCCACTTATTAAGTATAAAAGACGATTTAGAGCTCTGGTTTAACCTCCCCATATCTTGGATGGGGAAAATTTATCTCATTAAAATGAACATCCTTCCACAAATATTATATTCCATGTAAATGTTACCACTCTGGTTCCTAAAAAGAATATCTCAGATTTGAAAATAATTTTTTCAAAATGTATCTGGCAAGGGAAAAAGCCAATGGTTAAGATGAAGATTTTAAAACTGACAGTAGATAGTGGTGGACAGGCATTACATAACTTAGAAATGTACAATTGGGCTTGCCATACCTGTATAATATTTAATTGGCTGCATTCTTATTTGAAATCCCAGCCCTGCATGGATGCCATACTCGTTGTTAAGTCTGCTTACGAGTAGTAAGGGCCTTAAGTTATGGCTTGAAATTAAAAATAACCCTATCATATTCAACATAGTTAAAGTATGGCAGGACATTATGAAATGTGCAGGGAAAAGGGGCTTTTTATTAAGTCTGACACTTCTGACTGGAAATAGAGATTTTATCCCTGGTGTTCAAAATTCCTTATTCCACAGATGGCATGAAAAGGGTATAGGGGTGGCTGGTGTTTTATTTTTGGATAACATTTTAATGTCTTTTAACCAACTAAAGGACAAATGTGAGCTTGAAATTGGTAGTTTTTGGGGATACCTTCAGATTCGTCATTTTATTAACTCATTTATTAACTGGAAATCTCAAGCCTTCTGTGGAAATGCCTGTATACTGCGATATAGATAATCTTTTCTTTGTTGAAAATGACCAACTCACGACACCTTATTTCAAAAGCTTTCCTTTTTTTTTATTCAGTTAATCACAGTGGTATTGATCATATTTGGCGTATTTGGGAGAAAGATCGATGACAACTGGGTAGCTACTGTACACTTAAATCTATTAGAAGTATATTTATGTACGTGCAATAGACTGGTCAAAATGCAATACAAATTATTGCTAAGACTCTACATTACCCCACAAATTTTGATTAAGATGAATAGTAACCACTCTCCATTATGCAATAAATGCCAGGGTGAAATTGGAACTTTCATGCATTGTTTTTGGCATCTTCCATTCATCACGAAGTTTTGGGAGGGGGTAGCAAAGAAATAGGTGACAAATGTAAAATAAACTTTACCAAGGACCCTATTTTGTCTTTTTTCTTTTCACTAGGTTTGCCAGCAAAAGATTGCTTTAACCACTAATCCGGTTTCTACTCTGTGACAAACTCCTGTTACTTGCTAGAAAATGCATTCTTATTGAGTGGATTCCCTCTAGACCCCTATCTCTTTCCCTTTGGTATTGGGAGATCTTTAAAATATTGCCTATGAGGAGACTAACTGCAGTGGTTAAGGGAGACAGTGGGGAACATCTTCCAACCAGTTTACAATAGATTATATTTAAGGAAAGATTTGTATTTGAATAAGTTTTCTTTTTTCCTGAATAACTGGTTTACTTATATTGTATGAGATAGAATGAATGCAAATAGCTAGGTCAAGAGGTTCGTGATAGGCTGAGAATTGTATATATTTTATTTTCATTGTATATTCTATTTTTTATACAATGAACAGCATTTTTTTGTACAGATAGATAGATAGATAGATAGATAGATAGTCTCAGATTCAAGAGCACATCGTCAGACAAACATACAAAAATGACCAAGAATGTGAGATATGATACTGATTCATCTATATGGATCTCTGCATAAACAAGATAATCCCTGTCTTTTGAAAAAATAATGAGCTCGCTGGAAACTATTTCCAGTTCAACTTCAATTTTGCTGAACCAAAACAGTGGATTTAAATCTCTGTGCCACTTCAGCTGAAGTGCAGAAATTCATTTAAGAGGTATTTCCCTTCATCCTTTGTAATGCAAGTCCAGAACATTCAATTTAATGCTCTCCAGACTGTAGAGGGATTTTGGGGATGTTCATTAGCCTGAGCTATTGCCAGTATCATATACATTGTTAATAGTGAACAAAATTAGGTGCAGAAGAAAAATGCGTAGTGACACAACAGCGACAGAGAAATGGGCCATGGCTGAAATCGCCTGCAGTGAACAAGCGCTAAATAATGCACTGGGCATGCTGAAGAGGCACCCTGTATTTAAAGAGGCAAATGTGGATGAAGTAGTCTGGTGTCATGGTGATGACAAGCTTTGAATGTTAATGTTCAGCCAATGAATGTGGAGGGGAAAAGTGCAATCTGGCAGTTTCTGATAAACAGTGCATGAGGCACTTTGAGATTACAGGCTAATTATTTAAATTTGCCTCAGTGTTTGAAAATTAAAATACATTTCTGACCCCATTTTGAACTGTGAACTGAGAGGGCAAGACCTCTGTGCCAGTATCACCCTGGGTAACTTTATACACAGTCGGATGAACAAATAGAAGCTGGCATAATCGTTAACACTGCAATAATTAAAGGTCTTTACCGGGAAGGCCAAAAAGAAGTGTCGGGATCCAGTTCAGCTGAACTCTGTCACCCACAGGACATGAATACAATGAAAATGTGCTAAATCATAATTCCAAGATTACTTATTAACATATAAGTATACACTTATACTTGAACACATAAAATGTGTGGGGTGGGAGGCGGGATCATAATGATTGTTTTCTTTAAAGGAATTAAAGTATTTATATAGATGTAAGAAAAAAAGAGATCAGATCACTTTGTGCATGTATGTGGACATCAGCCGACTGTCAAAAAATGATGTGACTCAAACTGTCCAAGAGCCACACAGGGAAGTACAGGGAAGTTTACTTTCTATTTTGAAAGGCAACTGCCAATGCAAATAGTAGACTGTGAGGCAGCTTACTAGGTTTAGGTAAATATGCTAAAATAAATCTAGATCATTTATTTTAAAATAAATTATTCTTAGTTAAAAGGACCAAAACATTAGAAAGGTAAGATGTTTCTGTGACAGACATGGAGGTTAACCTCCCACGTGAACAATGCTTTTTTTTTTCTCTTAAGCAGAAATGGGACTTGGAAGTCAGTTATACATTTTTGGTGTTAATGTATTCGGGTCATTCATTATGTACAACAAAAGGTTTTATGTATATTGCTGAGGCCTGAGGTCAGTGTTCTTGCCATAGGGTAATTATTTTTGATACTCTGGAGAGTCAGTTTCCCTCAAACCTTCCAAACTGAATCTTTATTGAATAAGCTCAACTCTAGCATACCTTGTGGCCACAGAGTCAAGTCAAGTCAAGTCACCTTTATTTATATATCGCTTTAAACAAAATACATTGCGTCAAAGCAACTGAACAACATTTATTAGGAAAACAGTGTGTCAATAATGCTAAAGGATAGTTAAAGGCAGTTCATCATTGAATTCAGTGATGTCATCTCTGTTCAGTTAAATAGTGTCTGTGCATTTATTTGCAATCAAGTCAACGATATTGCTGTAGATGAAGTGACCCCAACTAAGCAAGCCAGAGGCGACAGCGGAACCGAAACTCCATCGGTGACAGAATGGAGAAAAAAACCTTGGGAGAAACCAGGCTCAGTTGGGGGGCCAGTTCTCCTCTGACCAGACGAAACCAGTAGTTCAATTCCAGGCTGCAGCAAAGTCAGATTGTGCAGAAGAATCATCTGTTTCCTGTGGTCTTGTCCTGGTGCTCCTCTGAGACAAGGTCTTTACAGGGGATCTGTATCTGGGGCTCTAGTTGTCCTGGTCTCCGCTATATTTCAGGGAAGTAGAGGTCCCTTCTAGGTGCTGATACACCATCTGGTCTGGATACGTACTGGATCCGGGTGACTGCAGTGACCCTCTGATATGGATACAGACTGGATCTCGTGGCTACGGTGACCTCGGAATAAGAGAGCAAGAGACAAATATTAGCGTAGATGCCATTCTTCTAATGATATAGCAAGTACATAGGGTGTTATGGGAAGTGTTCCCGGTTCCGGTTTAACTAATTAATGCAGCCTAAAAATCCTTTAACGGATTTGGATATTAAAAGCATATTAGTATGTTAAGTGTAAACCAGGTTAAAGAGATGGGTCTTTAATCTAGATTTAAACTGCAAGATTGTGTCCGCCTCCCGAACAATGTTAGGTAGGTTATTCCAGAGTTAAGGTGCCAAATAGGAAAAGGATCTGCCGCCCGCAGTTGATTTTGATATTCTAGGTATTATCAAATTGAGTTTTGAGAACGTAGCGGACGTAGAGGATTATAATGTAAAAGGAGCTCATTCAAATACTGAGGTGCTAAACCATTCAGGACTTTATAAGTAATAAGCAATATTTTAAAATCTATACGATGTTTGATAGGGAGCCAGTGCAGTGTTGACAGGACCGGGCTAATATGGTCATATTTCCTGGTTCTAGTATGAACTCTTGCTGCTGCATTTTGGACTAGCTGTAGTTTGTTTACTAAGCGTGCAGAACAACCACCCAATAAAGCATTACAATAATCTAACCTTGGGGTCATAAATGCATGGATTAACATTTCTGCATTTGACATTGAGAGCATAGGCCGTAATTTAGATATATTTTTGAGATGGAAAAATGCAGTTTTACAAATGCTAGAAACGTGGCTTTCTAAGGAAAGATTGCGATCAAATAGCACACCTAGGTTCCTAACTGACGACGAAGAATTGACAGAGCAACCATCAAGTCTTAGACAGTGTTCTAGGTTATTACAAGCAGAGTTTTTAGGTCCTATAATTAACACCTCTGTTTTTTCAGAATTTAGCAGTAAGAAATTACTCTTCATCCAGTTTTTTATATCGATTATGCATTCCATTAGTTTTTCAAATTGGTGTGTTTCACTGGGCCGTGAAGAAATATAGAACTGAGTATCATCAGCATAACAGTGAAAGCTAACCCCATGTTCCCTGATGAGATCTCCCAAGGGTAACATATAAAGCGTGAAGAGTAGCGGCCCTAGTACTGAGCCTTGAGGTACTCCATACTGCACTTGTGATCGATATGATACATCTTCATTCACTGCTACGAACTGATGGCGGTCATATAAGTACAATTTAAACCATGCTAGTGCACTTCCATTAATGCCAACAAAGTGTTCAAGTCTATGCAAAAGAATGTTGTGGTCAATTGTGTCAAACGCAGCACTAAGATCCAATAAAACTAATAGAGAGATACACCCACGATCAGATGGTAAGAGCAGATCATTTGTAACTCTAAGGAGAGCAGTCTCAGTACTATGATACATTCTTAATCCTGACTGGAAATCCTCACATATACCATTTTTCTCTAAGAAGGAATATAATTGTGAGGATACCACCTTTTCTAGTATCTTGGACAGAAAAGGGAGATTCGAGATTGGTCTATAATTAACTAGTTCTTTGGGGTCAAGTTGTGTTTTTTTTTTGATGAGAGGCTTAATAACAGCCAGTTTGAAGGTTTTGGGGACATATCCTAATGACAATGAGGAATTAATAATAGTCAGAAGAGGATCTATGACTTCTGGAAGCACCTCTTTTAAGAGCTTAGATGGTATAGGGTCTAACATACATGTTGTTGGTTTAGATGATTTAACAAGTTTATACAATTCTTCCTCTCCTATGGTAGAGAATGAGTGGAACTGTTCCTCAGGGGGTCTATAGTGCATTGTCTGATGCGATACTGTAGCTGACGGCTGAATGGTTGCAATTTTATCTCTAATAGTATCGATTTTAGAAGTAATGTAGTTCATAAAGTCATTACTGCTGTGGTGTTGGGAAATGTCAACACTTGTTGAGGCTTTATTTTTCGTTAATTTAGCCACTGTATTGAATACATACCTGGGGTTATGTTTGTTTTCTTCTAAAAGAGAAGAAAAGTAATCGGATCTAGCAGTTTTTAATGCTTTTCTGTAGGATAGGTTACTTTCCCGCCAAGCTATACAAAATACCTCTAGTTTTGTTTTCCTCCAGCTGCGCTCCATTTTTCGGACTGCTCTCTTTATGGTACGAGTATGCTCATTATAGCATGGTGTCAAACGGTTTTCCTTAACCTTCCTTAAGTGTAAAGGAGCAACTGTATTTAAAGTTCTAGAAAAGAGAGTCCATAGTTTTTGTTATATCATCAAGTTGTTCTGAGGTTTTGGATATGCTAAGGAATTTGGATACATCAAGAAGATAACTTAAAAGGCAGTCTTTTGTGGTAGAAGTGATGGTTCTACCATACTTGTAACAAGAAGTAGAATTTACAATTTTGGCTATATGAAGTTTGCACAAAACTAAATAATGATCTGAGATATCATCACTTGGCTGCATAATTTCAACACTATCAACATCAATTCCAGTTCCAACATCAATTCCAACATCAATTCCAGACAGTATTAAATCTAGAGTATGATTTCGACAATGAGTAGGTCCTGAAACGTGTTGTCTAACCCCAATAGAGTTCAGAATGTCTATAAATGCTGTTCCCAATGCATCTTTTTCATTATCAACATGGATATTAAAATCACCAACTATTAAAACTTTATCTGCAGCCAGAACTAACTCAGATGTAAAATCACCAAACTCTTTAATAAAGTCTGTATGGTGCCCTGGTGGCCTGTATACAGTATCCAGTACAAACATAACAGGGGATTTATCATTAACATTTGTTTCTCTGGATAATGATATATGAAGCACCATTACTTCAAACGAGTTATACTTGAAGCCTGCCCTCTGAGAAATCCTGAAAACGTTGTTATAAATTGAAGCAACACCTCCACCTTTGCCTTTTAGACGCGGCTCATGTTTATAACAGTAATCTTGGGGGGTGGACTCATTTAAAATAATGTAATCATCAGGTTTTAGCCAGGTTTCTGTCAAACAGAGCACATCTATATTATGATCAGTGATCATATTATTTACAAAAAGTGTTTTCGTAGAAAGGGATCTGATATTCAATAAGCCAAGCTTTATCATTTGTTTATCCATATTGCATCTGTTTTTTATTTATTGAACGTCAATTAAATTGTTAATCTTAACTTGGTTTGGACTTATTTTCTAGTTCGGGGAACAGACACAGTCTCTATAGTGTGATATCTAGGTGAAAGAGTCTCTATGTGCTGAGAATTAGCTGACCTCTGTGACATGAGGCAGCTAGCAGACGGTCGGTTTAGCCAGTCTGTCTGCTTCCTGACCTGGGCCCCAGTTAGTCAAGTATAAACACTAAGACTATTTGCCATATTTCTATAGAGAATAGTGGCGCCACCCCAGGAGGGATGAAGACCATCTCTTTTCAACAGGTCAGGTCTGCCCCAAAAGCTCGTCCTATTGTCTATGAAACCTATGTTATTCTGTGGGCACCACTTAGACATCCAGCCATAGAGTGATGACAATCTGCTATGCATCTCGTCACCACGGTAAGCAGGGAGGGGACCAGAGCATATTACAGTGTCTGACATCGTGCTTGCAAGTTCACACACCTCTTTAATGTTATTTTTAGTGATCTCTGACTGGCGAAGTCGAACATCATTAGCGCCAGCATGAATAACAATCTTACTGTAATAACAATCTTACTGTACACAGAGGAAATGTAGAGAACAGAATAGAGCTCTCTATTATCTGACTCTCTGTGAATACAAGAGCATTAAATACAAAGCTTTGGGTCTTTTTTTTGGCTGCCATCTTGATCATAATTTTCTGGCTGCAGTGATCACATGGGATATGTTTGAAATGGCATTCTACCATACTTCTAAAAATATTTGTGATGGTTTATCCCACAATTAAACATGTTCAAGCAAGAATGATGGTTAAATTGAAAGCAATTCAAAGCAAGGCATTTTATTTTAAACTGTCATTGTTTAAAATGAAATAGATAAGATTATTTATTTTTTTTTGTAAAAAGTGATGTGACATTCAGCCAAGTATGGTGACCCATACTCAGAATTCGTGCTCTGCATTTAACCCATCCAAAGTGCACACACACACAGCAGTGAACACACACCCGTAGCAGTGGGCAGCCATTTATGCTGCAGCACCTGGGGAGCAGTTGGGGGTTCAATGCCTTGCTCAAGGGCACCTAAGTCGTGGTATTGCCGGCCCAAGATTCGAACCCACAACCCTAGGGATAGTCAAACTCTCTTACCACTAGGCCACGACTTCCTAAGACTTTAATATAGAGACCAATTCTCACTATTAACTACTTGCTTATTAGCATGCCAATTATTAACATATTGACTGTTTATTAGCACTTATAAAGCATTTATTGTACATTACCATATTCTACATCCCTAATTCTACTCAATAACTAAGTGTAATAACTACCTTAGGGGAGAGCGGGGCACAGAGCAACACTTTTTTAACTTTCTCTCTTTGTGTACATATATATATATATATATATATATCCACAGTAATTTTACACTTGTCTAGTATAAATATGTCGCTTTGTTTCATAATTACAGTGTATACATTTTTCTTTATCTACCCTCAAAAATCAAAAATAAAAGTGGAATTTAAAACTGGTTAGTGTATTCTGCTAGTTATCAAACCATTCAAAAATTATCTGAACGGATAAATAACAGATTAAAGATTAAAATAATAGCAGATTTGTCTCATTTTCAATGAATAAACAAATAATAATAAAAAAAACTGAGATGAAAATGTTCTTTCTTTAAAAAATAATACAAAAATTAAGATTACAAAATTAACTAAATCAGTGTTATTTTAAAATCATAAAATATTGTAGTTCATATATATATATATATATATATATATATATATATATATATATATATATATATATTACATTTTAACGTTAAACAATATTTTTTTTGTGTGTGTGTTTTTTTTCATTTTATTATTATTTAAATATTTATATATATATATATATATATATATATATATATATATATATATATATATATATATATATATATATATATATATATATTATTTCTACATAGTTTTTATATTTTCAGTTTTAATTTGAGTTATTTTAGCACAAGTTAAAGGGATTGTTCACCCAAAACGCACTAAGGGTGTGCTTAACTTATGACATTATATAAGATTATTTTACTGAATTTTTTTTTTCTTTTTTTTTTTGCAAATTTTACTGTTTTTTTTTTTTATTATTATGTTTAAGTAACACGAATCAGTAGCGACCACTTGATGCAACTCTTTTTAAGTTAACTTGACAACCATCTTGTTAAAATGCCTGAGCAGCTATTTTCTAGTGAAGTGAACTTTTCTAGTGAAGTAAAGCTCCTGTCTGCTTGAATAGTGCTAGTTGACACATGGCCTTTGGCTGAAATCTGATCAGCACATGAAATGTACAGTACATATCTCATCGGAGCTACAAAATCAAATTTGGGTTTCAAACCCACTGTTTAGAACTGATCGTTGACACTGTAATTTTGCAAGAGATGAAATCCGCTCTGTTTGTTCATAGAGTTTAGCCAGCATTCAATACATCTAGAACATCTGAAGTACTCATAATTAAATTGTTAGTATGAAATGACTTTCTTCTATAACAGCTGAGAATATCTGTCACTGGAAAAGATGGAAAACTAGAATTGTTTGCCTTTGCTCATGAACTAATTTGCATAGTTATGAACTCAACACACATGAGATAATATTAGAAATGTTTATTTCTTCCTATACCCTGACTTTTGACCTGTTCTCAAATGCAAAAATGCTTGTTCGTACTGTATTTTAATAAGGCTTTGCATTTTAAAAGGTGTTAGTTCGACAGCTGACAAAAGCTCCGAACCTTGAGCACATGTGCGAGTGTTCAGTATAGCCTGAGTCAATTACTCACATGAATGCACTGGGATAAGTACAAGTTTTAATCAGGGCTATGGTGACTGCTTTAGTTCCTGCAGGATATAAGGGCTTGCTGGAACTCCATCCAGGCTCACTTTCCACCACTGTTTGTTACCTAAACTAGAAACAGGCATAATCGACGGCAGATTCGACAGAATTCTCCCTGTGGACACAAACAAAGTGCTTAAGCAACACTTAATGAATCCACCTCTACAATGTGTAGAGCAAATGGAGATGCTTCTTTATTGGCATTTAGGAAGAGGAAACTTCATTTCGCTTGTTCGTAGTATTGATCGACCACAATCATAAACAGTTGGGGACTCTTCCTGTTCAAAGTGAGCTCATGCTGGGCAGATGTGAAGAATAGCTTGTCACTGGAATCCATTAAGGGGATTCCTCAGAAACACAAGCTTTTCCTAAATAGCCATCAACTTCACAGTTAAGTGCTTATTATTACTTTGTTTCTTTTCTCCCCTGGCTCTTATGACACTTGAACATTAATTTGATTAATGTTTAAATCCACCCTGACTACATGCAGCCACACAAGAAAACTAAGGAAATTCCTTTGTCATCCATCAAGTTTGTTGAGTTGTTTATCAATATGTTGGCCCATGAACGTGTTGTACAACCCTATGAAAAGACTAAAAGGCCTCCTCTTTCTTCTGTGAAATGGGTAGCTCTCTGGGAAAGTCATCGCCACAGCAGGGGAAGCAAATTACTGTCTTTTCAGAATGACAATCACATTTAAAACAGCATTTACTTAAACTAAACAAGCTTTTTACAGTGACACTTGATTTATGATATTTAAAGTGATACTTTTAGAAAGTGAAAATAAGCAACATTCTTTAAGAATGGGGCTGAAATAAAGCAGCTTTTGCAATTTCTTCTATGCAACTTTCTGCTGCTAAATGGGAGATGCAGCAACTAATGCAGAAAGCAGCTATTTGTTGGGCACTGAGACATCTAACAATTGCAAATACAATGTGGTTTCCAGCTTCAATATGATTTGCTCTCAGGTGATTCCTCTCAAATGGACAAGAAGGAGAGATACATGAAAGTTATGACAGTGAAGCCATTCTCTTATTTGTACACAGGTAGTTGATGGCCAATAGGCTTTGTATTTTGATGGAGCTAATGAAGTTGAGAGCCACTAGCCAGCTGTACCCTTCAGTGATGCTTTCCATTGAAGATAATGAAACCATAGGGGAGACTGTAAACAGGATCTAAAATGAGCCCAAAGCCTGTCAATGAACTAAGAGCCCCTGTGTTTGTCAATTACTGTACATCTCACATCCTTCAGGCTCGTTAAGCATATGTTTTAAATTGGGTGACACAGATGGGCTAACAAATAGGGCTAACAACTGTTTATATTACATGTCTGCATTGTAAAACAGTGAAAACGTGAGCACATTGTTGGACTTAGAAAAATATCAATCAGTCCTTTGGGTAAATGACGATTATTATTATTATTATTATTATTATTATTATTATTATTATTTTTTTTTTTTTATGAACCAATTCACAAAACCAGTCTGAACAGTTGTTCAGTAATTGCTGAGAAAATATCCTCAAATAAAGATCAAGATGTTAAGATTAACATATTGCTTTAGAAGTCAATATGTTGTTTCTATTAAGTCCTTAGAATTTAATATAAGTCTATCACTGCTCTACAGTCTAGAAAATAAATTTTACAGCTTTAAAACTCTGTAATTTCTTCTTTTCATGTATGGAAACTTTTAACATGGTAATAAGCATTAGTAAATGTGTTATTGTTTATAGACAGTATTCATGTTTTGCTGGTAACATCATTGGTCTCTTTAACTAATAATTGTGTTGATTATTCACATCTATAGGCACAGGAGAACATACTAATCATCTTGCCTAAAGCAGAACACAAATGTGCACACATAAATTCATTCTTAACCTTATTCTAATGATAATGGTATTAACTAATTCTAATTAAATGTCTCTGTACAGATTTATGTTTTAAAATTTCACCCAAAGTACATTTATATATTCATGATAAATGAACATGGTTTCTCTATTCAGTTGTTCCCACATTTTTCCCCTTAAAATGTAGAATACATTTTAGAATAACATTTATAGATGAATCAAGATTTTTTTCATGAAAACTGTAGATGCACAGTCAGTGAACCCACTATCCGCACTGCAAAAAAAATGTCTTATCTTACTTAGTATTTGTGACTGGTTTCTAGTCAAAATATAAAAAAAAAAACTAAATTAAGTGCATTTTGCTTAAAACTGTTACGGTTGCTGGGAGAAAAAGGGACCCAAGAGCAGATTCGCAGTTTGCCAAATTTATTAAACAAAAACAGGCAATAGTCCAAAACAAAGACAATAGTCCAAAACAAACGCTGGCAATCAGCAACCAGGTAAGGAATCCAAAACTGAATTGTGTACGGGAACTGGGTACACCAAAAAGACAAAAAAAACAAGATTAAATAAACAAACAGGGCATGAAAACTAGGCACAACTAGAGCAAGATAGTTTTAAGGGCAGTAGTGAAACGGATGGTAGCCAAGACACACTGACAGTGAAGCACAGAAAGAGAGAAGCATAAGTATATAAGACAATAAATGTGAAATTGAGAGACAGGTGTGTGTGAGCTGGAACACTAATTAGGATAAGGTGCAGCTGTGAAGGCAGAGTGAGTGGAATTAACCACTTACATAACACAACAGAAGGCCTGATGATCAAACCAGTGTCCTGACAAAAACAAGTAAAATGATCTGCCAGTGGGGTAAAATATTCTTAAAACAAGAGTATTTTACTTACCCCACTGGCAGATAAATTTGCTCGTTTTAAGCAAAATGCACTTTATTTAGTTTTTTTTTCCCCCTTGAAAACAAGACTAAACATCTTAAGTCATTTGGCTTATCTAGTAAAAGTATCTTGATTTAAGAATTGTAAGATTTTTGACTAGAAACCAGACAAAAATACTAAGATAAGCCATTTTTTGCAGTGCACAAATGCCCTGCAAGGTCTAAGAAAAATCCGACTAAATAATCCTATATTTATTTTAGGAAAACAGAATATTCTAAACACGTGCATATTCCATCATTGTGAGCGTTTATGTGAATAATGTTACATGATTCAAGCACAGGTTAATACAGTTGACCTGGATTAGGATGTTTCATATGACATGTGTTTTATTCCAAGTCTTCTGAACAAGTCAAACAATAGCTTTGTGTGTGGAACAGACAAAGCTGTTATTCACTGAAATTTATGAAATGTGCAGTAGCTCACTAAAGTATAGCTGAAATGGTGTGATAGATGTTTATTTAACAGTTTAGTATTATGTAGTAGTGCTTTACATTTTATTATATGATTTGTTATGTTTTATGCATTGTGTCTTGATATTTATAATGACCAGATGTTGGAAAAGACCATTTCCTATGAATAACTGGAGGACGGGGTTCTGTAGTCGTTATGCAAAATCACAAAATGTGATACTATCAGGCCTAAATGACAGTCTTTTTAGAACCATCCGTTCTTCACACTTTATGTCCCTATAAACCAGCTCTCTGCAGGAGAAAACAGCAACACGGAGAACTGAAGAAAAAAATAAGCACTGTGAAGTGCAAGCTCTGCAAAATGCTAATAAGAATATAGCACTGAGAATTTATTGCATTTTTAATGGTTAAAAAATATATTAAAAATAGTAAATGAATTAAGATGTTTGTTATACAATTGACCTTGTGCCAAATACACATGCACTGCAGGAGATTAAATGAAAAGTACTGAAGATTATTATTATTATTATTATTATTATTATTATTATTATTATTATTATTATTATTATTTTAAATTCAGATGCAATGAAACATGTTTTGTGATTCAGTCTGACACCCTTTTCCCACCAAGCAGTAAAGCATGAATAATTAATAAGGTTGCATTATTTGACTTTCTGTCGGTTGTAGGTACAGTGTTTTATTAATTAATTTATTTATTTATTTTAAGATTCACATTTCTCTTTGATTTCATTAGGGGTTTGTTCCTTTAATTAAATTGTTGGTTGATTTCTACCCTCATCATGTTTCCTAAGTGTTGAGGTGTGTGTGTAACATTTTAAAGTATGTCATGTCAGTAGTATAATGAGTTAAAAAAGCAGTTCTCATACAAAACATGAGATAAAGAACTTTTGTCCCAAGTCGGTAATAAAAATGTAAATATTACGGTATCAGGTTTTTTTAAGTTACTAGTGGTATCAAGTACCCGGACAGCCCGGTTCTTGATGCGCTCTCTTCATAAAAGCACTGAGACGTGGCGACATCAAAAGGAGGAAACACACCAAACTAACAAAACACTTTAAAGGCAGACAACCAGATAAAATGAAAGAGTTCAAGCACGTAAGTTCAATTGTGTTTCCCATACATTGATTTATTTTTGGCTGCCACAATATCAAAACTGACCGCCACAAATAGACTTTCCAAAATGCTTTGACATGAGCACTGCATGTGTCAAAGTCAAACGCGGTGCGGGTGTTTTTATATCACTGTATTTTTGAAGGAAACCGACTGTCTTTTGGAAAATTATGGATATCATTTCACTTCATCTTATACATGAAATATATATATATAGCCAGATAACCTGATTCAGTGTGATGGCTGAGCCTGTTTCTGAGAGCACAACAGGCCAATCCGTGATTGGATTATCGACACAGATAACCGTAAATCATCTTCCATTATCAATAAGTGCGAGCAATAGCCCTGCTTGATATAGTAACTCTACTGCACCAGCTCTGCACTAACTGTTGACTGATTAACAGTGGGATTAATAAGATTTCCCCCAGTGGATGGCTAAAGATTTGCTAGCTTGTATTTACTACTCCAGTGTATGCCTCTGAATTAACATGTTCTTGTATCCCCCTTAACAGGTGCTCTGGGGGGGGGGGGGGGTATCAGTTGCTCACCCCCAGCTGTGCTGACCAAAAGCACAATGGGAAACGACTCGCTGATGACACAACGTAATGCTCATTGGTTCAAACAGACGTTGTGTTGCATTCTCTTCTAAAAAGTTTATTATTTTGTTTATTTTTTCTGTGTAAATCAATGTAAATCTGATACATTGTCATAATGTGTTTAAATTATGCATGAATATTCCCACACACCATTATAGTGTGATCTCTGAAATATGTGATAGTTCTCATATTTGAAAAAAAAAAAGATAAAATAAAAATGCATGATGAATATATCTTTTAAATGGAATAAATAGTAAGCACTTTTGAGTGTCTTGATCATCATATTTTTTCATATAAAAGCAACAGAGCTGAAATTATGTCTTGTTTATCAGCAACATAGCTCATGAGTGTGTGAATAAAGCGATATCCACTTTTGGTGATGTAGATGTCGGTTCTACTTTGAGAGCTCAGAATGGTCCGTCTTGACTGCACTTATTTCACTCCTCCCCTCATTGCAGATGCCTACTAGGCAGACTAGGCACATCTCAAATGAGCCTATACACTTACTGAGACAGTCCACTCGTTTACATTATTAGGGGACAAAACAGCTCTCTGCTTTTGGATAATGTGAGCAGTTGTCCTCACTCTCAGGTCACAAGGAATTTTGGTTGCAGAGTTTAAACTGGTACTTTCTTGCAATAGATGCCAGCTTGACATATGCTCTTCTCTCGTTGACCACTACTGTTGTGTAGACCCCTCTATGTTCAGTTTTGGCTTTGCTTTGTTGCAGTCCAGACAATGTATTATTGAATCATCCTCATCATCTGTATCCATGTCAGAACTATGGTGGGGATCAGTGTAGATTTTGATTCAGTCTCGTTTTAACATTCAGAATGAGTGATTCTTGATTTTGCCTAAGTGCAATTTGCTGTTATTTTAATCCCTGAGCCTTTGTTGGAATATTATTGTGGTACCTGACAATCCTGACATTTGGCTACTTGTCCAATCCACTGTCGTGAAGGGAAACCATACCCATTCTTTACAGACTGTGAGCAAATGCAAATATGGAAATGGTTGTTACGTCATGGCTGCATCCATGTTATAAGCATGGTCAGTACTTAGTGTGGTTAACTATACCTTGATGTTCCATTCTTGTGCATCATCTAGGTGACCAGCACATGCCTCACCAGTGTCACTCTTCTGTTTTATTCACAGTTGCACGTTACAGATTCACTTCTTTGTCAATAAAGTGCATAGTGGCGTCAAGTACCTGTAGTTGTCATTTCTCAAATGTCCTGTGGTTTCTCTTGAGAGTGACTTGCCATCCTTGCTCAAGCATTATTGTCCTGCATGCACTGCACTGAGTTTTCTTGATAAAATGGTTCTGCTTGAGGGTAGATTATTGGAAGAGTCTCCCGATACAGTTTTAATGATTTCTCTTGGTCTAACATCATTTACTATATTAATTGGCCGGCAAAGCAAGGTTTTTTTTAAATAATTTTTTATTTACCCATAAAACTTCACACTCTATAACTGTACGACACTTGTAATTGCAAGTAGATTGGTAGAGACCTTTATAGAGTTTTGACAGGAGGTGAAATGTCAAAAACAAACAACTTCTGTGGTAATTAAATTCAGTTTGATTTCAGTTTGTAAATTTTTTTTTTTTTTTTTACAAAAATCTGTTGGCCAACTCTTGTTATACAATCCATCTAACATTCCTTCATTGCTGTTACACATCTTTCACCAGGATGGCTAGATAGGTGATGCAGACATCATCCCAAGTCTTAAAGAGGTTATATGATGCTGCTAAAAATAACATTATTTTGTGTATTTAGTATAATGCAATGAGTTTATTTGCTTTAAGGAAAAAAAAATAAGATAAATAAAAAAAAAAAAAAAAATATATATATATATATATATATATATATATATATATATATATATATATTCTGTAAATTATTGTTGCTCCTCTATGCCCCACCTTTTTGAAAAGCGAGATGTTTACTGAATGTCCAATTATCCAGTGTGTTGTCATTGGCCGAATACACACAGCGTCTCCATGACATGGTGGTGGCAGCAACAATTCTATAGCGAGAATCAAAGTTATGCCTTCTTTCTTTGTGTGGACATTTGGGTGGTGTTATGCAAATCTTCCCACACAGTGATGTAGACATGTGGGGGTGTGTTTAAATTAGGCATTTTAGTAGGGCGTGGACAAGTCTTTACTTTTATAAAGAACATTTCTCTGGGTTTGAAACTTCAATCTTGGCAACTTTAGGGATCTTATCTATGCACAAACAGCTTGTAACACTTCAAAGAGAACGGAAAACTTGATTTTGCATCATTATGACCCCTTTAGGTTTAATTGTGTATATTAAATTTTTCCAATGAATCACACAAATTTACATTTTAATTTGGGTTAGGGTTAGGGTTACAGCACTATTTTTTATAAATTAATTCAGTAAAAAAAAAAAAAAAACATGCATACTTGTATACCATAATCTGCTGTTCTGAACTTCCAGAAAAAAGTAAAGAAGCTTTCATTGGGGTCTTTTCAAATGTCACTTTTTATATATATATATATATATATATATATATTTTTTTTTTTTTACCCCTTTTTACATATTAATACCTACATGTTAAATGTCAGTACCTTTTGAAAAGTTAATGTCAAAGTAACAGCTTTTGTGCATTTAAAAAAAAATGTGTTGGAGTCCTAATACTGCTCTTGGCTAATGTGGCACCCAGCCAAAACATTTGCTAGCTCTTTACTTCAGCTTTAGCTAGCTCTTGTCGTGCCCTACAGGACACATTTAGTGTATGTCCTGACATACTGTGATGCATAGAACTCAGCAGAACCAGGAATTGAAGGTTCACTATCTTCCTTTCATCCTGTACTTTGAAAGAATCTCCAGCCACTGCTAAATTGCCTGTGGCTGGCAGATCCTCAATCAAGGTTTGCATTTATATCAATGCTTTTTGCTGACACTTTTCTACCAATATATAGATAGATAAAGTTTACTGATGACCTAGCACCTGAGAGCTGGATACGGATGTGTAACTTCTACTGCATGTGTGTTATTGAAGCGGAATAACAGTACAGTCATCATGCATAATGGCACCGCTAGGAGCAGTCACCAAGGTATGCTTTACAGCCTGTTTACTGGAAAAAGTTGTAAGTACTTTATACACCTTTCAGACTTTTTGAAGTTCCCACCGAGTCGCTTAGGTTTAGTGGTGGATTTAATGAATAAGTTCATCATGAGTTCATGAGAGATGAGAGAGATATGTACATGTCTGGGGATCTTCTGGGACAGATTTGAAAACCGCTTGATTAGAGCAAATCATAAAATGTAACAAATTAATCAAGTTCCATGTTCCCTGATGTCCGTGTTTCACCAACTCAGAAGGGGAAGAGGTATAAAATAGAATTGGGATTGGGCCTTAAACTTTGAGTATGAGGCCATGTCCACATGTACATGGCTATTTAAAAAAAAGGAATTTTTCTTCATCTGTAAAGAGGACTTTGGACCACTCGGCAACAGTCCAGTTCTTCTCCTTAGCCCAGGTAAGATGCCTCTGACATTGTCTGTGGAAGAGGAATATGACAACTGTAGCCAAATTCCTTGACACGTCTGTGTGTGGTGGCTCTTGATGCCTTGACCCCAGCCTCAGTCCATTCCTTGTGAAGTTCACTCAAATTCTTTAATCAGTTTTGCTTGACAATCCTAATAAGGCTACGGTTCTCTCGGTTGTTTGTGTATCTTTTTCTTCCACACTTTTTCCTTCCACTCAACTTTCTGTTAACATACTCGGATACAGCACTCTGTGAACAGCCAGCTTCTTTGGCAATGAATGTTTGTTGCTTACCCTCCTTGTGAAGGGTGTCAATGATTGTCTTCTGGACAACTGTCAGATCAGCAGTCTTCCCCATGATTGTGTAGCCTAGTGAACCAAACCATTTTGAAGGCTCAGGAAACCTTTGCAGGTGTTTTGAGTTGATTAGCTGATTGGCATGTCACCATATTCTAATTGGTTGAGATAGTGAATTGGTGGGTTTTTGTTAAATGTGAGCCAAAATCATCTCAATTAAAATAACCAAAGACTTAAACTACTTCAGTCTGTGTGCACTGAATTTATTTAATACTTGAGTTTCACAATTTGATTTGAATTACTGAAATAAATGCACTTTTCCACGACATTCTAATTTATTGAGATGCACCTGCAATCTCAATTGTAAAGCCATGTTGGCCAATCAGAAGCCTGAAAAAGTTTCAGGTAGGTGGAGATAACAGCACACAAGCCAAAGTCTCCGATTTCACTGTCTATACAATAATACTGCAACCAGAATTATTTCTTCACCTTGGCAGGAGTTTTCAAAAATGTTCAGTGACCTAGTGCTGCGTTTATGTGTGGACGAACAGCGAAACCGCATAGAAAAAGCTGCAGTTTTTAAAATATCCATGTTCGTGTGGGTGGACAGGGCCTGAGGTTATGCACTGGTGTGCAGGAGCAGCAGGGTAAAAGCCAATCTCCTAACAGTTCAACAGTTAGCTTTCCTGAGTAAAACATTGTTATACAAAACCAAATGGGCAGAAGACCATAAACCTGTAGGCAAATTGGTGGTGACCTAGTGGAGGAGAATCACATAAATTTTCTCCTCAGTGCATGTTTAAACAATAATTCCTAAATTGTACATTAGGATAGTTTAAAGGGGTAGCTCACCCAAAAATAATAATAATAATAATCAAAAAATGCTGTTAATTTACTCACCCTCTGACCATCCAAAATGTTGGTGATTTTCTTTTCTTCAGTAGAACAGTAAAGAAGATTTTATTTATTTTATTTTATGTATTTATTTATTTTTTCTTAGCTGAAACCATTGTTCAAAAAGTGTTAATTCAGTGGCTAACAGCATTTCAAAAAAGTCAAAAAGAGTAAAAAAACGAGGAATGTAGATTCATAAAAGAGAGCAGAAGTAGAAGGGTGCTGAGACCATGGCTGTTCTATATGCAAACATCAATGTCTTGAACTTGATGTGAGCCGCAATTGGCAGCCAGTTCAGAGAGATAAAGAGAGGTTTAATGTTTGCCCTTTTGGGCTAATTTAAGCTCTGTCATGCTGCTGCATTCTGAATCATTTGTAGAAGTTTGATTGTGCACGATGGAAGTCCTGCCAGAAGAGCATTGAAGTATTCAAGCCTAGAAATGACAAGGGCCTGGACAAGTTGTGCAGAAAGTTCAATTAGGAAGGACCTGATAATTCTGATGTTGAGCAATGCAAATCTGCAAGATTGAGTGGTTTTTGCAATTAGGTCTTTCAAATCAGTGGATCAGCAAAAATTACACCAAGATTTCTCACCGATTGGGTAATTGTTGATGAACCTAGCTGGATGGTAAAATCATGCTTTACAGTCTGAGAGGCAGGAAAGATGAGAAGCTCAGGCTTTGCCAGTTTGAGCTGGAGGTGATGTTTTTTCATCCATGCCGAGATGACATCTAGGCAGTCTTATGAAGTGAAATTATTCATCTGTGTAAGAAACTGAACATTATTTACATTATAACCTGTAGGGGTGTAACGGTACGTGTATTCGTACCGGATCGTTTCGGTACAGGGCTTTCGGTTCGGTGCACATGTGTACCGAGTGACCGAATGCAATATTTTGTTTGCGGAACATAGGCACATTTTCGTTTTTCCAAACGAACATATTAAGTGGCGGAAATCTCCGCGTTCAGCGCAAATCCCGCCCTGCAGCTGATTCTAAGGCTGGTGACACACTGGCTGCGTGGCGTGAGCGTGCGTTTCTGCTGCGTGTCAGTTGCTTCGCGTTTTCTGTGTCTTTACACACCAGAATCATTCCTGACGCGGCGCTGGTGCGCTGCTGCTACTGTAGGTGACATTAGAGGGAGGCTTCCGACAGACCAGGATCTTGTCTTCACGACAACAATATCTATACTTCATGTTGAGCATAAATATAAAGCCTACTGATAAAGGACACCGTCAACAGTATTGACGGCAAAATAGACTATGTTTGACAGGTGCAATATGCCAGTGTGTCACCGGCCTAATGTTTTCAAAAGGCATCACGCGAGTGTGAACATCACTACAACTAGGAAAAAAACGATTGTAATTCAAACGCAGCTCCCGTCGGCATTTAAACAGACCTTTGCTCTTAATTCCGATCGGGCCAACACAATAACGAAATCTGAGCAGGTCTGAAAACTGAAACGGTTGATGCTGCACTTCACACTTTGGAAAAGTTATATATATTTTTTAAATATGAGCAGGCCTACAAGCTCGGATTGGTAATGCTGCACTGTAATCATAGTTATTTATTTACATTTTTCATTATATTTTATTATATGATATTGGTTTGAGACTGAGAGTATTTTATTTAGTGGAGAAATTTGCAGCAGTATTTTATTTCTTATTCTTATTTATTTTATTATAAATTATATTTTATTATTTATTTTATTAAAAAGTATTTAAAAAGAAGTGTAAACAAATTGTTAAAAAAAGTTTATAGTAATAATTCACCTTCAGTTAAATGTTTGCATTTCTTTCCCTTACTGTACCGAAAATGAACCGAACCATGACTTTAAAACCGAGGTACGTACCGAACCGTGATTTTGGCGTACCGTTACACCCCTAATAACCTGTAATCCATAGCAAATGCTGAAATCTGATTATTTTCTGCAAACAAGGTCTTTCAGACAGTTAGTTTCAATGAGCTGGTTCAAATAATAGATTCACAAGTTTGCTTTCAAATCACCCAATAATGATGTGAAATGTGGATTTTTTATATGGCTAAATCATATAAAGTGATTAAACTATGGTCATTATAAACTTTTTTACATAAACCATGAGAAAACACTAAAACTCCTTAATTCAAGTGCTATATAAACTGTATGAACTGGTTCATTTGAATCGCATGCCATTACTGTAACCCACCCTATTAAAATCCACTTTGTGGTCATTTATCGTCCCCCAGGTCAATTGGGAAACTTCTTGGAGGAGTTGGATGTGCTGCTATCAAACTTTCCTGAAGATGGTACTCCTCTGGTACTGCTTGGTGACTTCAATATCCACCTAGATAAACCCCAGGCTGCTGACTTCAAGACTCTGCTCTCCTCATTTGATCTCAAGCTAGTGTCTACTACAGCGACTCACAAATCAGGCAACCAACTGGACCTCATCTACACACGCTGTTGCTCTGTGGACAATTCTTCAGTTGCTCCACTGCACACCTCAGACCACTTCCTCATTACTGCTAACCTAGCACTTACTCCTGAAGTGCCTCACACTCTAACGCAGGTCACCTTTCGACGGAACCTACGCTCACTCTCTCCATCTCGCCTATCTTCTGTGGTTTCTTCCTCGCTTCCTGCACTCTCTCTTCTCTGCTCTGGACACGAACAGCGCTACGGACACTCTTTGCTCCACTTTAACATCTTGCTTGGACAACTTTTGCCCACTGTTGTCTAGACCAGCACACACCACCCCATCTGCCCCCTGGCTGTCTAAGGGTTTTCCGTGAACATCGCTCTAAACTCAGGGCTGCAGAGAGGAAATGGCAGAAATCAAGAAACTCTACAGACCTCAGTGTGTATCAGTCTCTCCTCTCTTCCTTCTCTGCAAATGTCTTCACGGCTAAAACATCCTACTACCACAACAAAATTAACAGCTGTTGTGACGCTCGGACACTCTTCAAGACTTTCTCTTCTCTTCTTAATCCGCCGCCACCACCTCCTCCATCGACTCTTACAGCGGACGACTTTGCAGTTTTCTTCACAAATAAGACAAGATCCATCAGCGACCAATTCTCCACACCGCAGACTGAGGACAACTTCACAATGACCAACGCACACTCTTTCTCCTCCTTCTCCCCACTCTCAGAGATGGACGTCTCCAAACTTCTCCTGTCCAATCATCCTACTACTTGTCAACTTGATCCGATCCCCACTCACCTCCTTCAAGCGATCTCTTCTTCAGTCATACCTTCGCTTACTCACGTTATCAACTCCTCTCTTCACTCTGGAACATTTCCCTCAGCATTCAAGCAGGCTCGGGTAAGACCACTGCTCAGGAAACTATCTCTAAATCCAGCGCTTCTTGAAAACTACAGACTGGTATCCCTTCTTCCATTCATTGCAAAGACACTTGAGCGAGCTGTGTTCAACCAGCTTTCTATGTTCCTTGTACAGAACAACCTCCTGGACAGCAACCAATCTGGCTTCAAAAGTGCCCACTCAACTGAGACTGCTCTGCTCTCGGTTACTGAAGCCCTGCGACTAGCAAGAGCAGCTTCAAAATCCTCGGTACTCATCTTACTGGACCTTTCTGCTGCTTTTGACACTGTTAATCACCAGATTCTCCTGTCCACCCTCAGAAAGATGGGCATCTCTGGAACAGCACTCCTGTGGGTTAAGTCCTACCTCTCTGACAGATCCTTCAGTGTGTCTTGGAGGGGTGATGTTTCAAAGTCACACCACCTTGCTACTGGGGTTCCTCAAGGCTCAGTACTTGGACCACTTCTCTTCTCAATCTACATGACATCATTAGGATCTGTCATTCAGAAGCATGGCTTTTCTTACCACTGCTACGCTGATGACACCCAACTCTACCTCTCATTCCAACCAGATGACCCGACGGTAGCTGCTCGCATTTCAGCCTGTCTGAGTGACATCTCTAGCTGGATGAATGACCATCACCTTCAGCTTAACCTTACGAAGACAGAACTCCTGGTGATTCCAGCTAACCCATTGCTTCATCACAACTTCTCTATACAGCTGGGCTCATCAACCATTACTCCTTCGAGGACAGCTAGAAACCTAGGAGTTGTGATGGATCATCAGTTAAGCTTCACAGACCACATTGCTACAACTACCCGGTCCTGCAGGTTTGCCTTATACAACATTAGGAAGATTAGACCCTTCCTGTCAGAGCAAGCAACCCAACTTCTTGTCCAAGCTCTTGTTCTCTCCAGACTGGACTATTGTAATGCTCTCCTGGCGGGCCTTCCTGCATGTACTGTCAAGCCTCTGCAATTGATCCAGAATGCAGCAGCGAGGGTTGTCTTCAATGAGCCAAAAAAGGCTCACGTTACTCCTCTCCTCATCAGGTTACACTGGCTACCATTAGCTGCTCGCATCAAATTCAAGGTACTGATGCTAGCCTACAAGACGACCACTGGCACGGCACCAACTTACCTAAACTCATTGGGTAAATCTTATGTGCCCTCCAGAAGTTTGCGCTCTGCAAATGATCGACGCCTTGTGGTACCATCCCAAAGAAGTTCAAAATCACTCTCAAGAACCTTTTCCTGGACTGTGCCCAGCTGGTGGAATGACCTCCCAATCTCAATTCGTACAGCTGAGTCTTAACTCATTTTCAAGAAACAGCTAAAAACTCATCTTTTTTGCCTGCACTTAACCAACTAACACTAGCACTTTTCCTTTTCTTGTCTTTTAATAAAAAAAAAAAACTTTTTTATTTAAGCAGTTAATCATCTCAGTTAATGCCAGTAAAGAATGGAGTGCCACAAGGATCCATCTTAGGCCCTTCGCTATTTTCAATATACATGTTGGCCCTTGGTAATTTTATTAGAAAATATGGGATTAGGCATTGTCATACTGATGATACTCAACTATATATTTCAACAAGACCAAAATAAACTTATTTAAGTTAAAAGATAGAGTTTAAAATATAAAATATTGGGTAACCAATCATTTCCTCCTAATACAATTTTGGGTAAGACAGAGGTATTACTTATTGGACTAAAAACAGTACACAGAATTTCTTAGATTACAATTTGCATCTAGAGGGATGTACTGTTACTTCCTCTACAGTCAAAAATTTAGGTGTTATATTAGACAGCAACTTTTGCAAATCATATTTCAAGTGTTACAAAAACTGCTTTATTCCGTCTTAGAAACATCGCCAAGCTATGAAACATGATACCCATTTCTAATGCAGAATAGCATGCATTCATGACTATTTATTTTAATGCACTGCTAGGTGGTTGCCTTACCTTCAAAAAATAAGCAACAGTTAGTCCAAAATGCTACTGCTAGAGTCCTAACCAGGTCAAGAAAATTTGATCATACTTCCCCAATTTTACAATCTCTACACATTATTTATTTTTTCTTCCTTATTTTGTCCCAGATTTCCCAAAGCTTCCAGGAGTTTGAATATTCAGTGCATGTTGTCATGGCAGAGCAGGGCTCATCATGCAAAATTCATACCTCTTGATACAAACAGAGAAATTGCACAGTAATGAGGAAACTAACATTTCACCAGATTGACTAAGATTATAGATAATGGTGGGAGGTTATCTTTCAATCTTCACTGAAAGCACTAAGGTGGTACAGTGTAAAACATAATTCTGTGCCCGACCTTTTTGTATTTTCTAAATGCATAGCTGTAAGCAGGGTTTTAGAAAGGACCAAACTGAGCTTGTTTGGGAGCATATGTGAATTTACTAAAAATACTATCAGGAAAGTCTAACCAAGTTATTAAATTTATTCAAAATATGTACACATTAATTTTTAATCCTATGCTTAATATGCTGAAAATAGCACCGGTTGAGTTGTTTACTTCCCTGGAATGTTTAAATCTTACATCTCATTTTTGACCATTAAAACTAAAGGATAATGCACTTCACTTTCAGCTTCAGTAAAAATTAAAGATTTGATTAGCTATCTCAGTCATTTTGACAATGACTAGTGCTGTTAGAAAAATACCTCAATGGTGGAAACAGTTTATTTAGTGGGTTTTCCCTAGTAAAGAAAAAAAAAGTATACTTAAGTACAATTTATTTGTATGTACTTTAGTATAACTAAATATATTTGTGGCACACTATACATTGGGATATTTAAAGTTTAAATAAAATATTAATTGGAACAACTAATTTTGTACTAAATGCATTTTGTACAAAGCAGTGTTCAACTAAGTTCAACTAACGTTTGATTAAATATACTTGTTTGTGCTAAAGTTTAAGTATTCCAATTATACTTAAGTACACTTTAAATATCCACTTTTTTATTTAATTTTTGAAATGCAGAATTAATTCAGCATAAACTTCAAATGTATTTTGGTGACACTGTAAGAGTGTTGAACATACATTAATATTATACTTATAGCAAACTATGGTCATACTATCCCTTACTTTTAGTGATTTTACAATGCGCTTCAAATTAACCTTTACGCTACCCTACGCACTGGATTTATGTAACTTATGAATTGAAATTATTTTAATAAATTTTGTTACTTTTCGTGTAGTTAACGTCTCTGAATTTATTTGACATTTTAACTTTTTGTGTAGTTTTGAGAGCTGGTCAGGACAAAACCAGTCATAAGGGTCATTTTTTTTATTGAAATTTTTGCAGCATCTGAAAGCTGAATAAGCTTTCCATTAATGTATGGTTTGTTAGGATAGGACAATATTTTGTTGAGGTCTGAGGGTGCAAAAAATCTAAATATTGAGAAATTTGCCTTTAAAGTTGTCAAAATGAAGTCCTTGGCAATGCATATTACTAATCAAAATTGTTTATATATATTCACAGTAGGAAATTTACTAAATATCTTCATGCAACATGATCTTTACTTAAAGGGATAGTTCACACAAAAAATAAAATTTGATATTTATCTGCATACCCACATGTAGGTGACTTTGTACCTTCAGTAAAATACAAACGGAGATTTTTAGCTCAAACCGTTGCAGTATATCAGTATAATAATGTAAGTGGATGAGAATCACATCTAAAACATACAAAAAATAAATAAATAAATAAATAAATAAATAAAAACATAAACAAAACCAAATTAAACCCTGCAGCTTGTGACGATACACTGATGTGTAAAGTCACAAAACTATCAGTCTGTGCAATAAACTGAACAGTATATATATATATATAGGCTATATATTTATATTCTATTTTTTTTTTCATTCATTATGCAATTGTATGTGTGTGTGTGTATGTGCAAAGACCTCTAACTAGCTTGCTCTATTCTTTTTTATTTTTATTCTATCTGTTTTCTTTTTATTTATTATATTATTTAAAATCCCATGCTACGTGTACTGTGTTAACCTAACTGAGACTTGTTATAGCACTTATATATCATTGCTCTTTTTGTTGTTTTTGATTGCTTCCGCTGTCTTCATCTGTAAGTCGCTTTGGATAAAAGCGTCTGCTAAATGAATAAATGTAAATATAATAACTACAGTTGCTGGTCATATAATTAGAATATCATAAAAAAAAGTTGATTAATTTCAGTAATTCCATTAAAAAAGTGAAACTTGTATATTGTATTCATTCATTACACACAGACTGATATATTTCAAATGTTTATTTATTTTAATTTCTGACAACTAAGGAAAATCCCAAATTTATTATCTCAGAAAATTTTAATTTTAATGTTGTGAAAAGGTTCAATATTGAAGACACCTGGTGCCAGACTCTAATAGTGATGGGAAGTTTGGATCATTTTACTGACATCAAATTCAAGGTACTGATGCTAGCCTACAAGACGACCACTGGCACGGCACCAACTTACCTAAACTCATTGGTTAAATCTTATGTGCCCTCCAGAAGTTTGCGCTCTGCAAATGATCGACGCCTTGTGGTACCATCCCAAAGAAGTTCAAAATCACTCTCAAGAACCTTTTCCTGGACTGTGCCCAGCTGGTGGAATGACCTCCCAATCTCAATTCGTACAGCTGAGTCTTAACTCATTTTCAAGAAACAGCTAAAAACTCATCTTTTTTGCCTGCACTTAACCAACTAACACTAGCACTTTTCCTTTTCTTGTCTTTTAATTAAAAAAAAAAAAAGAAAATTTTTAGAAAATTTTAATGTTGTGAAAAGGTTCAATATTGGTGCCAGACTCTAATAGTGATGGGAAGTTTGGATCATTTTACTGACTCTGACTTTTGAGTCTCATTCAGAAAAATGAACAAATCTTTTTTCAAGTCATTTCGTTCATTTCGTTCATTTTAGCAAAATGTAATTAAAATGTTACGTGTTACTTCCCCAACACATCTAATACTTACGCAAACGTTGATCACACTACAAACAACACAAAACTAAAATGCTGTAAGATACAGAAAAGATTAATTCATTTTTTTACCTGGGTCTTCAGTCTGGGATTAGCTCACCTCACCCCTTGCCTGAAAAGTCTTTGGGTTCAAGTCATTCCTTAATCACGTGACAGCCCCATACACTATACGAATGCAGTCTGAGCCAGAAAGAGAATTGATTAGTTCATCTTATGAGTCCTTCGGGTCGAGTCATTCCTTAATCACGTGACAGCCCCAAACGCTATTTCTGACATTTCTGTCACTGTGTTTTGTTACTGTTTCTTCAGGATCTGTGGTGTGTTATTATTTTATAAATAAATAAAGCCCTGTAATAAATAAAATATTGATGAATTTGTCTTTTTGACTGTCTATCAGTAAATAAACACTAGGTTATATAATAATACAAGCCTACAATACAAAGTATTCATAGCCTAGTCTGTTCACTTTTAATCCAATTTTAAGTTTGCTTTTATAATAATTGCTTTTCCTAGGCAAACTTGACATTTTGGTCTAATATATGTACAAGAAGATTGCTCAAAAAGGACATAAAGACATAAATTAAAAGCAAATAACATTTTGAATCCTAAACAAGTAACACTACAGTTCTATAGTCTAATCTGAAGGGTGAACTCAAAAGACATAAATCATACAACAAGGTCATTTTTGAAGATTAGAATCCACTGTAAAAAAAAAAAAAAAAAACAAAAAAAAAAAACAAACAAACACATTCTCTTCTTTCTGATTTCGCTATCATATAGACAAAATTTAAAGCATAACCAATAATTATAATAAAAAATTATAATAAGTACTATGCACCCATTTGTAAGGAAGGTTGTAAATTAACTAATTACTCAATGTTGTCACGTCACGTGACAAAAGAACGAACAACCCGAAGACCCGAAAGATGAACTAATCAATTCTCTTTCCGGCTCAATACCGCATTGGTTTAACGTATGGATCTGTCATGTTATTAAGGAACGAGTCAAAAACCTGATAGACCCGAACTATGAAATAATCAATTCTCTTTCCTGCTCGGACTGCATTGGTTTAGCGTATGGGTCTGTCACATGATTAAGGAACGATTCAAAAACCCGATAGACCCGAACTATGAACTAATCAATTCTCTTTCCGGCTCAAGACTGCATTGATCGACACAGGTGAATTACTACTAGCAGAACAGAACCTTTAGAATATTGCGCATGTGCGACAGAACGAATCACTCCCCAAGATGACTCGTTCTTCTCGAGTCACATTAAAGATTTGTTCAAAATGAACGAATTGTTCAAGAACGACACATCACTACACTCTAATCAGCTAATTAACTCAAAACACCTGCAAAGGCCTTTAAATGGTCTCTCAGTCTAGTTCTGTAGGCTACACAATCATGGGGAAGACTGCTGACTTGACAGTTGTCCAAAAGACGACCATTGACACCTTGCACAATGAGGGCAAGACACAAAAGGTCATGGAATTAGTGAAATAAATCAACTTTTTGATGATATTCTAATTATATGACCAGCACCTATACATTTAGAATGTTACAATGAATTAAATATATTTTAAATGCAATTGCCAATTAAGTACATTTATTTTTCACTAGTGTTAGAATGGATAAAATACTGTATTCCAGTACTACAACTCTCAATTTTAAAAAGGTTATATTTAAAATCATATTTAATACTCAATGTTGAGGCAGAGCTCTAAGTGCTTAGCATTTGGAAGGGGTCCTTCCCAGAAGAAAGAGCTGCAGTGCCCTGAGGTCAGTATTGCCACAGGCTAATGTGGAGAGCTCACACAAACACAGGTGAAGCATTCGTGGAAAATAAGTGACTGGTTGAGACCCAGCTCACATACACGCAAACCTAAATTAGTGCATCCAAAAACATGCACTGAAAACTAAATTTAGGTGCTTACCTGTGCAAAAGTTGCCACCACAATGCAAGGGTGTTGTGGGTGGTTGCCAGGGTACACTGTAAAAAATGTGGAGTCGAATTTACTTGAAAAAAGCTTGGAAACAATTCTTACTCAGAAAAGGTTAGTTTATTTACCAAAAAAAAAAAAAAAACATTTTTACATTATGTAATGCTTATGTACTGCACTGAAAAAAAACACCTTTGTAAGATTTACCTATTTTTTCTATCTTTTGCAAATTCTGCAAACATGCTGGTAGCCATGTAGACAGACTGTTATCCTTTTAAGATAATTTGCCCACACAACAAAATTAATAGCCAAATGAACACAGAGACCTCAATACTTGGTAAAGCATACACAGTGATGGTAACAATCAGTGAATATTGTTCGAGTATGAATGGGTTATTTTGATAGTGCACGATGGGAAATATGGGATCATAACTTTGATATTTACTTAAAGAAGCCTTGAAAACATTACAAACGGTTCCAATAAAATATACTTATGAGCTCCAACTTTAATTTCTACAAACTTAAATTGATTACTAACAAAGAATTTACTTTTTTTCCCTTAACTAAATTATTTAATGTAGAAACTACATTTGTTTTCATATAGTATTTACTTTACCAGAAAACTATTTTTATCAGTGTAATTGGCAGGATGTACTTGCCAGTACATACTTAGTATATCAATGTGAATTGGGATTCAGCGTCTCTCAGTTAAATTGTTGTTGAACCACTCTATTCCTCCCTCTCTTTCTATTTTCTTTTAAGCACATGCACTGTGCTAAATGCTAGTGTGGCGTTAAGTACCTCCATGTGTGAAATGGCTTGTAAACAAATTAAACTAATGTGCAGGATGCAATCTTGCTGCACAATGGCTGCTGTGAATCTCTCCAACCTGTTGTCAGGCGCCTGAAGCTCAGAAGGTCTCGAACTTCTGATGCAAAAGAAACCTGGTGATGCATATTCAACAGTTAGCCTTAGTTAACCCACACGGCATAATCAGTCTTGACCTACTCACAGCACGTTTTTGAAAAGACAAGGAAACATAGGAGATGTACGTTTCATGCATATATGTTTTAATTACAGTGAACTACAAGAATGGCTACATTTGCAGCCACCCACATAGCAAACGGACTTGGCCCACATGTGGCCTCAAGGTGGCACTGCTGGCCTCCTGTCGGCAATGGCATGTACCCTTTCAGCCAGAGCTGGGCCATGTGTGGCAATGACGGCGGGGATCCGGCAAACAACATGAGGGCGGATTGTTTGTGGAAGGAGTGTGGCCCAGACCAGTCAGGTGATATGTGGCCCAAATCAGGCTTAGATCTGGAAGCATATTATGTAACCTACTGTATGATAAACAAGATAAATACAATATTGCATGATAATGGTTAAATGATCACATACATTTTAATGTACAGTGTAGTATTGTTTAAATGTAGTCTTTGAAATGGCAAGTCAAAACAGAATGAAACATTATTATTTAAAAATTAAGCAAATCAGTCAAGTGCATTAAACTGCACTTAATTATAATTTTATTAAATTTTATATTATTATTCTTGGTACAAATAATCTTAAAATCCTTACATGAAAAGAAAGAGAGAGAGAGAGAATATTTAACCGTTATCATCATGTAATATTTATTTGGTTTACTATGGGACACACACTGATCTATAATAGAGAGTGGGGGCACATCTCAAAAATATATCTAAATTACGGCCTATGCTCTCAATGTCAAATGCAGGAATGTAAATCCATGCATTTATGACCTCAAGGTTAGATTATTGTAATGCTTTATTGGTTAATTGTTCTGTACGCTTAGTAAACAAACTACAGCTAGTCCAAAATGCAGCAGCAAGAGTTCTTACTAGAACCAGGAAGTATGACCATATTAGCCCGGTCCTGTCAACACTGCACTGGCTCCCTATCAAACATCGTATAGATTTTAAAATATTGCTTATTACTTATAAAGCCCTGAATGGTTTAGCACCTCAATATTTGAATGAGCTCCTTTTACATTATAATCCTCTACGTGCGCTACGTTCTCATAACTCAGGCAATTTGATAATACCTAGAATATCAAAATCAACTGCGGGCGGCAGATCCTTTTCCTATTTGGCGCCTAAACTCTGGAATAACCTACCTAACATTGTTCGGGAGGCAGACACACTCTTGCAGTTTAAATCTAGATTAAAGACCCATCTCTTTAACCCTCCTGTTACCCTCAAATCTGATAACATTTGTTACCCACTGGGGTCATTTTGACCACAGTAATTTAAACCTCCAGAATATGAATTTTTTTTTTTTTTTTACAAAGGTTTGTGTCTCAGATAATTTATGTCTTTGTTGACTACTTAAATAGCCTTTTAAGTTGACATCCACCCACCACCCCCCTCCCCACCCCTTATAAATCCAGAATACCCATTGCACGACTATGGACACAATGTGTGGGGTCAAAGAAAAACCCCAAGAAAAACATCCTAGCTTACGTATGTAACCATCGAGACGCTGTGTCCAAAACGCTATGGTAATGCCCTTCAGCGTGACCAGCTCTGAATAACATGTGAAATCAGTCTCATGAATGGGCGTGACGTTATTGGTGGGTGACGTAATGACCAGGAAGCTATAAAAGCACGTGAGGTGGAATGAGCGTCAGCTTCTAGGAATGAAGCGAACTCTGGCAGGGATGCTGGAAGTATGGCCATGAGACGCAGCGTCTCATTCCCTTCATGGAAACATGGTTACATACGTAACTTGGGACGTTCCCCTTCAGGAACTCGAGCTTGTTACGATCGGAGACCCAGGGAAACACAGGAGACAAGAGATCCAATCGCAGTGTGGGTTTTAATGGGTAATCCAAATCAGAAGTAAACAAGCAGGGGTCAAAACCATAAATCCATCCAACAAATAAACAAACAGGGAAGGAACAGGAACGGGAACAGGAACTCGGAAGACGAGGAACTCGGAAGGCGATAAAACTGGGTGACGGAAAGAAAGGACTCCATGAAGACAAACAGACCGGTTAATATAGGGAGGGTAATGACTATCAAGTGAAGACACCTGAGTGCAATTAACAGGAGTGCAATTACTGTGATGAAGGGACAAGGCTATGTGGGAATTGTAGTACCTATTTATTTTTATTTAAATCCTCTGTATCCGTGTGATGCTTGGTGTGAGGAACAGATCCAAATTCAAACCGCATTCATTGGCGATATGTATCTCCTATGTAGCTATAGTAACTATTTAAAAATGTGCTGTTAAGAAGTTTTACAACAAGTTCTACGGCAGCGATATCAAACGCTCATTGGCTCTCGCCGGTTTCGTCAGAGATTGCGACATGCTGTGTTTCCGGTGATGCGTGTTTTGAATGAGAAACGCGTGCCTTGAGGGAGTGGATCGGTATAGTATTTTCAGCGTTTAACAACTTAAATTATGCCCTGCTCCTCACACTACTATTATATTCTGCCAGGGTGGACTGTAACTGCAATGCATGGTCATTTGGACTATTGTGGTACTGCTCTTGACACATCTGTTATAAATTCTTATGATTAAGTTACATGGCTCTATGTGTCTGTTACGTTTCTTTTATAGACTGTATACTTTATACACTCACTCTTTATTGGTTGATTTGTTCTTTATAAAAATAAATAGAAATACCAATGCAATACGTTTTTTTTATTGCACAGTTACATGATGTGTGGGTTTTGAGTCTGATTTTCTATTCAGTTTAATGTACTTTATTGGCTTAGTTTGTGTCTACATTAAAGGGTTAGTTAAGCCAAATATTAAAATTATGTCATTAATAACTTACCCTCATGTTGTTCCAAACCCATAAGACCTCCGTTTATCTCAAAGTAGTCCATGTGACATCAGAGGGTCAGTTAGAATTTTTTTGAAGCATTGAAAATACATTTTGAATTAAAAAATTTTGGTTAAAAAATAGCAAAAACTACAAGTTTATTCAGCATTGTCTTCTCTTCCGTGTCTGTTGTGAGAGAGAGTTCAAAACAAAGCAGTTTGTGATATCCGGTTCACGAACGAATCATTTGATGTAACCAGATCTTTTTGAACCAGTTCACCAAATCGAACTGAATCGTTTTAAATGGTTCGTGTCTCCAATACACATCAATCCACAAATTACTTAAGCTGTTAACTTTTTTAATTTGGTTGACACTCCCTCTGAGTTAAAACAAACCAATATCCCGGAGTAATTCATGTACTCAAACAGTACACTGACTGAACTGCTGTGAAGAGAGAACTGAAGATGAACACCGAGCCGAGCCAGATAACGAACAATAGATTGATTAGAATAGAAATTACATAATTTTAATATTTGGCTGAACTTACCCTTTAAAGCATGTCACAAAAAGAATAATTGCGATCATAGTAATATACAAGGTAATAATATGAAATATGAAAATTCCCAGACAGCAATATAGTGTTGGTCCAGATCCGGGCCACATTTGGCCCGCGTGAAATCCATTCGGGACGGATCTGGGCTGACACTGCTTGCTGTCTGGGTTGGGTCTGGGTTATATAAGGCTCAGGTGTGGCTCAGATTTGATTCTGATTTATTTAAGGTGGAGAATTGGCACCAAAAATAAAACCTGTTTTGGTCCTGTTCAGGGCCAGCTAAGGCTGATTAACTGGCTGGGATGGCCCGAGTCTTTAATCCAGTTCTGGGCCACTTCAGGGCTGTCATTCTTTGCGGTACTTGGGCCGAGGGAAAAGTCATTGGCCAGAAGACATTTGCTATGTGGGCACTTCCGTGGCTCCATTTTCAAGCTGTAATTAGGATAATCTCCCTCTCAAAAATAAAAATAAAAATACAATTTATTTAAAAATATAAATCGAAACAAATTTAAACATATTTAAATCTGTGGTTTGAGATCGCTATCACTAAATGGATTGCTCATTTTTACAGCCATAATCTTCATTGTCTGATATCTACAATTTCTAATGCAATGTTTCAGACAAAGTCAGAGGCTGAGATACTCAAGTTGAAATCCAGTCAATCTTACATCATGATCTAATATCAACAAAACAATATGGTTTAATTTCCTATTCCAATTATGGCACAACATAAATAAATAAATAAATCCATGAACACAAATTTCAACTATATTATCTATATCACCTGCATATTATCTACATGTATATTTACACTCATGCCTTCTTAGAAGTGGGCACTTTGGTCAATGTGATTCATTCAACACTATGTCTCTGCCACTCTTTGAAATTACATAAAGTGACATGACATACAGCCAAGTGTGGTGACCCATACTCAGAATTCGTGCTCTGCTTTTAAACCATCCAAAGTGCACACACACAGAGCAGTGAACACACACACACTGTGAACACACACCCGGAGCAGTGGGCAGCCATTTATTCTGCAGCGCCCAGGGAGCAGTTGGGGGTTCAGTGCCTTGCTCAAGGGCACCTAAGTCGTGGTATTGAAGGTGGCAAGGGAACTGTACATGCACTCCCCCCGCCTACAATTCCTGCCAGCCCGAGACTCGAACTCACAACCTTTCGATTGCGAGTCCGACTCTCTAACCATTAGACCACAACTTCCCTAAATTGACACTTCTCACTGATGTTGGGGTTCAGTCATCTGGATTGTTTATGAATGTTCAATGTTCTGCCTTGAGTGGAATTCCAAGCAGCAAAAACACCTTGTGTTATGATGAAAGTCCTTTACCTTATTTTTGGCTTTTGGCCAAAAATGACCTGCCATTTAAATTGCTTGCAAATGTCCCATTGTGCAATGTTAGCATGAAATACAATTAAATCCTTTTGTCAACTTATTATCTTTTTAATTAGCACAGATTTTCTTTTTTTTTTTTTGGAACTGATTGTAAGCCTTATCGATCTGAGCTGATGCATCTCAATGTCCTAATTGCAAGAAAACAAGTTGAGAAAATATTGAATTCAATGATGGAAGTGAAAGATAGGCTGGTCATTTCTGCCTGGAACACAACATGCTGGTTAAGTACAGTAGGACTCTGAGTATTCCAATTTGTCTAAAATGCAGAATGTTTTAAAGAAGATTTTTACAACAACACCATAAACAAAAACTTTCAAACAACTGCATTTTCTTGAAAATGTTTAATTATTATTGTAAAGACATGGAAACATCAGGAACCACTGCACATGACATGAAAAGGCCTGTCGACAGAGACAGGCGTACAAGGTTTAGGGTGGATTAGAGGATTGGATTTAGGGTGGGTCTAGCATGTTGAGCTGAGCAAATCTATATGAGCTGAACAAATCTGTAATATATTTTAGGCCATCCTCAAACCATAGCATCAGGTCACAGCCGTCAGACAAAACAGCACTGTATCCAAAAAAAGCAACATTATTTATTTTTATTTATTTTTTTGTGTGTATACCTCCTTGATTTGTAAAGTCAACCAAAGAGGAAAATAATTTAAGAGATCAAAATGTAACAAACATTCGTAGTCACTGAAAGAAGGAGACGAGAACCGGGCGAACATTTAAACATAATATAATTACAAAATTATCACAAAACTGAAAATAGCACCAAAGTCATCCAAAACAGCATAAATCCAGACTTGGTCCTCTCTCATCCTTCACTTTCATGACTCCTCTTTTTATCAATCTGGAGCTCCTCCGTGAGAACAGTCTGTGGTGCAGTTGTCATTATCTTTCACTCCACCGGCCTCGCTCCGTTCCCACGGTACTTGGCTCCACCTCCCTCATCACACAAACATTGCAAAAACAAGCCTAAAACAATGTGGACAGGTGGGACAAAATACTTATCTTTTTTTTTACATAAAAAAGTAACATTTCATTTCATAACATTTCAACTGTTCTTTGTCTGAACATGCAGTAATTTTTGTGATTTAGGCTACATGAGACATCTGGTGAAATAAGAATTTATGATCAGTTTCTGATCTGCAGCTGTGGAGTGAAGACAGATAACTGATGGATCCAAAATTAGCAGTTTTAGCGTATTAACAAAAACCTAGCATGCAGCAAGGATTCTCCTGTTGTGTGTACAAAAGCTGATGCTTGTCTGTTTGTGATTAGCAGCAAATAAATTGAATAATTATCCACATAAACCCCACATATGCAAGGTTTATATATATATATATATATATATATATATATATATATATATATATATATATATATATATATATATATATTCTTTTTTTCTGTCAAGAGCTTCTGATTTTCCTCTTGTCTATGTACGAGAAGCTTCACTGTTCTTACTAGAACTGTGCCTCACAAAGATAAATTGTACCAGAGTACTTGTGTTTCCATAGAAACACTTTATCCTCATTATTGTTGAAAAAGGGCAAGGGAATAGAAAAAAAGCTGGTTGTATCCTTCTTTTAAGACATTAAGGATTTCGACCATTTTTACAAAGGAACCCTAATATGACACTTTAATTTATGATTAATTTCTGAGGCTATACATTTATTACAGACTGATAAGAAACATGCTTACTAACTCTTTCTTTTATGTCTATTCATAATTTTCTCCATAAAGGACCAAATATAGCACCTATCCAACCAGTCTTTTACCTATCCAACCAGTCAGACCGCAGCATTTACTGCGGTCCAGTGCAACAACACTTTGGCAATGCCCAAGACATCTGGCACAAAAAAGAAGGGTCTTGAGGGAGAGGTTTGCCTGCCAGCTTGGTACTACCAGCCATGCATCACTTCACAGTTATTACCTAACCCAACCTGGCACTGTGATGAATCTTGCAAGCTGTTCAGGTCCACGACGGCTATAGCAAAGGCTTGTGCACGTCTTAAAGATGGTTGGATGCGTACATCATGTCAAAGGCCTTTTGAGATTTGATATGACACATTGTACATGGATAAACTGTAATTAAAACAAGATGTAGAGTTCAAAAATCAATTTCTAGTTTAAAACATGTTATAAATGTACACATTGTCTTCATTTTGGTTTCATCTGGTTCACAAAAAAAAAGAAAAAAAGAATTGTTGATATGATATATATCATATTTCCTTACATCTTGAATACATATAAGTGTACACATATTAATCATTAATCAAAATAATAATAATGATGATGATTATATATGTATTACAAATATTATACTACTTTTTTGGGAGTTGCAGCACAACCCAAAACCAATTCACAATTAATGTATGTGAAGTAAGCAAACAGTTATTGACTATTTGAAGAAGAAGAAGAAGAAGAAGAAGAAGAAGAAGAAGAAGAAGAAGAAGAAAAAAAATGGTAAAACTTTCTGTGAAGCCCATATTTATAATACATTATAAGGGTATT
Source organism: Carassius carassius (assembly GCF_963082965.1). Lineage (NCBI taxonomy): Eukaryota > Metazoa > Chordata > Actinopteri > Cypriniformes > Cyprinidae > Carassius > Carassius carassius. The sequence continues at coordinate 24,998,805 of NC_081787.1, read as the reverse complement.
CTTAAAGCTTTATAATAAATGCATAATGCATTATGAAAAAATCTTAAAATATGTTATAGCAACTCATGAATAATCATAACAACAATTTTAATACATCATAACACTTACGTATTTGTGGTTTATGTTTTTATGTTTAGTAGTATGATTTATAACACACAATGAACCCCATATTAAACGAACCAATGCCCATTGGCATGCAATTATTGCATCCAGCTGCCGCTGATCACATCGTGAGTATAAGAAGGCAGCAGGTTCAATGCAGCTCAGGAGACCCGGCAGCTCAGAGGCGGTACAACAAGCATGGTGCCGGGACATGGCGTCTCCGTTCCCTCCTTCAGGGAACGAGGGTTACCATACGTAACCGAGATGTTCCTTTCAGTCAGTCACTCTCGACACCACGACGGTGACCGACACAAAATCCGCAAATCCTTCCCGAAGGAGGTCTCGGGAGCAAATACACATATACCATCCCTTTAGGTGTATATGGAGAAGAACACCACTCAACGAACAGGTTCCACTTCAAGGCATAAGTGTGTCTCGTAGAACCTCCGCGTCCTGTCCAGGGACCAGACATGGAGTTTCCAAAGGTCTGGATGCGGGTGCCAAATTGTGCCCCGTCTCTGAGTCAGTTGATCCTTACTCAGTGGAATTTGCCAAGGAGGGGCTGTGGCGAGGAGCACTAGTTCGGGGAACCAGGTCCGAGTGGGCCAATACAGCGTCACTAGCAAGACTTGCTCCTCGTCCTCCCAGACTTTGCACAGTGTCTGTGCGAGAAGACTCACTGGGTAACACATACTTGCGTAGGCCCCACGACCAGCTGTGTGCCAGTGCGTCCGTGCCGAGAGTTTCCTCTGTCAGGGAGTAGAACAAATTGCAGTGAGAGGTCTCTGGAGAAGCAAACAGGCCTACCTGAGTGGCTCCGAACCATCTCCAAATCAGCTGGACTGTCAGGGGATGGAGTCGCCATTCTCCCAGGAGCATTGCTCGAGACATCTTATCGGCTGTACAGTTGAGCAGGCCCGGAACGTGAATGGTGCGAATTGAACTCAGAACCTTCCGACTCCAAAGGAGGAGGTGGGGGGCAAGTTGCGACATGCGACGGGAGCACAGACCACCTTTTCGGTTGATGTATGCAACGGTCGCTGTGTTGTCCATTCAGACCAGCATATGCTTGCCTCGTAAGTGACCTTTGAGACAGTTCAAGGCAAGGTACACTGCTAACAACTCTAGGCGATTGATGTGCCACTGCAGCTGCGGGCCCGTCCAAACACCTGAGACTGCATGCCCGTTGTACGTGGCCCCGCAACTGGTGGCGGAGGCATCCGTGTAAACCACAACATTCCTGGAGATCTGCTCTAGGGGCACCCCTGCCCAGAGAAACGCGAGATCTGACCACGGGATGAGGGTTTGGCGACAGGCTGGTGTAACTTGGACCCTGTGAGTGCCGCGCTTCCACACCAACCTCGGGACTCAGCCAAATCCCTGTGCTCGCACAACAGATCCATAGCTTGTGCTAGTATCAGCCAATCATCTAGATAGTTGAGAATGTGAACACCATGCTCTCTGAGTGGAACAAGAGCCCCCTACGCGACCTTTGTGAAGACACGGGGAGACAGAGACAGCCTGCAGGGCAGGACCTTGTACTGATATGCCCGTCCTTCAAATGCAAACCGCAGAAAAGGTCTGTGGTGCGGAAGGAACAATACATGAAAGTACTCTTCCTTCAGGTCAAACGCTGCAAACTAATCTTGGGGATGGATGCACCCGAAGATGCGTTTCTGCATCAACATCTTGAACGGCATGATTAAAAACTTGCAGATCCAAGATCAGTCGTAACCCACCGCCTTTCTTGGGTACAATGAAGTAAGGACTGTAAAACCCCGTCCGAATCTTCATAAATAAATGGCGGTGATGCAACTACTGGTTATAGCCTCATTATACCCCTGATGCTTTCAGCCAGTTTGAGGTCTGGAGGGATGAAGGGTTTTCTCATACAGTAACTGCAGGGCTCTATAGCCCAGAGCTGTGCTTCAGCTAGCAGAATGCACACATGGTGGGTGTTTGTGCTGAACAGTGTGCGCTGCCAATCAAGATGAAAAAAAAAAAAAAAAGAAAAAAAGAAAAAAACCACCCCCCTTTTGATTTAATGTTTGCATAATGCTATTTTAATTTATTCTGATTTTAATTTTATAATTTTTTATCTCATACTAAGCACAAGGTATCAAAAGTTGTGATGGACTTCAGTAATGTAAAAGTTTAGAGTGCAAAACTCAAGGGGAGAGAGTTCAATATACACCCAATTACCAAGAATATACCTTAGGGCATGAAAACATTGAAAACATAGGCTGCAAGTAATGAAGTACACCTTCTATCAGGGGAGAAAAGATAATGCTGCCCTTCATGGTCCAACATGAGAATGCTGAAACAAGTTAATAGCAGCAATTGCCAGCAATATATGTGATAAATACAACCAAGAGTCTATTTTGCCCTCAAACCTTCGATTCAGTACCCTCTCACAGTAACCTACCCTATTATTTTCTCTTCATGCTTAAAATGCTGAGTTTAAACATAATGCATGCTTATTTTTTTTTTTTTTTTTACTATGTTGCTTTTTAAGAATTATGTAAACTTCATTTATCGGGTTGGGAACTGGGTTATTGACTGGATAACATAATAATAATAATAATAATAATACATAAATAAATAAATAAGTTTCAGTTCTTTTAATGATTCTCACACATGCATTCTCTTACCAATGTTGATGGAATATACAGCAATAAAATGCATAGGCAGAGCTTCTTGAACTACTTATTTAATAGTATCGCAACACCGCTACAGAATCAACAGCAATACAGACACTACAATCGAGTTTAGTCTGGCTGCAAAACAAATTACTCCTATGAGCCAGTTCTTTTCAGTGAATCAAGGGCATACATTGCAACCAGTAAGGTCCAGTCAATATTTGTATTTAAGTTTTGCTGCCATCTTTGATGTGATACTCATGACCTTTGGTAAATCTCATCACATAACTGGACATCACGTAATTGGAGTCGTGGCCTAATGGTTAGAGAGACAGACTTGCAATCGAAGGGTTGTGAGTTTGAGTCTGGGGCCGGCAGGAATTGTTGGTGGGGGGAGTGCATGTACAGTGCTCTCTCCACCATCAATACCATGACTTAGGTGCCCTTGAGCAAAGCATCGAACCCCCAACTGCTCCCCGGGTGCTGCAGCATAAATGGCTGCCCACTGCTCCTGTTGTGTGTGTGTGCACTTTGGATGGGTTAAATGCAGAGCATGAATTCTGAGTATGGGTCAACTTGGCTGAATGTTGTGTCACTTTCACTTAATTTAGCAGGTGCTGTGCCATTTTAACAATGCCATGACAGTTTTCTTTGCCAGCTAAGTATACAACACTCATTAAATCTACCATCAAGACTTGTCTGAGACAAATGCTTTAAAATCATGGAAATTTAAAACGAGAAGACAGAGAAAACGAAGCTGCTTACAGCACAGATGTTTTTACTATGCTCTGAACACAATGACCATGACCTGCCATTTTAATTTCAGAAATTCAGTTCAGGCTGACATTAGTGATAAAGATCTTCGGGCACAACAAGTGTCTGCTCAAACAAAGACTTTTGATACCTACAAAGTCTGATGTTTTAATGATACATTATTCAACACCTTTGACTATTGTTTTATGAGCATATTTTATGTTTTGTTTTCCTTCTCGATATGCATAGTAATCTTCATTAAATGTTTCAGATGGCTTTCTCCCCATGCAAGCTTTCTGGCTATGGACAGTAAGATTTGAAGATTTTGACAAATCTACAATAAATATTACTAGGGGTGTCCCCAACTAAGGATTTTCATAGTCAAATCAGAATTTTCGAATCTTGCTGATATTCGTCTGATGGTCGAATCATATGTTTGGGGGCGGGGCAAAACACATTGAGTCTAGTCAGACATTTGACAGTCATAATTACTGATGTTTATTTGAAGCTTCTTAATTTTCAGATTCTTATTCTTGGCTTTTTCACAAAAGGCTGCATATTAACTTATTGGGAGAAAGCCAAGTTCTATGTGAAATCAGACATTTGAGCGCTCACATCTAGTCAGAATGGCATAATCACATAACAGCCTGTGAATATTCGACTGTGAGATTGGTGGTCGAATCAGGCTCCTCGAATCAAAGCATCTAATCCACGACTATTTGGGGTCACCCATAAATAATACATTCATCTAAAATAAATATTGCATTTAAAATCATTCTGTGGCGAGTGGGGCGGGGCCGAGGGACGTGGGAACCAGGAGTGAGGCCGGCAATGATTGGGCAAATCAGTGACACCTGCGACCCACTGCCGGTCTCGAGTCCCACGTAGGAGATGGAAGGATATAAAACTGGAGCGACGACAGTGAAGGACGAGAGAGGACCAGGCCTGGGCTTTTAGTTGTGTTTGGTTTTATTTGAGCGCACCAGTCGTCCGTGAGGGGCTGGTGCGCTTTTTTGTGTTTATTTTGTATTATTAAAATGTTGTTTGATTGTCCGCCGGTTCCCGCCTCCTTCTTCTGGATGAATAGGAAGTTTTAATTCATTACAGTGGTGCCGAAACCCGGGAGAAGGAGGGACGCGCTGCTGAAGATCCCTCGCCGCTGTGGTGAATCCGCGGTGCCATCGAGCAGGCGAGGAGGATGCCGCCATAGACGCTCGAGGCGGTGGACTGGAGCGAGTTGCCGGGGACGGGCGAGCTCGCTGCCGACCGCCCACGATAGGGAGGGGTGGCTGCCGTCCGTGAGGGAGCGGAGGAGTCGGCGCTGTTCGCCAGGGGGCCGTTCCCTGCTGCCTCCGTGAAGGTATCCGGAGGAGCAGGGAACAGGGGACTCCTGCCGGCTGCCCAAAACCGGAGGAGCCGTCGCCGTCCACCGAGCGGCGGAGGGGTGTCGTGCCGTCCGCCGAGGGCCATCCAGTGCCACCGCCAGGCACCGTGGAGGAGATCGCCCAGCCGGTGGAGGGCCGAGCAGCAGTGCATCTGGGAACCGGAATTTTTTTTTTTTTTTTTCTCTCTCCCCTCTCTCGTCTCTGTCGCTCCTCCTTCCATCTCCTTTTTCTCTCGCCTCGTCTGTCCTACCCCCAGGTTCCCGCAGGTTCCCGTGAGCGGTCCCCCCCGGAGGAAGGGGGGGGAGTAGAGCGCAGTCTCGTGGGTACCCCCCGGCCTGCGAGGGGCGATGGGGGTATGTGGCGAGTGGGGCGGGGCCGAGGGACGTGGGAACCAGGAGTGAGGCCGGCAATGATTGGGCAAATCAGTGACACCTGCGACCCACTGCCGGTCTCGAGTCCCACGTAGGAGATGGAAGGATATAAAACTGGAGCGACGACAATGAAGGACGAGAGAGGACCAGGCCTGGGCTTTTAGTTGTGTTTGGTATTATTTGAGCGCACCAGTCGCCCGTGAGGGGCTGGTGCGCTGTTTTGTGTTTATTTTGTATTATTAAAATGTTGTTTGATTGTCTGCCGGTTCCCGCCTCCTTCTTCCGAATGAATAGGAAGTTTTAATTCATTACACATTCACTTCTGCTTTTAGGAGTGAATACGAATACGAGAATATTTAGAATGTACTGGTAATCTGCAAGAGGTTTATTCAGAAACCTTCAAGAACATTTAAGTAAGATTATGTCAACTTCTTCTCAACAAAGTCTTCTCATATCACTGGCTTCCCGACAAACACTTCTGCACATTGATTCTCCAGCAGTCATTATCCAGAAGCCACCCCTGTGGTAAAGCCTAATTCATTCTTTCTTCTGTGCTGAGGTCTTTACTTTCATCTTCCATCCTGAGCCAGGATTACCTACCTCTCTCCTCCGCTACTTCTGCAGCTAGGAAAAGGAAATCACACTTCTCTGAATTCACAACGCTCCAAATCCACCATCTGTGTCCTCCATCCTCTTTAACAAGGATGATTCTATGAAAAAAAAATATATATCCCAACCAAGAGCTCTCTTCTCCTGACTTGGAACCCCATACTGGGATGTCTTGACATCTCCACTCCAGTTCTGAACCACTTTTTTTTGCGTCTCTGGGGAGAAATATGAGTGAGAGTTTACAGCAAGCTTTGTTTTAGGAGCTGTTTAGTGGCACGTGACCTTATTTAAATTCCCAAGAAGGAGCAGATTTTGTGAAGCATATTATTAACGCATAGAAAAGTTTGGTGATGTGATTGAGATGTGAAATTGTTGAGCCAATAAAAGGATTTCCTCCACAGTTTTGAGTAGATAAAAATAAATTTTAGATTACACATCATGAGAAAATAATTTGGATGATAACATAAAATGAAAACTCTGATTCTACTACTACTACTACTACTACTACTACTACTAAAATGTATCCAGAACGTGTGTGAATTTAAAGAAAATACCAGAATCAAAGATTTTTTTTACAGTGCTTAGTTCATTTAACAGTACTTTGATTTCTATATTCTTCAAACATGTTTCCTGCTCTATTCTGTTGTCACTATAGTTTGAAAATGCTTCACCAATGGTTTCAAACTTATTCAAACTGTCAGTTTAAATGATTTAACAGATTCTTAACCAATATTTTCATCATATTTTATACTTGAAATTTAAATATATTTAACAATAATGCATTATAGTTATTCATGCAATATAGTTAAAAATATCATTAAACTTTTTCTAAATGTTTATTTAATTTTTTATGTGTTTTAGCATATTTTTTTAACTGATGATGTGTGGGTACAAAAAAGGGCAGTTACCAAAATATCATTCCGTAATGCCTGAAACATTGCAGTCTAACCACAGCTGATGGTTTTTACTGTAAATTTTACCGTCAAAATGTTACTTTTTTATGCTCCACCTTTCGAGACACTTTTACAAATATGGTGGTACTAAAATATTAATTTATGTAACTTTTAAATAAGCAGAGTTGTCAAGTTAAACCACATTTCATATGATTTTCTTTATAATTCCAACTTCTAAAAAAAAAATAAAAAAAATGAATAATTAGCATTGAGAGTATAATGGTGTAAGTTCAGTAAATTAAGCTGCCTCCCAGAAACATCAATACCAGTTAATGCCTGATAGCAAGTGTGTGTGTGTGTGTATAAATGTGTAAGATAAGAGAAGGCAGGAGTAGCAGCACAGACTAAAGGAGTTACGGTTTGTTCTTTCTCTGTCTCAGCTGGGAGAGGACCTCAATCCTGACCCACATACCCTGCCCTTCGTTCTCCAATCTGGACCCGATCCAGCGAGCACCGTGGGCAAGTCTGAGACAGTAAAGGGAATCTGTGTTGCCAAAAGAGAGAGACACTGAAACAGAGGGGAAAAAAAAGAGAAGAGGCAGTGAGTTGGGATCACAGCTGGAGTCAGACTCCATCTTGAAGGAGAGTCAGGAAGAGAAATGATGGAATGAATCTCGCTCAGTGTGTGTGAGACAGCTCGGGCCTCATCTTTCTGTTTGAGCAGTCAGAGCGCAGCACTTTCATCATCTTGAGTGTGAGAGATGCCCATCACAGTTTAAAGCCTGCTGTACCAGATTGTCATTGTATTTACTGGCAGGTCATAGAACATGAGGAAAGGAAAGAGACTGAGTGCGTCTCACCTGCATGCAGACTGTTCTGTTACATTAGCAAAGCAACATTGTCATTTTATCAAGATGGGTGTGTAAAAATAAATAAATAAAAAAAAACAGACATCCGTGGCTATCAGCCTCATGCTGATTGCTCAATGCTGACAAGGACTTTTACAGCCTAATAATAATTTAAAATACCTTCAGAATTGAGCTACTCGTCATTTAATGGAATAGTTCAGCCAAAAAAATAAATATTCTGTCATAATTTACCTACACTCCAGGTGTTCCAAACCTGCATCATTTTCTTTCTGCTGTTGAACACAAAGAAAAATGTTGGTAACCAAACAGCTGCAAACAGATTTTTTGCTCAAAAAATAATTAAATCAGAAATAATTATTACTGCAATTCAAAATAATTGTTTTATAATTAAAAAAAAAATACTATTAAAATGTTTTTTTTTTTCAGTGATGACAAAGATGAGTTTTCAGTAGCCATTACTCCAGTCTTCGATGTCACATGATTTTCCAGAAATAATTATAATTAAACATCTATCCTATTTAAAAGATTTAAAATGTATAAATGAACAACATAACTAAAAATGATCCATTCACACACACACACACACACACACATGTATATATATATATATATATATATATATATATATATATATATATATATATATATATATATATATATATTATCTTTTATTATTATTATTATTATTATTATTATTATTATGTATCAAATATATAGGTTACAGTTGCCAAAATGCCATCCTGTGGTTCCTGAAATATTGTCACTGTAAACTTCAGACAACCACAGCTGCCAGTTTTCATTGTAAACATTTTACTTTAAAACATCGTCATAGGGTTGACACAGGGTCACCAAGTTACTTTATCTCTAAACAGTGTGTGTACACCATTTTGGACTCTTATAAATTGTGGGCCAGGCCGACATTTTGAGGTCTCAGTTGAAAAAAATTAGTCTTTGGATGAGAGAAGACACTAAAAAAGACGTCTGAACTGCTTTCTAATTCCGTATTCTGGGCCAAGTCCGCAATGGTGAGGTGGAAGACACTGTGTAGGCACCTGAAACGAGGTCAGGAGCAATGCAAACTCACTTCTGATTTAAGCATCCTACAGTTACAGACACAAAGGCTCCACTAATACACACCACATCATGGACCAACCAACTTCTTGGCATTCACAAATGTAAAGGATAAATTATTATATTTATTTTAGTTTCTGTGGTCTGCTGTTAATGCTGACTGAATTAACGTGTCGTATATTTAAGCTCACCTAAGAGAGAGGGAACACTTGAGTTTGTGTTTCTGTATAGATGTGTATGTCAGCATGATGCCCATCATTTGTGGCCGTTTTGCTCACTGGGCTGCATCCCTAAAACAGAGTTAGAGCAACAGCTTAATTGTCCTTCTGCTGGCCTCGGAGATGTTGTCTGTTGAAGTCTGCACCTTATTGTACCGACTAACAGACGGTATGAGTGGAATAGTGGTCTTTTGCCTCCAGCAGATGGCACTTATGTCAAAGTGAAGCACTATGAGGGCCCTGCAGTTGCCTGTTGTTTGTTCATTTACACAACAGTTCCCAAACAAACCGTTTAATACAATTACTGGCTGTAAAGTATCCAGCTGACAGAGCAGGGTCTGTTTCGCCCACCTTATTTGATATGTAGGGATAGGGCAGTATAAAAAAAAATACAACTCTCTCTCTCTCTCTCTCTCAACGTACTGTATATATGAGATGAGATGATATAGAATTTGTTTTAGCCCGTTTCATTCAGCATGTTGACTTAAGTAATTCTTGCTTTATTCATTAACTGAATGTTGAACTTAAACAGTAAAATCTAGTTAAAATTATCATTAGCATATTTTCCATTTTATGCACATATAAATAGCATTTAATTAAACTGATACTGACAGTTGGAAATAATTCATGAAATTAAAAGTCATTGCAAATCAAGGAAGTATCTAGAAACAAATCTTCAGAAAATTTAAAAGAAGAAAATTGTATTGCTGTATAGCTGACTAAATCGAGCTGACTAAACCATGGCGCGCCCCCTACTCGGCACGTCTGCGTACCTCATCTTCCTCCGCCCTCACCTCGATTGACGGCGCGAAAGAGAAAGGTTAAGAGTGATTACCGCCGCTGGACGAAATCTGAGGCTGTGCATCTCTGTCAACCCCCGGCCATTGGATGGAAAGCCAAGGCCAACCATCCATCCAAGCCCTGCCTTACAAAGTCAGCGCTCGCCTGGCATGCTTATTCGTTGGCGGGGCAAGCAGCTGTGGCGTTCCACTCTATGGCAGTGCTACAGGTCTTCCAGGCCAAACTCCTCGCCACCACCGACGAATCTGGCCTAGACGCATCCAAAGCTCTAGATACGGATTTGGATGCGTCTAGCTCAGGGATTCCTGTACATTGTTCGGTTCCGGAAACAGAGCTCCTGCAGCAGGGCAACTGGGTGACGGTGAGGCAGCGTAGTTGTGGGTCAAAACACCGCTCTTCTGTTCCGATCAAAACATTAAACAGGTTCTCCCCACTCAGTGATGCACCCACTGAGAAACCTGATGAAAGTGCTCTAGTTATTGGTGATTCTATTGTACGGAACGTGAATATAGAGACACCAGCCACCATAGTCAAATGTTTACCGGGAGCCAGAGCGCCTGACATCTTGGCAAATTTAAAAGTGCTGGCTAATGCTAAATGTAAATACAGTAAGATTGTTATTCATGCCGGCGCTAATGATGTTCGACTTCGCCAGTCGGAGATCACTAAAAATAACATTAAAGAGGTGTGTGAACTTGCAAGCACGATGTCAGACACTGTAATATGCTCTGGTCCCCTCCCTGCTTACCGTGGTGACGAGATGCATAACAGATTGTCATCACTCAATGGCTGGATGTCTAAGTGGTGCCCACAGAATAACATAGGTTTCATAGGCTATTGGATGAGCTTTTGGGGCAGACCTGACCTGTTTAAAAGAGATGGTCTTCATCCCTCCTGGGGTGGCGCCACTCTTCTCTCTAGAAATATGGCAAATAGTCTTAGTGTTTATACTTGACTAACTGGGGCCCAGGTCAGGAAGCAGACAGACTGGCTAAACCGACCGTCTGCTAGCTGCCTCCCGTCACAGAGGTCAGTTAATTCTCAGCACATAGAGACTTTTTCACCTAGATATCACACTATAGAGACTGTGTCTGTTCCCCAAACTAGAAAATACAAAAAACTTCCAAACCAAGTTAAGATTAACAATTTAATTGAGGTTCAACAAATAAAAAACTGAAGCAATATGGATAAACAAATGATAAAGCTTGGCTTATTGAATATCAGATCCCTTTCTACGAAAACACTTTTTGTAAATAATATGATCACTGATCATAATATAGATGTACTCTGTTTGACAGAAACCTGGCTAAAACCTGATGATTACATTATTTTAAATGAGTCCACCCCCCAAGATTACTGTTATAAGCATGAGCCGCGTCTAAAAGGCAAAGGTGGAGGTGTTGCTTCAATTTATAACAACGTTTTCAGGATTTCTCAGAGGGCAGGCTTCAAGTATAACTCGTTTGAAATAATGGTGCTTCATATAACATTATCCAGAGAAACAAATGTTAATGATAAATCCCCTGTTATGTTTGTACTGGCTACTGTATACAGGCCACCAGGGCACCATACAGACTTTATTAAAGAGTTTGGTGATTTTACATCCGAGTTAGTTCTGGCTGCAGATAAAGTTTTAATAGTTGGTGATTTTAATATCCATGTTGATAATGAAAAAGATGCATTGCGATCAGCATTTATAGACATTCTGAACTCTATTGGTGTTAGACAACACGTTTCAGGACCTACTCATTGTCGAAATCATACTCTAGATTTAATACTGTCACATGGAATTGATGTTGATGGTGTTGAAATTATTCAGCCAAGTGATATCTCAGATCATTATTTAGTTCTGTGCAAACTTCATATAGCCAAAATTGTAAATTCTACTTCTTGTTACAAGTATGGAAGAACCATCACTTCTACCACAAAAGACTGCTTTTTAAGTTATCTTCCTGATGTAACCAAATTCCTTAGCATATCCAAAACCTCAGAACAACTTGATGATGTAACAGAAACTATGGACTCTCTCTTTTCTAGCACTTTAAATAAAGTTGCTCCTTTACGCTTAAGGAAGGTTAAGGAAAACAGTCTGACACCATGGTATAATGAGCAAACTCGCACCCTAAAGAGAGCAGCCCGAAAAATGGAGCGCAGCTGGAGGAAAACAAAACTAGAGGTATTTCGTATTGCTTGGCGGGAAAGTAACATATCCTACAGGAAATCATTAAAAACGGCTAGATCCGATTACTTTTCTTCTCTTTTAGAAGAAAACAAACATAACCCCAGGTATTTATTCAATACAGTGGCTAAATTAACGAAAAAATAAAGCTTCAACAAGTGTTGACATTTTCCAACACCACAGCAGTAATGACTTTATGAACTACTTTACTTCTAAAATCGATACTATTAGAGATAAAATTGCAACCATTCAGCCGTCAGCTACAGTATCCCATCAGACAGTGCACTATAGACCCCCTGAGACAGTTCCACTCATTCTCTACCATAGGAGAGGAAGAATTGTATAAACTTGTTAAATCATCTAAACCAACAACATGTATGTTAGACCCTATACCATCTAAGCTCCTAAAAGAGGTGCTTCCAGAAGTCATAGATCCTCTTCTGACTATTATTAATTCCTCATTGTCATTAGGATATGTCCCCAAAACCTTCAAACTGGCTGTTATTAAGCCTCTCATCAAAAACCACAACTTGACCCCAAAGAACTAGTTAATTATAGACCAATCTCGAATCTCCCTTTTCTGTCCAAGATACTAGAAAAGGTGGTATCCTCACAATTATATTCCTTCTTAGAGAAAAATGGTATATGTGAGGATTTCCAGTCAGGATTTAGACCGTATCATAGTACTGAGACTGCTCTCCTTAGAGTTACAAATGATCTGCTCTTATCATCTGATCGTGGGTGTATCTCTCTATTAGTTTTATTGGATCTTAGTGCTGCGTTTGACACAATTGATCACAACACAACATTCTTTTGCATAGACTTGAACACTTTGTTGGCATCAGTGGAAGTGCATTAGCATGGTTTAAATCGTACTTATATGACCGCCATCAGTTCGTAGCAGTGAATGAAGATGTATCCTATCGATCACAAGTGCAGTATGGAGTACCTCAAGGCTCAGTACTAGGGCCGCTACTCTTCATGCTTTATATGTTTCCCTTGGGAGATATCATCAGGAAACATGGTGTTAGCTTTCACTGTTATGCTGATGATACTCAGCTCTATATTTCTTCGCAGCCCGGTGAAACACACCAATTTGAAAAACTAATGGATTGCATAGTCGATATAAAAAACTGGATGACGAGTAATTTCTTAATGCTAAATTCTGAAAAAACAGAGGTAATAACCTAGAACACTGTCTAAGACTTGATGGTTGCTCTGTCAATTCTTCGTCATCAGTTAGGAACCTAGGTGTGCTATTTGATCGCAATCTTTCCTTAGAAAGCCACGTTTCTAGCATTTGTAAAACTGCATTTTTCCATCTCAAAAATATATCTAAATTACGGCCTATGCTCTCAATGTCAAATGCAGAAATGTTAATCCATGCATTTGGGGAGTCGTGGCCTAATGGTTAGAGAGTCGGACTCCCAATCGAAAGGTTGTGAGTTCGAGACCCGGGCCGGCAGGAATTGTGGGTGGGGGGAGTGCATGTACAGTTCTCTCTCCACCTTCAATACCACGACTTAGGTGCCCTTGAGCAAGGCACCGAACCCCCAACTGCTCCCCGGGCGCCGCAGCATAAATGGCTGCCCACTGCTCCAGGTGTGTGCTCACAGTGTGTGTGTGTGTTCACTGCTCTGTGTGTGTGTGCATTTCGGATGGGTTAAATGCAGAGCACAAATTCTGAGTATGGGTCACCATACTTGGCTGAATGTCACTTCACTTCACTTTATGACCTCAAGGTTAGATTATTGTAATGGTTTATTGGGTGGTTGTTCTGCACGCTTAGTAAACAAACTACAGCTAGTCCAAAATGCAGATGACCATATTAGCCCGGTCCTGTCAACACTGCACTGGCTCCCTATCAAGCATCGTATAGATTTTAAAATATTGCTTATTACTTATAAAGCCCTGAATGGTTTAGCACCTCAGTATTTGAATGAGCTCCTCTTACATTATAATCCTCTACGTCCGCTACGTTCTCAAAACTCAGGCAATTTGATAATAGCTAGAATATCAAAATCAACTGCGGGCGGCAGATCCTTTTCCTATTTTCCTATTCCTATAATTAAGAACTAGTTAATTATAGACCAATCTCGAATCTCCCTTTTCTGTCTAAGATACTAGAAAAGGTGGTATCCACACAATTATATTCCTTCTTAGAGAAAAATGGTATATGTGAGGATTTCCAGTCAGGATTTAGACCGAATCATAGTACTGAGACTGCTCTTCTTAGAGTTACAAATGATCTGCTCTTATCATCTGATCGTGGGTGTATCTCTCTATTAGTTTTATTGGATCTTAGTGCTGCGTTTGACACAATTGACCACAACATTCTTTTGCATAGACTTGAATACTTTGTTGGCATCAGTGGAAGTGCATTAGCATGGTTTAAATCGTACTTATATGACCGCCATCAGTTCGTAGCAGTGAATGAAGATGTATCCTATCGATCATAAGTGCAGTATGGAGTACCTCAAGGCTCAGTTCTAGGGCCGCTACTCTTCACGCTTTATAGTTACCCTTGGGAGATATCATCAGGAAACATGGTGTTAACTTTCACTGTTATGCTGATAATACTCAGCTCTATATTTCTTCGCAGCCCGGTGAAACACACCAATTTGAAAAACTAATGGATTGCATAGTCGATATAAAAAACTGGATGACGAGTAATTTCTTACTGCTAAATTCTGAAAAAACAGAGGTGTTAATTATAGGACCTAAAAACTCTGCTTGTAATAACCTAGAACACTGTCTAAGACTTGATGGTTGCTCTGTCAATTCTTCGTCATCAGTTAGGAACCTAGGTGTGCTACTTGATCGCAATCTTTCCTTAGAAAGCCACGTTTCTAGCATTTGTAAAACTGCATTTTTCCATCTCAAAAATATATGTAAATTACGGCCTATGCTCTCAATGTCAAATGCAGAAATGTTAATCCATGCATTTATGACCTCAAGGTTAGATTATTGTAATGCTTTATTGGGTGGTTGTTCTGCACGCTTAGTAAACAAACTACAGCTAGTCCAAAATGCAGCAGCAAGAGTTCTTACTAGAACCAGGAAGTATGACCATATTAGCCCGGTCCTGTCAACACTGCACTGGCTCCCTATCAAGCATCGCATATATTTTAAAATATTGCTTATTACTTATAAAGCCCTGAATGGTTTAGCACCTCAGTATTTGAATGAGCTCCTTTTACATTATAATCCTCTACGTCCGCTACGTTCTCAAAACTCAGGCAATTTGATAATACCTAGAATATCAAAATCAACTGCAGGCGGCAGATCCTTTTCCTATTTGGCGCCCAAACTCTGGAATAACCTACCTAACATTGTTCGGGAGGCAGACACACTCTTGCAGTTTAAATCTAGATTAAAGACCCATCTCTTTAACCTGGCATACACATAACATACTAATATGCTTTTATTATCCAAATCCGTTAAGGGATTTTTAGGCTGCATTGATTAGGTAAACCGGAACCGGAAACACTTCCCATAACAACCTATGTACTTGCTACATCATTAGAAGAATGGCATCTACACTAATATTTGTCTGTTACTCTCTTGTTCCGAGGTCACCGTGGCCACCAGATCCAGTCTGTGTCCAGATCAGAGGGTCACTGCAGTCACCCGGATCCAGTACGTATCCAAACCAGATGGTGGATCAGCACCTAGAAAGGACATCTACATCCCTGAAAGACAGCGGAGACCAGGACAACTAGAGCCCCAGATACAGATCCCCTGTAAAGACCTTGTCTCAGAGGAGCACCAGGACAAGACCACAGGAAACAGATGATTCTTCTGCACAATCTGACTTTGCTGCAGCCTGGAATTGAACTACTGGTTTCGTCTGGTCAGAGGACAACTGGCCCCCCAACTGAGCCTGGTTTCTCCCAAGGTTTTTTTCTCCATTCTGTCACCGATGGAGTTTCGGTTCCTTGCCGCTGTCGCCTCTGGCTTGCTTAGTTGGGGACACTTCATCTACAGCGATATCGTTGACTTGATTGCAAATAAATGCACAGACACTATTTAACTGAACAGAGATGACATAACTGAATCCAATGATGAACTGCCTTTAACTATCATTTTTGCATTATTGACACTGTTTTCCTAATGAATGTTGTTCAGTTGCTTTGACGCAATGTATTTTGTTTAAAGCGCTATATAAATAAAGGTGACATTGACATTGACATTGACATTGACATTTGGCGCCTAAACTCTGGAATAACCTACCTAACATTGTTCGGGAGGCAGACACACTCTTGCAATTTAAATCTAGATTAAAGACCCATCTCTTTAACCTGGCATACACATAACATACTAATATGCTTTTATTATCCAAATCCGTTAAAGGATTTTTAGGCTGCATTAATTAGGTAAACCGGAACCGGAAACACTTCCCATAACACCCAATGTACTTGCTACATCATTAGAAGAATGGCATCTACGCTAATATTTGTCTGTTTCTCTCTTGTTCCGAGGTCACCGTGGCCAACAGATCCAGTCTGTGTCCAGATCAGAGGGTCACTGCAGTCACCCGGATCCAGTACGTATCCAGACCAGATGGTGGATCAGCACCTAGAAGGGACCTCTACATCCCTGAAAGACAGCGGAGACCAGGACAACTAGAGCCCCAGATACAGTAAAGACCTTGTCTCAGAGGAGCACCAGGACAAGACCACAGGAAACAGATGATTCTTCTGCACAATCTGACTTTGCTGCAGCCTGGAATTGAACTACTGGTTTCGTCTGGTCAGAGGAGAACTGGCCCCCCAACTGAGCCTGGTTTCTCCCAAGGTTTTTTTCTCCATTCTGTCACCGATGGAATTTCGGTTCCTTGCCGCTGTCACCTCTGGCTTGCTTAGTTGGGGACACTTCATCTACAGCGATATTGTTGACTTGATTGCAAATAAATGCACAGACACTATTTAACTGAACAGAGATGACATAACTGAATCCAATGATGAACTGCCTTTAACTATCATTTTTGCATTATTGACACTGTTTTCCTAATGAATGTTGTTCAGTTGCTTTGACGCAATGTATTTTGTTTAAAGCGCTATATAAATAAAGGGGACTTTGACTTTGACTTTGACTCGTGGTGTGAGCATTTTAGACAGAAGCAATCATGAATATATATTGGATTTTAATAATTGAACTAATAATACATCAAACTACAAATCACACAGAGTAAATTTGCATACGACCATACAGACAGTAAAACAAATACAAGACATAACGGAATCCAAATGAGGGAGAGAGAGAGAGATAATGAGTGAGAGAGAATGGGAGAGAAATAGGCGAGATCACAGAATAATCTCACAGTAAAGCAAAATCACAGACAGTAACCTTTTGAAAGGCAACAAGGAATCAAATCACCTTGAAAAGGTAATAGACAAACTTTAAGCAGCATTTAAATCTCCATAGAGAATGATACTTGCATGGGGTCTCTTTTGTGACTCGCCAGACGAGCATGCGTATGTCGTTCTTTTGGAGCTGGACAGGTTCTCTTGTGTCTTCCGGGGCTGCTACGAATGAAAGGTCCAACAAAAGCAATGATTCAGTGTTCGTCTCCCTCATGGGGAGAAGCGAATATGAGAATAAACTTAGTAAGGAAAAGAAACGAAAACAACGATGAAAGCTCCCAAAGGAGCCATGAGAACAGGCTGTTCTCTCAGCCGCCGTGCTGAGATCAACTACCCGACGGAAGTGCAGAGATGAGGAGAAGGTAGACAAGAGCAAGAGAGCGAATGTCACAAGGTGACGATCTTTAAGGGGCGGAACCAAAATTCGGGAAGTTTGGTTCCGCCCGGAAGCGTTTCCGCCCGGACCGGAAAAACAGAACACCGGAACTTCCGGTAGCGCCGTAAGAAGGAAAATCAGGGAATTCGATGCACCTGTGCCTAGTTAGGGACAGCGGTTGGTGATTGGAGGATACGCTGGACAAGGCAGTACTTAAGGCCAAGTTATTTCCCAGTCTGGAAGCTCTTTTTGGTGTGTGTGAAGCACTGGGTTGTGCCCGTCTTGGTACGCTGCTGGTAGCTGTCTAACTCTCTCTCTCCCTCAGGCTGGAATTGTATGATTGTGAAGACATCGCGAACCTTAAAGGTTGAGAAGTGAACAGATTATACGGCGAACTGAGACGACGTGAAAAAGGGGATTGGAAGTGGCATTGATGTGAGTACTAAGAGCCAGTCGAAAGTGCCCTGTATATTGACCTGGCGTTGTGTAGATCTCTCCAGGAGGAGGAGGGCGGCCCTACCCCTAATATAGTGTGGTGGGAGAGCCGAAGGAATACTTATTGAAGTAGTCACAACGACGACATCACTAGCTAGGCCGCATATTCCATCGCCAGATCCGAACCAAGCGAAGTGAAGGAAGACGGGTGTCCTTTCCGTACACTGAGTGTGGTGGGTGAGTCTTCGTGCTGTGAAAACCTATAATTTTGACGTGGTGCTGTATATTGCTGTGGGCTGCTGTGTATTGCCGTGTGTCCTGTCAGATAAACCCCCGCCTTCACGCACTTCGGCGTGGGAGGACAAGGAGATTGCTGGTCCTAGCCTAGTTCAGTACAGTATATGTTGTGAGCGTGCTTCAGATCTCCGGAGATAGCACGGTACGCTGTGTCCAGCCCAGAGGTGAAAGCCATCCAAAGCAGAGTAACTGTGTTTTGTGTCCAAGTTGATACCTGTGGAGAGGAAAGGAAAGAGAGTGAGTAACACAAGGAGAAACAGAGGAAACCTGTACTTACAGTGCGCTGTGTTCAGCCCAGAGGTGAGAGCCATTCAAAGCAAACTAACGGTGCTATTGTGCCCAAGTTGATATCTGTGGAGAGAAAAGGAGAGAGAGGGAATAACACGAGGAGGAATAGAGCGAACCCTGTACTTACAGTACGCTGTGTCCAGCCCAGAGGTGAGAGCCATTTAAAGCAAACTAACTGTGCTATTGTGCCCAAGTTGATACCTGTGGAGAGAAAAGGAGAGAGAGGTGAATAACACGAGGAGGAATAGAGCGAACCCTGTACTTACAGTACGCTGTGTCCAGCCCAGAGGTGAGAGCCATTCAAAGCAAACTAACTGTGCTATTGTGCCCAAGTTGATACCTGTGGAGAGAAAAGGAGAGAGAGAGTGAATAACACGAGGAGGAATAGAGCGAACCCTGTACTTACAGTACGCTGTGTCCAGCCCAGAGGTGAGAGCCATTCAAAGCAAACTAACTGTGCTATTGTGCCCAAGTTGATACCTGTGGAGAGAAAAGGAGAGAGAGAGTGAATAACACGAGGAGGAATAGAGCGAACCCTGTACTTACAGTACGCTGTGTCCAGCCCAGAGGTGAGAGCCATTCAAAGCAAACTAACTGTGCTATTGTGCCCAAGTTGATACCTGTGGAGAGAAAAGGAGAGAGAGTGGGTAACACGAGGAGAGACTGAGGAAACCTGTACTTACGCCGCTGCCTGTGGAGAAAGAGAAAGCGAGTGAGCACCCAAGGAACGAACTGTGTGAACCAGTACTTACTGTGAGCTGTAATCAGCGAAGAGGTGAGAGCAGAACCAAGCTGAACTAACTGTGCCTGTGTGTCCCAGCCGTTGCCTGTGGAGAAAGAGAAAGCGAGTGAGCACCCAAGGAACGAACTGTGTGAACCAGTACTTACTGTGAGCTGAAATCAGCGAAGAGGTGAGAGCAAAACCAAGCTGAATTAACTGTGCCTGTGTGTCCCAGCCGTTGCCTGTGGAGAAAGAGAAAGAGCCCGTTGCCTGTGGAGGAAGAGAAAGAGAGTGAGCACCTCGAGAACGAACTGTGTGAACCAGTACTTACCGTGAGCTGTATTCAGCGAAGAGGAGGAAGAAGGAGGGCGCTACGGATACCTAAGACTCAGGCCGGGGCCCGAGTCCTACGCCCCGGATCCCCGTGGCCCCCTTGCTCCCTGACCTCTTCCCGGCCATAGCCCATCTGGAGGGCCGAGTCAGAGTTTAGTTTTAATTGCCCTTTCCCTATTCCCCAAGCTATTTTTAAATATTTAAATAAAGATTGTTTTATCACTTACTTGTTCTCGTGTTGTTTGGCCATTGGGTCGGGTTTGGGGACCTCCTCGAGGTGGAAGTTGAGAAGGGGTGTGGCTTAGTTAAAGCATAGCCAGCCCCTGGGTGTGACAGATTTGGCGTAGTCGGCAGGGTTTCCACCTCGAGTTGAGTAACCAAGGTCGTCAAATGACCGACAACGCGGGGCTTTCAGCCCAACCCCGTGCCATGCCCGTTTTTATGGGGAGCCCCTGGATTCAAAAATATGGGGGGACAGAATCCGAGGTACGATTGTCTGAATGGAAGGCTCAACTAGAGTACTTGGCCGACCTACAGGGCCTTAGTGCAGCCCAGCGGCTTCAATTTGTGTTAAACTCCCTGGATGGAGAAGCGCGGCGAGAGGTGCATGCCGCCCCCGAAGCCGTTAGAGCTAACGCCCAAACCGTGTTCCAGTTCCTCACTGAACAGTATGGTGACCACACCCCCGTAGCTGTCCTTCGCTCCCAGTTCTTCAATTGTAAGCAGGGCCCCCGCCAACCGATTAGAGCTTTCGCCCTGAGGTTGCGAGAGCAATTCGCCCGACTACAGACCCGTCGGGACCACGGGTTGGGAGATGGAGAGACTCTATTGCGGGACCAGTTTCTTCTGGGGTTGAAGGAGGGTCCGGTGAGACAGAGCCTACGTATCCAGTTTCGAAGGGACCCGGGTCTTACGTTCGAAGATCTGAAGAAAGAGGCACTGGCCCTGGAAGGTGATGAGACTGAGGTGAGTGGTTCCCCAGTGTGTGCGGTTGTCAGTGAAGTAGCACCAGCACAACCCGGAGGCCCTGACTGGAAGCAAGCACTGAAGGCTGAACTTTTGAAAGATGTCCGCGATCAGATGTCTGAACTGTCTAAAGCCCTCGTAGGAGAATTGCGCCAAGGACGGGCGCGGGAGGAACCACGGCCGGCGCCCCGAGACCGAGTGTACTCAGAGGGAGGCCGAGAGCCGTTCAGGCGCCCGAACCACTTTAACCGGCCCCGTTTCGAATGGGACGAGCAAGGGCGACCCATCTGTAACCGCTGTGGCAAACCAGGTCACTATAGCCGTCAGTGTGGGCCCCGCAGGGCGTCAGAAGGGGGTTTTTAGGTCGGCCGGCCACTGTGGGTCGTGTGGCCGGGACCCCTCGAGAAGACCCTGGAAGAGGATATGGCTCTAGGAGCCAGATGATTGGGCGTAGCCCCGTGGCGAAGGTGAGAGTGTGCGGCAAGGAGATTCAATGCCTGGTAGACACAGGCTCCCAAGTGACGTTGTTTGCTGAGAGTTTATCCGAAGAAGTGTTTGGGAAACAAGGGGCACCAGGGGCGGAGGCCCCCTGGCTTACTCTGAAGGGCGCAAACGGCCTCGACATCCCATATATTGGCTACCGATTGACGGACCTAGAGGTTCACGGAGTGATGGTCCCCCAGAAAGGTGTGATTATCGTGCAAGACCATTGTCTGGGTGTACATCGAGCCCTGTTGGGCATGAATGTCCTCGCTGATTGCTGGGAAGAGCTATTTCGGGCTAGGCCCGTATCGAAGATACCACCTGCAGAGAGGCCCAAGTGGGAGTGTGTGGTAGCTGACTGTCGAAGGGTGCAAATGAGCCAAGTCCGCAGGGAACAGGAAGAGGTAGGAAGAGTGATGTGTCGTTTTGCTTTGTCTGTCCCCGCAAAAAGTGAGGCTGTTGTGTGGGCGCGAGTACCGCCCCGAAGAGCGGGCCCAGAAGAGTGGGTGCTGGTGGAGCCCCATGTGGATTGTCCACAAGTGGAAGTGGCACGAGGATTATCGACGGTCCGGCGGGGGAGAGTCCCCGTGAGGATACGGAATGTACATCCATACGCGGTGCAACTACATCGGCACCAACGATTAGCCCGTCTGACAACGGTTACATCCCACCAAGTAAGGGAAGAGAGGGATATTAGTTTTCGTCAGGTGTGCCCCACTGTCATCGAGGTGGCCCTGACACAAGTAGACACCCCATGGGGTGGTATGGAGAGGAGTGTGCCGAGCCACCTGGCGGGTGAGTCGTTACAAGGGGAGGATTTAGAGCAAGCACAGACACAGAAGTTACAGGCCCTCCTTCGGAGATGGCAGCATGTGTTCGCCACCCACGACGAAGACTACGGATGCACCCAGGTGGTACAACATCATCTACCTACCGGGGATGCAGGGCCCAGCCGGGAGAGGTATCGCCCAATTCCGCCCACTTTGTATACCGAGGTACGTACACTCCTGCAAGGCATGCTGAAGCAAGGAGTTGTTAGGGAAAGCAGCAGCCCGTGGGCGGCCCCCATAGTGCTGGTGCAAAAGAAGACGGGGGCTTGGAGATTCTGCGTGGACTACCGTAAGCTGAACCTCGTGACTAAGAAAGACGCTTTCCCTTTGCCACGGATCGAAGATTCGCTTGCCAGCCTCACGCAGTCGGCATGGTACTCTACCCTAGATTTGGCCAGTGGCTACTGGCAGGTGCAGGTGGCCGAAGCAGACCGGGAGAAGACTGCCTTTACAACCCCGTTTGGACTATTTGAATGGGACCGGATGCCTTTCGGGCTCTGTAACGCTCCGGCCACCTTCCAGCGGCTGATGCAGCGGTGCTTGGGAGGTCAGTTAATGGAGTCAGTATTAGTTTACCTGGATGATGTGATTGTCTACTCCCCAGATTTTGATTCACACCTGAGGCACCTCGAGGAAGTCTTTCGGGCCATGGAGAAGTACGGATTGAAACTACAGCCCAATAAGTGTCACTTACTACGGAGAGAAGTCAACTTTCTGGGCCACGTGGTCAGTGCGGCTGGAGTGTCCGTAGATCCTGGAAAGGTATCGGCCGTGAAGGACTGGAAGGCCCCGAGGACAGTGAGGCAAGTGCGATCCTTTTTAGGATTTGTGGGATACTATAGGCGTTTCATAAAGGACTTTTCAAAAATTGCTAAACCCCTTAATCAGTTGCTGGTTGGCACAGGTCGTAACCGGGGCCGGGGGTCGCCCAACGTAGACTGGGATGCAAATTGTGAGTCGGCGTTCCAGACATTGAAGCAGGAGCTGCTACAGGCCCCTATCTTGGCATACGCAGATTTCACAAAACCATTCCTTTTGTATACAGATGCCAGCAATCTCGGGCTGGGAGCGGTGTTGGCTCAACGGCAGGACGGAGTTGAGAGGGTCATCGCGTACGCCAGCCGGAGCCTCCACCCAGCCGAGAGGAACGATGCGAACTATAGTTCTTTCAAATTGGAGCTGCTGGCGTTGAAGTGGGCCCTAAGTGAGAAATTTAAAGACTACCTCTGGGGTGCCAAGGTGACGATCATTACAGACAATAACCCATTAGTACACTTACAGACGGCGAAGCTGGGAGCCGTGGAGCAGCGGTGGGTGGCCCAACTGGCCAACTTTGACTATCAACTACAGTACCGACCAGGGCGTGAACACACGAACGCGGACGTCCTCTCAAGGCTGCCCGAAGCGGAAAGCCCCGGAGGGGCCAGCCCGGAGGAGGGCTATATGGTAGGAGCAGTAGAGGCACCAGGCAGCAGACAAGAGGCCGTGCCTGAGAACTGGGGATGGGATCCCCGTCGGTGGAGGGAGAGACAGGCCAGGGATCAAGATGTGCGGCTGGTAAGAGAATGGCTGGAACAGGGCCGACGGCTGACGCCAGCGGAGAGGTTAGCCCAGACGGATACTGGGAGGAGGCTGCTGGGGCAATGGGACAGGCTGGAGCTGAGAGATGGCGTTTTGTGCAGAAGGGTCAGTGACCCGAAGTTGGGCGAAGAAGTACGCCAGATCGTGGTACCCGCAGATGAGGTAACGGCTTTAGTTTCGGCGTACCACAACCAGTTGGGGCATCAGGGACAGGAGAGGACCGTGTCCCTGCTTAGGAGATTCTTCTTTTGGCCCGGGCTAGAGGCATCGGTGCACGCCCTAATTCAAGCTTGCCCGAGATGCATATTGTTTAAGTCCAGACGGGAGGTCCGAGCGCCAATGGTACCCATCCATGCGAAGGCCCCCCTTCATATCATGGCTATGGACTTCTTGACACTGGGCCGACCACGAGATCGCTACCAGAACATCTTGGTAATAACGGATTTGTTCACAAAGTACGCTTGGGCTATCCCCACCCTCGACCAGACTGCAACCACCACCGCTACAGTTTTATGGCGGGCCGTCTTCCAGACGTTCGGATGCCCGGAGTTGCTGCACTCCGATCAAGGAGCCAACTTTGAGTCCAGGGTAATTAGAGAACTATGCCAGTTGTACGGTTGCACGAAAACTCACACCACTTCGTATCATCCTCAGGGGAACGGCGGCTGTGAGAGATTCAATCAGACCCTATTGGGGCTGCTGGGGACCTTGGACCAACAACGGCAGGACGATTGGGTGAGTGCCTTGCCAAACCTCCTACAGGCCTATAACAACAGTATACATAGTACTACGGGTTACGCTCCCACTTACCTGATGTTTGGCAGACACATACGAATGCCTACTGACCTGGTCCTAGGAGTGATAGCCGACCAAGAGGAAGCAAGTGTAACGGAGTGGGTGGGGCGCCATCACCAGCGCTTGCATTTCGCCTACGAGCAGGTGTCGAAAAGGATACAGACGGCAGGAGAGAAAAGTAAGCGGTTGTATGATCGGACTGCTAGAGAAGCCCCTCTACTGCCAGGAGAGAGGGTGTTGGTGAGAGATAATCGGCGGCAGGGGAAGGGGAAACTGAGTGACCGTTGGGAGGCCACCCCTTATGTAGTCTGCCGGCAGCAGAGGCCGGGGCAGCCGGTCTATACCATCCGGCCAGAAGGGAAGTCAGGCCCCGACCGTGTGGTGCACCGGAACATGATTCGCCCATGCCCTAACTACCCTGAAGCCGTGGAAGAAGTCCCCACGGAACCTGTACCAGCGGCCCCCTGGATTGAAGGTTGGGCTGTGGTACCAGGGAGACCCGTGGTGGCACCACCCCCGATCGCCCCGAGAGAACCAGAAGCAGCCCCTGAACAAGCTGAGCCCGATTCACCAGTGAGACGATCCCAGCGAGAGAACCGAGGCCGACCCCCTGCCCGCTATGGGGAGTGGACAGCCCGAGGACGTTCTAGGGACTAGAACGGATTGGCGGGGGAGGATGTCACAAGGTGACGATCTTTAAGGGGCGGAACCAAAATTCGGGAAGTTTGGTTCCGCCCGGAAGCGTTTCCGCCCGGACCGGAAAAACAGAACACCGGAACTTCCGGTAGCGCCGTAAGAAGGAAAATCAGGGAATTCGATGCACCTGTGCCTAGTTAGGGACAGCGGTTGGTGATTGGAGGATACGCTGGACAAGGCAGTACTTAAGGCCAAGTTATTTCCCAGTCTGGAAGCTCTTTTTGGTGTGTGTGAAGCACTGGGTTGTGCCCGTCTTGGTACGCTGCTGGTAGCTGTCTAACTCTCTCTCTCCCTCAGGCTGGAATTGTATGATTGTGAAGACATCGCGAACCTTAAAGGTTGAGAAGTGAACAGATTATACGGCGAACTGAGACGACGTGAAAAAGGGGATTGGAAGTGGCATTGATGTGAGTACTAAGAGCCAGTCGAAAGTGCCCTGTATATTGACCTGGCGTTGTGTAGATCTCTCCAGGAGGAGGAGGGCGGCCCTACCCCTAATATAGTGTGGTGGGAGAGCCGAAGGAATACTTATTGAAGTAGTCACAACGACGACATCACTAGCTAGGCCGCATATTCCATCGCCAGATCCGAACCAAGCGAAGTGAAGGAAGACGGGTGTCCTTTCCGTACACTGAGTGTGGTGGGTGAGTCTTCGTGCTGTGAAAACCTATAATTTTGACGTGGTGCTGTATATTGCTGTGGGCTGCTGTGTATTGCCGTGTGTCCTGTCAGATAAACCCCCGCCTTCACGCACTTCGGCGTGGGAGGACAAGGAGATTGCTGGTCCTAGCCTAGTTCAGTACAGTATATGTTGTGAGCGTGCTTCAGATCTCCGGAGATAGCACGGTACGCTGTGTCCAGCCCAGAGGTGAAAGCCATCCAAAGCAGAGTAACTGTGTTTTGTGTCCAAGTTGATACCTGTGGAGAGGAAAGGAAAGAGAGTGAGTAACACAAGGAGAAACAGAGGAAACCTGTACTTACAGTGCGCTGTGTTCAGCCCAGAGGTGAGAGCCATTCAAAGCAAACTAACGGTGCTATTGTGCCCAAGTTGATATCTGTGGAGAGAAAAGGAGAGAGAGGGAATAACACGAGGAGGAATAGAGCGAACCCTGTACTTACAGTACGCTGTGTCCAGCCCAGAGGTGAGAGCCATTTAAAGCAAACTAACTGTGCTATTGTGCCCAAGTTGATACCTGTGGAGAGAAAAGGAGAGAGAGGTGAATAACACGAGGAGGAATAGAGCGAACCCTGTACTTACAGTACGCTGTGTCCAGCCCAGAGGTGAGAGCCATTCAAAGCAAACTAACTGTGCTATTGTGCCCAAGTTGATACCTGTGGAGAGAAAAGGAGAGAGAGAGTGAATAACACGAGGAGGAATAGAGCGAACCCTGTACTTACAGTACGCTGTGTCCAGCCCAGAGGTGAGAGCCATTCAAAGCAAACTAACTGTGCTATTGTGCCCAAGTTGATACCTGTGGAGAGAAAAGGAGAGAGAGAGTGAATAACACGAGGAGGAATAGAGCGAACCCTGTACTTACAGTACGCTGTGTCCAGCCCAGAGGTGAGAGCCATTCAAAGCAAACTAACTGTGCTATTGTGCCCAAGTTGATACCTGTGGAGAGAAAAGGAGAGAGAGTGGGTAACACGAGGAGAGACTGAGGAAACCTGTACTTACGCCGCTGCCTGTGGAGAAAGAGAAAGCGAGTGAGCACCCAAGGAACGAACTGTGTGAACCAGTACTTACTGTGAGCTGTAATCAGCGAAGAGGTGAGAGCAGAACCAAGCTGAACTAACTGTGCCTGTGTGTCCCAGCCGTTGCCTGTGGAGAAAGAGAAAGCGAGTGAGCACCCAAGGAACGAACTGTGTGAACCAGTACTTACTGTGAGCTGTAATCAGCGAAGAGGTGAGAGCAAAACCAAGCTGAATTAACTGTGCCTGTGTGTCCCAGCCGTTGCCTGTGGAGAAAGAGAAAGAGCCCGTTGCCTGTGGAGGAAGAGAAAGAGAGTGAGCACCTCGAGAACGAACTGTGTGAACCAGTACTTACCGTGAGCTGTATTCAGCGAAGAGGAGGAAGAAGGAGGGCGCTACGGATACCTAAGACTCAGGCCGGGGCCCGAGTCCTACGCCCCGGATCCCCGTGGCCCCCTTGCTCCCTGACCTCTTCCCGGCCATAGCCCATCTGGAGGGCCGAGTCAGAGTTTAGTTTTAATTGCCCTTTCCCTATTCCCCAAGCTATTTTTAAATATTTAAATAAAGATTGTTTTATCACTTACTTGTTCTCGTGTTGTTTGGCCATTGGGTCGGGTTTGGGGACCTCCTCGAGGTGGAAGTTGAGAAGGGGTGTGGCTTAGTTAAAGCATAGCCAGCCCCTGGGTGTGACACGAACTTCCTGGGTCAGTTCTTCTTATGGATGGACTGGTTCACACCTCTGTTTGCGTGCACATCCAATGAATGTCCGTGATCTGAAGCGGGAAAAAGTTCCTTTGTCTCTGAGGAAACAACCACTCTGATAAGTTATAGTGTCGACAGAACTGAACATTTTTCCTAAGATAGATTGTATTTCTGAAACAATGCATCTTTCTGTAATTTTTTTCTTTCTGTCGGGTTTTTACGATTATAAAGATACCATAAACCATAATTTTGTGAGTCAGGGATACAGAGATACAGAGTTGTTCCTAACTACATGCATATAAAGTTTGATTAAACACACGATACAATTGCAGATACTCCAATTTTGATTATGGAAAACATCTAATGTAGTTAAAAAAAGGCAATATTCAATACATTTAGAATACATTGAGAAAAAGTACCAGTGAGCTGGCTTTGCTGTTCTGTGAGTTGGGTCATAAAGTTTTATGACCTGGTCAGGGGTAGGGTTACAACTCATGATTCTATTTGAGAACATTCATTCCAAAAACATTTCCAATTTACAAGTCAGCAAATTATAATCCTCGTATAACAGGATTAACCATTTTATGCAACACACAAACCTATCAAAATACATCTAAGTAATAAAATGATGAGGGTAAAGAACGTTTGTGTTTGTGTATGTGTATGGGTGTATGTGTGTGTTGTGGAATGTGTTTCGTTTCTCCTTTGAAGCTGCTCACTTGACTGGAATTTATCACTCCAGAGTGTCGTAAATAATTCAAATCCAGCCAGGCTGGTGCCAGGCATTCAGCTTGCAGAGTTTGGTTGATATGCCTGAATTCAAAAGCTAAAAAGCTTTGGTTTTTTTAGCCAATGAAGGTGTATTGTTTTAGTTTCAATGAACTGTGATTCATTAGTTCAGAACTGCTCATCCATTACACCAGTATAAAGTCCCTTGCAAGGACTCTTGAACTCTGAGGCAATGCTTAGTACTGTTGTGTGTGATCCACTCCATCCACTCTCCATCTGCCATAGTTCAATCAATTCCCCAAATAAAGCTCTGTTATAATGAGTCCTTCAGGTTTCCTCAATCTCAAGATACGCTAACTAGGGCTACAGAGATTGTTGGGGACATTAAACATCATCACACTGAACAGGCAAACTCATCTACTTCACTAGTCAATGTTTAGAAACTTGCTGTGTTTATACTCATCCTCTTGTAAACTATATTAACTTAATCTTTCCAATTTGTAGCTTATAAACCAAAGTCATACGACTGTGTTGAAGTTTGTTTACAGCCTAACTTTAGCATTTTACTTCTTGTGAAAGTATTTAGGCTTTAAAACCAGCTTGTGAAGATTATCTTGAATAAAATGTGTAAAAATCATAAACCTTTGTTGGTCACAGACCTTATTCATTGCACAATGAGAGCGCTCACTTTCTGCGTGCCGAAGTGGAAAATCTGCTGGTGAAAGGAGCTATAGAAGTGTATATTTTAATTATTATTATTATTATTTTTTTTTTTTTCATCCTATTGGGTTTTTGTCATGGGACTGATACTAACTTCTGCCTTACAAAAAATATGTCATCCGTATCACTTTGAATTACAGGTCGTCTCACCCCAAGCTCATGAAATTTCAAATAAACTGAAAGTTTCTTGATAGTGTATCAATTTAATATAATTATTATTATTCTTAACTATTGTGGGAAGTTAATCGACCAAATGGCTTATTAATAATAAAAAAAAAAAAAGATGAGATGAGATGAGATGAGATTTCAACAGTTTGGGTCCTAAGATATACTTTTAAAAGCTTATAGAAAAGGTTTTGAATAATAATAATGTATTAGAATAAATACAATAAAATGGCAAACTTTGTAATACTGTTTAGTTTTGGCAGAGAATATAATATTCTCAGAGGTTGCTGTTTCATAGCACAGGAGGCTTAATGTTTTATAACTTAGTCTTTATGAACTATTTCATAACTGTTTTTGATGTTTTTCCTATGATGTCATAGGAGAAATAGACACTTCCTCATACATAAAATTCATATAGAACTACAGCATAGGACGAATTGAAAAATAAATATTCATTTGAATATCTCAGACTTTTTATTCCAGACTTTGGTGCCATGGCAAATCTGAGCACAGTGTGAAATATTGTTGAAATATCTCACAGAGATACACTTCTGAAACTTTAGAGAACATACAGTATATGTAAATGAGCTTAGATGTACAGTATGCTTATGAAAAGGTCTCAATTTGCTCTCCATCCATTTCATTGCTCAACTAATTTGTCATTTTTATTCCCTACAGGTGACTTTTAATCTATACTTTTATTGTACTCAACAGAGTAAACCTCACCCCACGCGCATATAATGTAATTGCTTATTGCTTTATAACGTGATTAAGGATAAACCCTCTTCATTTAAATCACTGATGTCTCATTTATGTCTAAAGTAATCAATCATTAAACACAAATTATAAATTATTCTCAGTCCATTTAATATATTATGCATGCATCCATGCTTACATGCAGAAAAATATGCTACAGGCCAATTGATATACTAAGTATATATCTAACAGAATACATGTGCCCTTGGCATGAAAATGCAGATTTGTGGTTAATGCTGCATCCATCTATCGTCACATTACTACATCCCTGTTCAAAAACTGAACTTGACTTCAGGCTGATCACAAGCCTCTCTGGATTTTCACATATACTCGAGCCATTAAGTAGATATTTTGAGTGGGACTTACTTGGGTGGGGGAGGATTTGGGATTGATGTGACATCTGTAGATTGTTATGTTTACACGAGAATGCCAATGGTAAACATTCTTCAAAATGAAGATACAGGTTTGGAATGACATGAAGTAAGTAAATGATGGGTGAACTATTCCTTTGTAAGGGAAACAGGTCAATTTAGCTCAAAGGGAATCATTTAAGATTTTAAAGGGAATTTGAACAGAATCAGGGCTGATCACTGAGACGCCCTGCGATTCACTGAACGAGCCGTTTAACATCAAATCTGCGCTGGATATTAATATCCAAAGTATAGTGAAAACACTATCAATTAGCACAGTAACAGGATCAGCAGTTTAAGACATTAACTTGTAAGCACAAAACACAAGATACTTCTCTTTTCAATATGATTAAGGCTTTATTAGATAAATCTAAGACATATAAACTAATCTAACACATAAATGCACACACTCACACATTCACACAAGTTGCAGGAAGATGGAAAGTTAGGGAAAGATGAGTTTAAGAGAATGGAAATGTAGAATCCCAAGTTTACAGCAATACGTAAAATTTGGTAACACTTTACTTGAAGGGGTGTGCATAAGACTGACATGACACCATCATAATCATGACATGTCAGATGTCATAAATGTGAAGGAGGTCTTATGCATGTTTATGACAACTGTCATTAAGTGTCATTCGCTCAATTATGACATTTTTAATGCAAATATGACATTGTTTGAGATGTCTTTGTTATGACAACTTGACATAAACCAATACATCATAACCTGTCAGTGTCTTTGTCATTACAACTTGACATTACCAAGACAACATAAATTGTGTCATCATTTACTCACCCTCAAGTTTCAAACCTGTATGAATTTTTTTTTTCTGCTGAACACAAAAGAAGATATTTTGAAAAATGTCGGTAACCAAACAGTTGATGGACCCCATTGTTTTCCATAGTAGGAAAAAAAAACCACTATGGAAGTCAATGGGGTCCGTCAACTGTTTGGTTGCCATTATAACTGTGTCATGAATGTTTTTCTTGACCTCAACTACAGTGGTACAAATTTAATTTGTCATTAAAATGTTATAATGGCTTCATGACAGCCAATGTCAAAACCAACCACATGACAGTTTAATGAAATGTTAACCCATAAAGCTAAGTGTTTTGATAATTAATCTGCTATGTCATGTTTATGACATATTTATGACAGGTTGTGTTGTCTTAGTAAGGTCAAGTTGTCATAACAAAGACAACTCAAACAATGTAATGTTTGCATTAAAAATAATTGAGCGAATGACACTTAATGACATTTGTCATAAACATGCATAAAACCTCCTTCATATTCATGACATGTGTTATGTCATGATTATGATGATGTCATGTCAGTCTTATGCACACCCCTTCAAGTAAAGTGTTACCTAAAATTTTATAGACATGAACAACTATCAATCACTTAATTAGCCCTCGCATTGAGTTCCTCAATGAGGTTAAAAATATATTAGATACGCCAGTACAGATGTCTGGAGGTACATTGCCTGTGTAAAGTTGTCGTTGAAAGGGGGTTTCCCGATGACGCTGATTGGCTGGAAGTTCAGTAGTCGTTGAAATGACATCTTGGGAAGCCCGTGGTAGGGCATTGGTTGAAGACGCAGAGTTGTGTGGCTGGTTGAAGTTAAACGGGCACTCGAGGTCAGACGTGGGAGACTCGACGTTACAAAACTTAAATCAGAACATGAAACGGAAAAGAAAAGAAGTAAAGTTTGGCGAGACTAGGTGGTGTTTCTTCTCATCGTGCCTAAGTAGCAGCAGGCGTGCAGGCCGAAGCACGCTGGAACCGCGCTGATGTCAGTGATGACTAGTGATGACTAAAAGCATGGCTAAAAGCTAAAGCTAGGAGGCAAAGCTACAAGCTAAAAGCTAAAAGCAAACTAAAAGCATACTAAAAGCTGGCATGACTGATAACAAAAGCAAAGTTAAAACTAAAAGCAGAAATTTATGGTGTCCTGAGTATTTAAACTGAAACAATCAGATATTGTCTTGGCTCGGGGGAATCATAAATCATATGTTATCTTATCAAGCATGTGGTCCGAATTTTCCCGCTCTTGCAGGGTCTAATTTTGGACATGATTCCTATAACAAGAATATGATACATTTGACAAATAACTGATGGTCATGACTGTTTCAAGCTAAGAGGTTCGAACACGTACACACTAAACATGAATATGTATCTTTAAGCTATCCAATAGTTATTAAAATACATACACAATAAGTGATTATAACATGATAGTCAAATGTGTGGGTTACACATAAATGAATATGGAGTGAAGCGATTGACTGATATTCATTTATAAGTCTTTTTGAGTTCATTTTTGTCCATATATATATGTAGAAAAGACAGTTTTCTGTGCCATTATCTGAAAAAGATTTCTGTGTAGACAAGAGGTCAAAAGGCCCCCCTTAGGAATTTCAGTCTGGTTCTGCTGGGTGGGGGAAGTCAAAGGATCTTGTGTAGTACTCTCATGGGTTTACACGTGATGTCCGGCGTTGCCTATCAATTACGAACAACAAATTTGACAATCTCTTCTCCGAATTGAAATTGTCAATAATTGTTCTAGTGGTGTTAATGTTGAAAGCTGTTGTGTGAAAGAGTTGGTTGGTTGGTTATCTTGCTTGGGACTTGTGGCACAGAATGTTTTATGACTTCCTGTTGCCTTACTGAGGAATTTGGCTCGTGTTTCAACCACAGTCCTAATCGACTCTTTAATTTGTCTGATTCGAGTCAGATCCGCTACACCTTTAAGGGTGTACTCACACTAGCCATTTTGAACCGTGCCCGACTCCGTTTGACCACCAAAGCGCGGTTCGTTTGACTAGTGTGAGTGCTCCGTACCGTGCCCGGGCGCGGCTCGATTAGCCGGCCCTGGCCCGCTTGGAAGAGGTGGGCCAGAGCACGGTTCAGTTGGACTTGGGCGCGGTTCGAATGCAGTGTGAGCGCTAACCGTGCTGGAGCACGGAACAGGACGCGTGGCGTCACAGTTTTGCGGCGCTCCAAAAGTGCAGCTGCAAAGTCCTTGCTGCACTTCAGCTGGTACCTTGCAAACCTCCTCATACGAGCAGCACGATTAAGTTACGTGAAAATTTTCGCGCCACTAGGCGACACATCTGTTTAACAACAGTCTGTGAGAGGGCTGTGGACCAAACGACACAAAATTATCCACAAAGAAAACAGAGCGATGGACTCCATTGTGTTCAGAGAGCGCCGCTCTTCCTGTTTATCCCGAAACCATCGCGCACCATAATGAAGTAAGCGTGCTCCGGCACGAATGCTGAAACCCTCCTATGTGAGTGCAGGCCAGAGGGGGAGTGGGGAGGGGGGACAATCGTACTCGGGCCCGGTTCATGGCAACCGTGCCTAGTGTGAGTACACCCTAAGAAATGCCAAATTATTAGGGTAGCTACTGCAAGCCATGGAATACTCAGTACTGTTATATTATTATGAAGCTACATAATCATCAGTTTTAGAGCACACTGGCTGGGGCGTCGGACTGGGGGTAAAACCAGTACTTATTACCAGGGCCCCAAAGGAAGAGAGGGCCCTGGGAAATCTGGAATATATATTTTCAAGTGGTGTGGGGGGGGGGGGGGGGGGGGCATTACGACTGCCTAGGGATATTGTGCAGCGGCACAATCTCATTATATCTCATTATATCTTAATGAGATATACAATAATTATTGTATATATTAGTAAATAAAAATTATAATATAAATATATAAATATACATATATATAAAAAATAAATAAATGGCTTTAAAAATATGATGTTAAATATGAAAAAAAAAAAAGTAAAATAAGAATAAACTAAACTATTTAATATAAAATATAATGATATAGGATGTCAAGCAGGGACTTAAATGAATATGTCCTATTACTGTTATTAATAATAAATTAATTATTTTTACTTCTATGATTTAAAAACAATCTACTACTTTTACTGTAGTATTTTTACAGTATAAAAAAACAATGATGCTTTTCATATTTTGGGGGGTAAAAAAAAAAATCCGCAGAATTCTGTGGACTGTGTTTATAATAAAATGTGTAGTAAAATGCAGATGGTCACTTAAATCACCATCAACACAAAACAAAAATGTCTTTGGTCATAGATTCTATTGTGCGTTCATTTATACAATTACTGTAACTAATTGGAGAGTGTACTACTGTAGCTATAGGAATCGTTGTTTCTATGGCAGTGTTAATAATGCTAAAATAAATCTGTTAATGTAATTTTTTTTGTCTTCAGCTTATTTTTGCTGCAAAGTTCAATGATTCTGTTAGAATATCAGATATCAAACAGAAATGTGTATAGGTCTGATGGCAGCACTGAAAGAGCACGAGGTGCTGAACCTTTTTTTTTTCAGGAATTCACAGCATGGTTAAGGGTAGCCCTTGAACAGTCTGATGGAGAGACACCTGTCCAAGTCACATGACATGGGTCATTGCGAGGGTCACTGGGACTCTACCAAATCAAACAACAGCCTCTGGGGCTCTCCAAGCAGAGACTGATTGATACTGGTGGTCGAAACAGCTTTTAATCAACTGATTGCATTGTCTGCCGTCTAATGGACCACATCTTTTAACATAATGGCCTGTGTGTGTGTGTGTGTGTGTGTGTGTGTGAGAGAGATAGTGAAAGAGAGAAAGAGAGAGAGACCAGTGTGGGTGGGAAAGGGTTGATGAGAGAGTTTGACAGAGAGCTGCAAGGAAAAGGAAAGAGATGAGGAGAATGAAAATTTGAGATACACAATGTGGAAGAACTGAATGCATAAATGGGACAATTTAGCCTAAAAAAAGTCTGTCACCATTTACTGAGTCTTATGTCATGTCAAACCCATTTTCTTTTTTTCTGGAGGTCATAAGATATTAAGCAAGATGTTCCTGCTGCTCTTTTCCTTACAGGTAACAATTTACACACACTTGAAGGACTAAGTGGCTTTTAACTGCGCCCATCTCACAATAATAATATTCTCTGCTCTTCCATTCCCATGACAGCTTATGATTGCATCTAATGGGATCTTTTAAGTGTTACTCTGCTGTCTAGATGAAGAAGAGGCTGAATAAAATAAAGCAGAGATTTCAAGTGGACAGGATATCAGTGTGAGATGTCAAATGTTTAAAAGTAAAATTTCAGCTAAATGATAATTTGGGCAAAACGACTGCCTATACCCACAGCAAATTCAAACAAAAGAGTTTTAGGTTAAAGCAAATGTCCTTCACCAAATTGTTCTTGAGTCTTCTTTTATATAATACTCTATAGAGTTGTGATCGATAGCATCAGTATCAGCCATTGTCTGCGTCCTGTTTGAAAGCTTTCTATGTCCTTACTTTAAGATAAAGGAAGACTTGTCAATTCAATAAAAGTTATGGGAATTATGGAATGATGCTGTCATCTGCCAGCAAGATAAAGAGAAAAAGATAAATATAATATTAGTGAGTGAAAGATAAGACAATACCAGAACTCAAACTATTTAGAAACAATTTAAGAGCAACAAGAAACAGGAATATGAAAGATTAGTGGAAATAAAGATATGATATATATATTTTAGTTGTTTTTTCAAAGAGTGCCATTTAGCGATGCACCTAAGTTTTGCCAACTGAAAATATTAGGCAAAACAGCAAAACTAGGGTTTTGCCCTAAATAGTTTTTGATAGCTGAAATCATAGACTGAACAGAGATGTTTAATTGACACTTCTCTGATTGTGCCTTTTGACTGTGTCACTCTCTAATTTGTGGATTTGCAGGTTAAACATGTCAGATTTGTAGACGCCAGGACTGGGTTATATTGTTGTATATAGAAATATCGTTTTCACTCGTTAATGTATGACAGATTACTGTAGGCGCCTTAGTTCAAGCGGAACACATGTGAACGTCTCAGGTTACGCATGTAACCATGGTTCCCTGAGAATAGTCAGGACTTGAGGAACAGCATCCCTACAATCGAAACCTCTAGGCTTTTCAGCAGGCTCAAGCTCCAAACATCATAGACTAACTCACCTGCCAAAGTCTGGAGCTCTAAGAGTGGAGGCTTCAGCATAACAACTCTCTAAAAGGAGAGAAGACCTAGCCACTCTCTGCGTCAAAGGCAGTTAGTGAGGCACACAATAGAAGAGCGTACACTTCCTTATCGGGGAGCCGTTGGGGGTTCGATGCCTTACTCAAGCACCCAGTTGCGGCATTGCTAAGACCCGAACCCACACCTTAGGGTTAGGAGTCAAACTTTCTAACCACTAGGCCAAAACTTCACCTCTCTTACTGCCTAGGTGAAGCATAACGACTCTCTAAACCGAGAGGAGACCTGGCTACACTCGGCGCCAGAGGCAGTTAGCGAGGCTCAAAGAAAGAGCCTACAACTCATATCACTGCCCATGACAGAGCTCTGATGAGCGAGGGCATCAGCATGATGACTCTCTAGAGCAAGAGAAGGCCTGACAACACTCAGCGCTAAAGACAATTAACGAAGCTCACAAAAAAGGAGCCTACAAACCAATAGTGCTGTCTAAGCGGAGCTATAAGGAGTGGAGGCTTTAGCGGGGTAGCTCTCTTAAACGATAGGAAGCTTAACAACCACACCCAACCTGGTTGAGGAGCTCTTAAGAGTGGAGGTCTCAACATAAAGACTCTCTAAAACTCTCACCCGCAAGCATTTAATTGAAAAGCTCTATGAGTCAACTGTAGTACTGGCACTCCCTTTAAATGAAACACCAAAACCATCTTAATGCATGAAAATGTCATGGGGTTAATCGGGTTATTATAAAATGAGAAAACCCAGATGTTATAAAAAAAAAAAAAAAAAAAAAAAAAAAAAAATATATATATATATATATATATATATATATATATATATATATATATATATGTATATGTATATGTGTATATATATATATATATATTTGTATATGTGTATATATATATATATATATATATATATATATATATATATATATATATATATATATTTGTATATGTGTATATATATATATATATATATATATATATATATGTATATGAATATGTGTGTATATATATATATATATATATATATATATATATATATATACAGTAAAGACCAAAAGTTTGGAAACATTACTATTTTTTATGTTTTTGAAAGAAGTTTCTTCTGCTCGTCAAGCCTGCATTTATTTGATCAAAAATACAGAAAAAATTTTATATTGTGATATATTATTACAATTTAAAATAATTGTTTTTAAATTTGTTATACTTTAAATTATAATTTATTTCTCTGATGCAAAGCTGAATTTTTAGGATCATTATCACATGATCCTTTAGAAATCATTCTAATATGATGATTCATTATCAAAGTTGGAAACGGTTCTGCTGCTTAATATTTTTTCAGAACATGTGATACTTTTTTAGGATACTTTGATGAATAAAAAAAAAAAACTATGTTTTTAAAATATAAATATTTTGTAATAACAATATATACTACTGGTCAGTAATTTGGGGTCAGTAATTTTTTTTTTCTTTCTTTTTTTTTTTTTTAAATAAAATCAATACTTTTATTCAGCAAGGATGTGTTAAACTGATAAAAAGTGATAGTAAAGACAATATATATTATTAGAATATATATTATTAGAATTTTTTTTTTTTAATAAATGCAGTTCTTTTTAACCTTTTATTCATCAAATATATTAGACAGCAGAACTGTTTCCAACACTCATAATAAATCAGAATGTTAGAATGATTTCTATATGATCATGTGATAGACTGGATGTTACATGTGACACTGAAGGCTGGAGTAATGATGCTGAAAATTCAGCTTTGCATCACAGGAATAAATTATTTTTTTTAAAGTATATTCAAATAGAAAATTATTATTTTAAGAAGTAATAATATTTCACAATATTACAGTTTTTTTTCTGTATTTTTGATCAAATAAATGCAGGCTTGATGAGCAGAAGAAACTTCTTTCAAAAACATTAAAAATAGTAATGTTTCCAAACTTTTGGTCTGTACTGTATATATAATAATAATAATAATAATAATAATAATAATAATAATAATATATATATATATATATATATATTAGTCTATAAAATAAAGCATTAGACAGCGTATCATGTATTGATGTACTCATTTGGTCCAAACTTTTCACTCCTCCCAATTCTAGCAAAGTAATTGGCTAACAGTTTGAAATGGATAGTGAGTAAGTGTGTGTTTTTACAAACCTGGTACCATTTCCTTTATTATGTATGGCTCCATTGTCAGCTTTTTTTAAATGAGTGCTTTCCAAAGACAAACTGAATTCCATGTTTGTTTATTTGAACGTATCCAGTTCTCTTAGTGCTGCCAGTAACCTGCACAATATAAGCAGGGCTTCCTTTTTAGTTTTTAATTTAGTCATTGCTATTGTCTGGAATTAATCAATACATTTTTAATTACCTGCGATAGAATCACAGTTTCTCATTAAAAAGTGAGGGCTGCTTTAAAGCAGCGGTGACAGGACAAAGATCTTTCAAAAGCAAAGTTGGATATTTTATCAGTTGGAATTAGCTTTTTGGTTGCAGTATTGCTTTGCTATGGAAACCATTCATTTGATTTTAATAGATGCTTGCCAAACCTGTCACTTGGGGTTGGAGCTAAAAGTGATTCAGGCTTCATTAGCCTGTGATTTGAGGACATGTTGGCTTCGCTTATTGTCGTCATAGGTAAGATGAACTGTCACATCTTAAGGGTGGCTTCTTTCTCGGACTGTGTTGTGCTGGCTTGATTGTGTGTTAACTTTGTGAGCATCCAGGGTGTTTCTTTGATTATGGCCTGAGACACTGGTTTGGAAAACAGATGTTGTTAATTTCTATCATAACAGAGGTATTACTTAAGATTTTATATAAGAGTGTCCAAATATCTTAGGCATGTTCCATTAGTATACATGTTGGTTTCATATTTTTTTAAAATAAACTTTTATAAAATTTTCAACAAAATATTTTTGCAAAGTTGGACAATATTACTTTGATAAGAGTTCTTCTAATATTTATAATATCTATTAGAGATAATAATAAAAATGCATGTTTTTCATTTTAAGAGTTACATTAGTTTAACAGTGGAAAAGGGGGTCACCTAGATTCTTTGACCTTAGTCTAGGTTTAAGGCTTTGATTTCAGCCCTGATCAGGAAAGTAGTTTCACCTTGACAGTTAGATTTTACGGCCCCTAAAATGTCAAAATAAATTTCAATTCAGAAAAAACAAACAAACAAACAAACAAAAAACCTATTATTCACTGAAGAGGCTATCATAAATGTCAAATCCAGTGCTCATTACAAATTCCAAAATTGAAACCTCAAAAGATATCTGTTGTGTTTGTGATAATGTATGTTTGAATGAGAAATGCATGCCTTCACAGAGTGGATCAGCTTAATATTGTCAACAATTAACAACTTAAATTCTGCTCTGTATACTTTCGTGTTGGGTAGAAACTGTGTTGATGTATATACAACTATGTATTGGTCCACTAAATGCTTTTAAAATACTGCACCAGTAATATATAATTATTATTTCTTTTTTTTTTTTAAGATTAAAGTCTAATTTGTTTGGTTTTCCAAATAAGGACACAACTAGAAATTAGTGGTTAAAGGGTTAGTTCACCCAAATATTAAAATTATGTCATTAATGACTCATGTCGTTTCAATCCTGTGAGACCTCCGTTCATCTTCGGAACACAGTTTAAGATATTTTATATTTAGTCCGAGAGCTTTCTGTCCCTCCACTGAAAATATATTTGATATTTGGGAAGACAATGCTGAATAAAGTCGCAGTTTTTGCTATTTTTTTTTGACCAAAATGTATTTTCGATGCTTCAAAAAATTCGAACTGACCCTCTGATGTCACATGGACTACTTTGAAGATGTTTTTATTACCTTTCTGGACAAGGACAGTATACCGTACGTGGGTCAATTACATGACGTGTATTTTTTGTGTCCGAATTCATTATTTTCCTAAATATAATTTGAATAAATACATGTAATATATCAAATGTATCTACAATATGTCTTTTATAAGAAACCCTTTTAATTTTATTGAAATTCAATAGATTTTTTGAGTTTTGGTGTTTGAAAGACTAAAAAAGGTCAGGTGGTGCGACTGTCCAAACATACAAGCAGAGAACAAAACTGAGATATAAATGTTAATTTTCTCAATTAAATTCTTAATCAAATACAGTATTTTGGCATGATTTTATGTTAAGTTCCTTATAAACGAGGGGAAATGGTGTATCAGTGCTATTTCAAAACTATTATATTACTTAAAAAACTTGTCTGGAAAATTTACTTCTACTAATGTCAGGGAGAGCGACCGACATAAAAATGCAATTTTATGCAATGTTTCTTTAAGAAAACCATGTGACAGCATATGACATCACACAGAAGACTCCAAAGGACCCCTTAAATGCAGTAACAAAGTTAGTCACCCTACCATAAATATTAGATAATTTTACATTTTTGAGTAATGATGAGGTTGATTCAACTAATCATGTCACGTTTTATGACCCCTGGAAATCTTTGAACTGTGTTGTTATTATAAAAATGTGTATTTGATTAAAAAAATGTATCTATAACCTTGAGCACAGGGTCAAACATTTCTATAGGCATCCAAGTTAATGCCTGTTAGATTTGAATTGAGTCTGAAATATCAGGTGGTGGGACCAATATTTCAGGTGTCGCGACCAGAGTTAGAGTTCAACTAAAAAAAGTCATGTTAATTCATGTTTTTGAAAATATTAAATACATTTTAATACATATATAAAGCTTTTAAGTTGTTTAAAGGTGCAAATCTACATCTATAACACTTCCCATAACACCCTATGTACTTGCTATATCATTAGAATAATGGCATCTATGCTAATATTAGTCTGTTTCTCTCTTATTCCGAGGTCAC
The DNA here is from genome assembly GCF_963082965.1 of Carassius carassius. Taxonomy (NCBI): domain Eukaryota; kingdom Metazoa; phylum Chordata; class Actinopteri; order Cypriniformes; family Cyprinidae; genus Carassius; species Carassius carassius. The sequence continues at coordinate 24,957,685 of NC_081787.1, read as the reverse complement.
CGTAGCCACCAGATCCAGTCTGTATCCATATCAGAGGGTCACTGCAGTCACCCGGATCCAGTACGTATCCAGATCAGATGGTGTATCAGCACCTAGAAAGGACCTCTACAGCCCTGAAAGACAGCGGAGACCAGGACAACTAGAGCCCCAGATACAGATTCCCTGTAAAGACCTTGTCTCAAAGGACCTCCAGGAAAAGACCACAGGAAACGATGATTCTTCTGCACAATCTGATTTGGCTGCAGCCTGGAATTGAACTACTGGTTTCGTCTGGTCAGAGGAGAACTTGCCCCGCAACTGAGCCTGGTTTCTCCCAAGGTTTTTTTCTCCATTCTGTCATCGATGGAGTTTTGGTTCCTTACCGCCGTCGCCTCTGGCTTGCTTAGTTGGGGTCACTTCATCTACAGCGATATCATTGACTTGATTGCAAATAAATGCACAGACACTATTTAAACTGAACAGAAATGACATCACTGAATTCAATGATGAACTGCCTTTAACTGTCATTTTGCATTATTGACACACTGTTTTTTCTAATTAATGTTTTTCAGTTGCTTTGACGCAATGCATTTTGTTTAAAGCGCTATATAAATAAAGGTGACTTGACTTGACTTGAACTATGTATATATATTTGTTTATTTTATTATGGTATGAGTTCTATTCTTCAAGAATATAGGACTGTATAATCAACATTGATATTAAAACAATTGCAATTTTAAATTAATCTATTTAAAAAAAATTGTAGATACCATTATCAAGCAAGGAGAAAACAGCACGGCATAGAGCTTGTTAAAAAAATGATCCAGTTGCAAGGGCAGAGTACCTAACCCTTTCTTGACTTACTGTTACTACTGAATCTATTGAACAGTAGATTGAATTATGCCCTTAATGTTTCTGGGCCCAATATTTGCACTAATTTATTGTTTCATAATATGACATTTTTTAAAAGATGTTCTCGTTTTTGAAAGGTGTTCCAGGAGATGTTTTAAATTTCTAGATTTATAGATGCGATTATTAATTTTAAATTAATGTTTCTTGGCCCAATATTTGCACTAATTCACTGTTTTATATAAAAAATGTTCTCATTTATTAAATGTGTTCCTTGAGGTTTCAAATATATATTTTTATATATCAAATGTTATCATAACATGCATTATTGTTTTGCCCTTTCTTGTTATAGAAATGTAATTATATTTTTGAGATAGAGTATAAATTGGTCAGAGGATTAAAATAAAAAAGCCAATTAAAACCTAAACCTGAAAATTCAATGATATATCTTTCTTTTTATTTTGTGAATATCAATCATTATTAATCACAACGTCAGGTGGTGCGACCGGTCTTGGTCAGGTGGTGCAACCAGCAAATTTACATTTAAATGTATCAATTCCCACTGCAATTGCAAAATGAAGTAAGAAATATAAATACATTTTTATATAACGTATACAAATCATTTTTACAGTTAAAAACTAAACATAAAAAGTCCTTATGGAAAATGGGTGTTTGAACACACAGAAAAGCAGACGTTTATATGATTTGGAATAAAAGGGCACTAAATAAAGAAATAGAAAGGGAAATTACCATGTGATATGCATTTTAGACACTACAATGGTTCATATTTACAAGTCTCAGTAGTGCTAAGTAAATTAAATGTATATTATTTTTTATTAATATATGGTCGCCCCACCTGAAATTTTCTGGGTGGTAAAATCAGAAATCTTGTTTAATAATGAATTAATGCTGCCTAAAATGCTGTAAAACCAATATAAATCAACAGAATATTTTTTTTTTTGGACATAAAAATGCATTTTAAAACTGTTTTGCTTAAAATATATATTTTTTTTCTTTTTGAAAATCTTATTTTTCATTGACCCAGCTCTCGGACTAAATCTAAAATATCTTAAACTGTGTCCTGAAGATGAACAGAGGTCTTACGTGTTTAGAACGACATGAGTCATTAATGACATTATTTTAATATTTGGGTGAACTAACCCTTTACGTTTTATTTACAACACTGTTCCAACAGTACAATCCAAAAATCTGAGTGTGTGCAGCACATTTAATGGAGGAAAGGTTCCTAAACATGCTAGGGGCTGTCACATGCTTGAGGAAATTGGCCGTCACAACGCACTAGATAGCTGGCCAATCAGAGCACACCACACTTTCAGAATGATGAGCTTTGTAAAAATCTACGCGTTTCTGAAAGGTGGGGCATAGAGGAGCAACAATAATGTACAGTATGTGGAAAATAATGTGTTTTTTTAACCTTAAACCATGTAAACATATTGCATTATGCCAAATACATTAAATAATGTTCTTTTTAGCAACATAATATGACCCCTTCAAACTCTAGAGATTCAATCAGGCCGATGACGTCACTTCCAGGGAGGCATGTTGTACGCGCCCGTCCCTTGACTCCATTGAAAAAGAAAAATCTAATTAATTACACAATGTGCTGATTAAATAATTGAATAAATCATAAATAATTTGATTAATAAGCACATCATGTGTAGATTAATGTCATTATTAAATATCATTTAAACTCATTGTGTTAAATAAGAAAACCACAGAATAGAGAGAAATATATATATATATATATATATATATATATATATATATATATATATATATATATATATATATATATATATATATATATATTTACTTGAACTATGTATCAAATGGCTGATTGATTCAGGAGCAAAAGTGAGTATATTTACAAATGGGTCACTGAATAATTAGCTCAGTCAATTTGTTCCAAAACTGTGGATTCATTCAGTAAATAAACACTGCTGTGTTGAGACAGTTCTGCTTTCGTTGGCGAACTTGCACAAAAAAACACAATATTGTCAATATTGTGTCTAAAATGAAACACAATATCAGATTAATTTACTGAAAAATCATAAAAATTGTTTGATTCATTACATCATAATTCAGATCATTATTATTTTTTTTCAGGAATAAATAAGCAACACAGTAGCAAACATAAAATAAAAAATAAATAAATAAATAAATTTTTTGAGTGGGCTAAAACGTCTTAATTTGAATGTGTGTTCTGTGACTGTTTTCAGTAAGTTAACACATTGCTCAATGACCAGCGCAACAATAAAGGGATTATACGCGTAAATTTGCCCTCTGGCGCTTATAGGTATACATGCCCAGTTTTTTTTTTCTTTTTTTTTTTTTATTGTTTTATCTAAACGTATTTTTTTTACAACAGGGTATTGTAAATAACACAATTTTATTAAAAGTCAATGACTGTGAGACTTCGATAGCCTATTTTTTTATTTAAAATATATTATGTAGCCTATATTTTAAAAACTGCCATGGGTAAAATTACCCTGTGTCGGTTCTAATGTTAATGTAATAATATATTAATGTTTTTATTTTCTTTCTTTTTTTTTCTTTTTTTTAAAAATATGATAAAATATTAATAAATACTGATAATTCAAGGTTGATATGGCCATGTGGGTTTGTATACATATATATATATATATATATATATATATATATATATTATCATTAAATCCAAAAAGACTCAAGTTTTATTTTTCTTTTTTCAGGTGCCTACACAGTGTCTTTCGCCTTACCATTGCGGACTTGGCCCAGAATACAGAATTAAAAAGCAGTTCAGACGTCTTTTTTAGTGTCTTCTCTCATCCAAAGAGTAATTTTCTTCAACTGAGACCTCAAAATGTCGGCCTGGCCCACAATTTATAAGCCTGGTGGCAAAATGAAAATGAGTCCAAAATGGTGTACACACACTGTTTAGAGATTAAGTAACTTGGTGTAAGTAACAATAAAAGATAAATTATATATATATATATATATATATATATATATATATATATATATATATATATATATATATATATATATATATATATTTATGAGAAATGTAATTGTCACGGCTTACGCTGCTGGAAGGAACACGGAGCCGAGGGATAAACGAAACAAGGATTTATTAAATCAAACATAGGCAAGGTAGGTAGCAAATAACAGGTGGCAAGTGGCAAGTGGCAAGTAACAGGTAACAAGCGGACAAGTAGACAAGTTGACAAGTAATAAGTAGACGAGTAGACCCGACAAAACAGAACTGAAAGGACAAGGCTTTTATACCAGGGATAATAGGGAAAACACAGGTGGATGGAATGACTAAATTAACAGGGACATGGAACACATGCGGAAATGACTAGACACACCTGGGAACTAATCAAACCACATAGAGACAGAAACTGGGTCACAGGGGCAAAAACACACAAAATGAGTCCAGGTGTGTGACAGTACTCCCCCCTCCCGGTAGGTGCGTCCTCGCACCATAGAAACAACAAAGGGAGGCGTGGGTGGGAACTTGGGAGGAGGTTCCGGTGGAGGACAGCCTCCCAGGAGGGGGCCAGCAGACAGGGACTACAGAGGAAGGAGCCAGGGAGGAGATGACGGAGGGAGGAGCCAGGGAGGAGACAGGAAGGATCTGAAGCAGGAGGTACCCAGCAGGACCCAGGCCACAGCCATAACGGCCCAAGGTGGGGCCGACGGAGGAAGGAGCCATGGAGGAGGAATGGTCACCGACTCCAGGGACTCGACCCACGGCAACGGAGTAAGTGGAGGAGGAGCCCGAGGCGGAGACGGAGAGCCGAAGAGCCAGGGTGACGGGGAGGAGCCGGAGGTCCTAGGCGGAACTGATGGCTCTGGTGACTGACGCGGCGATGTGGATCCGGAAGGCCGCGGTGAGGCCAGAGTGACCGAGGACTGAGGTATAGCCGAGGGGATGAGGGAGCCTGACGGAGCCGGAGGGACGGAGGGATGAGGCGAAGACGGAGGAGTGGAGTCCCGAGGCATAGGATGGACGACGCCAGACCAAGGCGGAGCCGGAGGGACGAGGGAGCCAGGCAGAGCATGTGGACTGCCGGGCCACGGCGGAGAGGAAGGAGCTAGGAGCCATGGTGGAGCCGACGGGTCAACGGGCCGAGGCGGAGTCCAGGCCTCAGAGGCTGGAGGCGGAGGTGAGGGAGACGCCGACCAAGGCGTCGCTGGAGGATGGCGGTCCCGCTGAGCTCGCACCACAATGATGGTAGGCTGAGGGCGAGCAGAGGGGCAGCCAGACGACAGCGGAGGAGGAGGCAGGAGTTGGTGGGAGGGTGGGAATTTTGGAGGAGCAGGCATTGGCGTAAGCTCTGGGGCTGGAGCCCTTCCTGGGCTTAACGGAGGATCAGGAGCCCGTCCTGGGCTTAACGGGGGTTCAGGAGCCCGTCCTGGGCTTAACGGGGGTTCAGGAGCCCGTCCTGGGCTTAACGGGGGATCAGGAGCCCGTCCTGGGCTTAACGGGGGATCAGGGGCCCGTCCTGGGCTTAACGGGGAATCAGGAGCCCGTCCTGGGCTTAACAGAGGATCAGGAGCCCGTCCTGGGCTTAACGGAAGATCAGGAGCCCGTCCTGGGCTTAACAGAGGATCAGGAGCCCGTCCTGGGCTTAACGGGGGAACAGGAGCCCGTCCTGGGCTTAACAGAGGATCAGGAGCCCGTCCTGGGCTTAACGGGGGAACAGGAGCCCGTCCTGGGCTTAACGGGGGAACAGGAGCCCGTCCTGGGCTTAACGGGGAATCAGGAGCCCGTCCTGGGCTTAACGGAGGATCAGGAGCCCGTCCTGGGCTTAAAGGAGGATCAGGAGCCCGTCCTGGGCTTAAAGGAGGATCAGGAGCCCGTCCTGGGCTTAACAGAAGATCAAGAGCCCTTCCTTGGCTTAACAGAGGATCAGGAGCCCGTCCTGGGCTTAACTGAGAAACTGACATAGGTGAATTGGAAACCCCCTCATTTTGACCCATTTGGCGCTCCACATTTTGCTCCCTCGTGGTGGGCAGTGTCGCCGGCTCTCGCACCTGGTCTGACGGGTTGCTCTCTGGCTCTCCGTCATCGGTGGGCTCGGGCTTATGCCTCGTACCGTGGGGAGATTGTAGGCTGGGCTCTGGGTCCAGAGTGGACCTGGCGAGATTCCTCCATTTGCAATCAAGTCAACGACATCGCTGTAGATGAAGTGACCCCAACTAAGCAAGCCAGAGGCGATAGCGGGAAGGAACCGAAACTCCATCGGTGACAGAATGGAAAAAAAAAAACCTTTGGAGAAGTCAGGCTCAGTTGGGGGACCAGTTCTCCTCTAAACAGACGAAACCAGTAGTTCAATTCCAGACTGCAGCAAAGTCAGATTGTGCAGAAGAATCATCTGTTTCCTGTGGCTTTGTCCTGGTGGTCCTCTGAGACAAGGTCTTTACAAGGGAACTGTATCTGGGGCTCTAGTTGTCCTGGTCTCCGCTGTCTTTCAGGGCTGTAGAGGTCCTTTCTAGGTGCTGATCCACCATCTGGTCTGGATGCATACTGGATCCAGGTGACTGCAGTGACCCTCTGATCTGGATACAGACTGGATCTGGTGGCTACGGTGACCTCGGAATAAGAGAGAAACAGACTAATATTAGCGTAGATGCCATTTTTCTAATGATGTAGCAAGTACATCGGGTGTTATGGGAAGTGTTCCCGGTTCCGGTTTACCTAATTAATGCAGCCTAAAAATCCTTTAACAGATTTGGATATTAAAAGCTTATTATTATGTTATGTGTAAGCAAGGTTAAAGAGATGGGTCTTTAATCTAGATTTTAAACTGCAAGAGTGTGTCTGCCTCCCGAACAATTTTAGGTAGGTTATTCCAGAGTTTACGCACCAAATATGAAAAGGATCTGCCGCCCACAGTTGATTTTGATATTCTAGGTATTATCAAATTGCCAGAGTTTTGAGAACGTAGCAGACATAGAGGATTATAATGTAAAAGGAGCTCATTCAAATACTGAGGTGCTAAACCTTTCAGGGCTTTATAAGTAATAAGCAATATTTTAAAATCTATATAATGTTTGATAGGGAGCCAGTGCAATGTTGACAGGATCGGGCTAATATGGTCATACTTCTTGGTTTTAGTAAGAACTCTTGCTGCTGCATTTTGGACTAGCTGTAGTTTGTTTACTAAGAGTGCAGAACAACCACCCAATAAAGAATTACAATAATCTTACCTTGAGGTCATAAATGCATGGATTAACATTTCTGCATTTGACATTGAGAGCATAGGTATATTTTTGAGATGGAAAAATGCAAATGCCAGAAACGTGGCTTTCTAAGGAAAGATTGCGATTAAATAGCACACCTAGGTCCCTAACAGATGACGAAGAATTGACAGAGCAACCATCAAGTCCTAGACAGTGTTCTAGGTTATTACATGCAGAGTTTTTAGGTCCTATAATTAACACCTCTGTTTTTTTCTGAATTTAGCAGTAAGAAATTACTCGTCATCCAGTTTTTTATATCGACTATGCATTCCATTAGTTTTTCAAATTGGTGTGTTTCACCGGGCCGCGAAGAAATATAGAGCTGAGTATCATCAGCATAACACTGAAAGCTAACACCATGTTTCCTGAAGATATCTCCCAAGGCTAACATATAAAGCGTGAAGAGTAGCGTCCCTAGTACTGAGCCTTGAGGTACTCCATACTGCACTTGTGATCGATATGATACATCTTCATTCACTACTATGAACTGATGGCGGTCATATAAGTACGATTTAAACCATGCTAATGCACTTCAATTAATGCCAACAAAGTGTTCAAATCTATGCAAAAGAATGTTGTGGTCAATTGTGTCAAACACAGCAATAAGATCCAATAAAACTAATAGAGAGATACAACCACGATCAGATGATAAGAGCAGATCATTTGTAACTCTAAGGGGAGCAGTCTCATTACTATGATACGGTCTAAATCCTGACTGGAAATCCTCACATATACCATTTTTCTCTAAGAAGAAATATAATTGTGAGGATACCACCTTTTCTAGTATCTTGGACAGAAAAGGGAGATTTGAGATTGGTCTATAATTAACTAGTTCTTTGGGGTCAAGTTGTGGTTTTTTGATGAGAGGCTTAATAACAGCCAGTTTGAAGGTTTTGGGGACATATCCTAATGACAATGAGGAATTAATAATAGTCAGAAGAGGATCTATGACTTCTGGAAGCACCTCTTTTAGGAGCTTAGACGTTATAGGGTCTAACATACATGTTGTTGGTTTAGATGATTTAACAAGTTTATACAATTCTTCCTCTCCTATAGTAGAGAATGAGAGAAACTGTTCCTCAGGGGGTCTATAGTGCACCGTCTGATGCGATACTGTAGCTGATGGCTGAATGGTTGCAATTTTATCTCTAATAGTATAGATTTTAGAAGTAAAGTAGTTCATAAAGGTGCTGAGAGCAGCTGTTCCTGAGTGCACACAGTGCTCACACTCTTCCTCTTGTTTACGATCGTCGTTAACAGTTCTGTCTAATACGGATAGAAATCTGTCTAATAATCAGATAGAATGGTTAAACAAAGGAATTAATGTATACAGAAAGTAGTGTAACAATTGCTTTTATATTAGGCCTATTAGTAATAGAAAGGCAAACATTATAATACTTTTTTGTTTGCAAAGTCAGCAATAAGCAAATACGCATTAATATAATGACAAAAAAAAAGAAAAAAAAAATCTTTGAATGACTAATGAACATTAAATTTCACAAACCTTGCAAACTTAGTCGAATCCAGCTGTGAGATCTTGTGAAGTGTGCATTTTTATCCAGCATTATCACGTGTTCTCTGTGTGATGGTCGGTCCATCTGAATTGAATGCTTTAAATTTTAAACTCGTGATTTCAACTATGCTGCGCTTTATGCATTTGCCCACTTTCATATTCATTTAATTTCACTGTGTGCTGTATGCAAAATGAGAGTTACCCTGGCTTTATTTGAAAAATATGATTCCCAAAAGCACACAAACTTCCCAGAATACTGAGTGCCCTGTTGGTTAAAGTGTTTACTTTCTTTTTAAATATATTTTCATTAAATATTTATTTATTTGTGAAAAATACATTGTCATCTAAAGTATGTTTCTTTTATCACATTTATTTTTTAATCCATTGTTAAATGATTTCAAAATTCTTAAATAATAATAATAATAATAATAATAGTAAATGATATTGCATTTCAAGATATCTGAGATATTGGCATCGGCTGTCAAAAAACACATATCGGTCGACCACTAGTGCAAACATCCAAGAATTTTTAAAATACACTTCTTAAATACTAGTTGTTATGTCTCAGAATGTACAAACCCGATTCCAGAAAAGTTAAGACACTGTACAAATTGTGAGAAAAAATGAATGGGATAATTTACAAATCTCATAAACTTAGATTTTATTAACAATAGAATATAGATAACATATCAAAGTGAGACATTTTGAAATGTCATGCCAAATGTCGGCTCATTTTGGATTTCATGAGAGCTACACATTCTAAAAAAGTTGGGACAGGTAGCAATAAGTGAGAGTGACGTGACATTCAGCCAAGTATGGTGACCCATACTCAGATTTCTAGCTCTGCATTTAACCCATCCAAAGTGAACACACACAGAGCAGTGAACACACACACACTGTGAACACACACCCAGAGCAGTGGGCAGCCATTTATGCTGCGGCGCCCGGGGAGCAGTTGGGGGTTCAACGCCTTGCTCAAGGGCACCTAAATCATGTTTTTGCCAGCCCGAGATTCGAACCCACAACCTTAGGGGGTTCAAATCTCGGAGAGGCCGGAAAAGTTAAATGTACATATAAGGAACAGCTGGAATTTATTAGGTCAGTTGGCAACATGATTGGGTATAAAAAGAGTCTCTCAGAAGTCAAGATGGGCAGAGGATCACCAATTCCCCCAATGCTGCAGCAAAAAATAGTGGAGACAAAGAAGGCCTAAGACTGTTGAGCAGCTAGAAGCCTGTATTAAACAAGAATGGGACAACATTCCTATTCGTAAACTTAAGCAACTTGTCTCCTCAGTCCCCAGACCTTTGCAGACTGTTATAAAAAGAAGAGGGGATGCCACACAATGGTAAACATGGCTTTGTCCAAACTTTTTTGAGATGTGTTGATGCCATGAAATCTAAAATCAACTTATTTTTACATTTAAAATGATCATTTTTCCCAGTTTAAACATTTGATATGTCATCTATGTTGTATTCTGAACAAAATATTGAAATTTGAAACTTCCACATCATTGCATTATGTTTTTATTCACAATTTGTACAGTGTCCCAACTTTTTTGTAATCGGGTTGTGTTTTTTTCTAATTTGAATGCTGTATCAGAGGCCTCGTTTACACTGCAGGTCTTAATTCCCAATTCTGATTTGTTGCTTATATCCAATTTATTTTCACCGCCACGTGTGCTTCCTCCTGAGAATAATGTGACCTTCGCTGACAAAACAACTCACCATCAGCGATTAAAAGACCTTCATAATTATTTATGATTTGTTGGAATTGGACAAAAAATGACTGAGCCACAACCATTTGAAGTCGATAGAAGTCCTCTGTTTGTCCTTATTATTAATTACTATATTAATAATCACAATACTGCTATTTTTATTTTATCTTTGCTATTATAAATAAGAACAGATGCAAAAAAAACCCAAAACAAAACAAAAACTATTTGTTCTAAAAAATGGAACAAATGTTTTTTTTTGCATCTGTTTTTTGCAAATGGCTTTTTTGCAAGCCTAGAAAGAAACAAATACATTACTGTTATAATTTTATATCTAAACTAAAACATTCATATACTAAAAACAAATAATCTAATGTAAAAATAACTTAAGTGTGTTCATTACAAATACATTTATTATTAAAACTACAAAAGCAGTTCAATAAAGTGCAGCAGAGTGACTCCCTCTTTTATTCTGTTGTTAGATTAACATTATGATACATGATACAGAGTGAGGTCCTATACTTAAATGCGCGGATCTAATATAATGTTACACATCAGATGTTTTCCCAAAACAGTTTCCCAAGCATTCACTTAAGACAGAACAGATTATGTTTGCATGAATACTGAAATAAGGTAATTCTGTATATGTGTGTATTTATGGAGATCATGTGCTGTCAGAAGCACCATTATATGCATGCACTTCGGATGACAGATCAGCACGAGAAGCGAGCGGAGAAAGGGTAATCATGTCAAAGAATGAACAAATAAAGATAATTTCAGATGTCTAATTACTATCTGGAGCATTTTGTAGGTTTTTTTTTATTTATTATTATTTTTATTTTTTTTTGCCTGTAGCTCGAAATAGTCAGTGCAAATCTCATTTTGCCATCACAGGTCACGTATGATGTCATTAATCTGTGAAGAAGTACCAAATTGTCACAGTTTTAATGACGTACAGAATGCAATGCCTCAGAAAATCCAATATGCCTGTTTACATGACAGTCGCATTAGCATATAGCCTATCTGATTTATATTCGATTTATTTCCGGGTCTCGAAATATCCGAATGCAATGCATTTTTCCATGTTTACGCATAGAATAGATCTGATCTGTGTCACATATGAGCAAAACAAATCGGAATTGGGTCACATTTAACTGGCAGTGTAAATGAGGCCAGAGTGCTACCTTTGAACTTGTGACTGGATTGCTTAGTGATTTTTATAATGGCTATTGCTTATTACATTGTGTCTTGCAGATTACATTGTTAGGTAACACTTTATTTTGATATCCACTTTAGGGTTTCTACTACCTATAAGTGACTTTGCAGCTAGATGTCAACTAGCAGTCATTAGAGTATTAATAGACTGTCTGCTTAATCTCTGCTAAAACTTTATTTTGATGGTCACTCAACAAATGTTCTACTGACTATAAGTAACTTTGCAAGTACAGCAACTTATTATATTAAGCCTAGCCTAGCTGTCTCCAATGAGACTTAGTTGCACAGACAGTAGTTGCAAAGTTACTTATAGATAGTAGAATGTCACAGTGGACTGTCAAAATAAAGTGCAACCCATTGTAACACCTTTAGATGACAACAGGAGACTCCCTTTGAGTGGGTCAGTAGCAAAGGCTTTTACAATTAACAACGTTCCAGACAAGGACATTATTATTTATTTTCAACAACACCTTGTAAGACACAATCAACAAATGCCTTGACCGTCATTGTCATGGGAAATTCATGTAACCACTTAAGGGATAACTACAACAAAGATATTGCTTTTCTCAGTGGAAATTCAAACTAATGTTTTATTTTGAATATGAGATTGAGCTGAAGAATGAATGCTGCATCAGATGCAGGTAATCACACTCAGTTGATTTATTTATCTCATACTCTACTGTACATAATACAGTAAGTTTTAAACATCAATAAATTAAAGTGCCCCTTCATTTCTAGCTTTAAAGTGATATTTTTGAATTAGTAACAGAGGCTTGGGTTAATTTATTAAACTGTCAATTTGAGATCTAAATCTGTAGGGGAAGGAAGTCGTGACGGAATGTTTATTAAGACAGCCCATTGTTGATTCTTATTTACTGTACACACTTGAGCTATCGAAATGTTGTATAAATGCAATATTATAAACGTAGATGTGAGATATATCAGCATGGCTATGTTTATTTGTGGCCTCATGCCTACAGCCAAATCAGAGCCTTGTTGATATAGAATCATATCACATTCCAACTCATGTGATGACCCTTATACACAGACGCAAAACGTAAATGCAAGTTTGGAGTCGGTTATAGTCTGTGCGGTGTGTTCTAGTGCAGCTTTTTGGTCCAGATTATTATTATTTATTTTGTAAAATTGTTAAACCCTAGCAAATAAAGAAACAAAGAGGTTAAAAGAGTGCCAGAGTGCCATGGGTTCATTTGTCACACTGGGAAATGAAGTCAAGAGCATTAAATAGTGGGATACACTATTGTACACAATGTGCTCTCTACTGCACATTTTGACAAACTTAGTAGAAGCGTAGTATGATGTTCCAAACACAGCCATAGAAAGGCAGATCAGAATGAAATGCATTTTACTTTGTGCTGCAAATGGTGTTCAGACTTTGAAAGACTACACTCAATAAATTTAATGAGATGTAGGGATGATCAGATATGTAAATAGTCTATTAAGTTTATGTGAATCATTCAAATGAAATATGACTGTAAATTTGTAACTTCATGAATTTTAAGGTGGATGTCTTTCCATTTAATTAATTTGCATTGGAAATTAAAATTTTAATTTTAAAGAGAGACAGTTTTCCAGATGGAAAAACATGGAAACTAGGTGTGCCTCAGGCATTGATTATGAGATAATATATGCATTGAAACAACTAGTCTTATCTATTGAAAGAGGGTGTTGTAAATGTTGTGAGCTGTGGCAATTGTCGCTTGACAAGCTAAGAAACAAACTTATCTCCTGCTGAGATAAACTATAAAGAGTACAATCCGGTCTGATTTGTACAACATGCAATTTTCATACACACACATCACAGGAAACTAACTTCAGTCCTGTTCTGTCACAGAAATTATAAGCAGTGCTCAGAAAAACAAGATATCTCTGTTTTTTCTCCATTCTCTGCAACTTATATATGAATGAATGATGAAGAGTGCAGCCCATAAATTGCTGGTATTAAAAATGCATATATGGCTGTAACTCAAGAAAAACCTACACACAAACTGTACAGGGACATCTTTGATGAAAATCAGCCATGGCTATATGACACATAGGGTCCATTCAACAAATTTGGACTTGGCAGTATTGTCATTATATATATATATATATATATACATATTATTATTTTTTTTTTTATGTGGCTGGAAGCATATAACCTCATATCGATTAAAACTTGATGACAATATCGTTTGCAACTTATCAGGAGAAGCTGAATGGCTGTAATTTTAAATGTGACAGCCAAACTTAAAGGCAAAACGTCTATCCCCTTGCTGACAGTAATTGCCCTCCTGCAATTGTCATTTTGCCTGCAGCTTTGGCAGCCAAACATGAGAGTAAATTCCTAAAAGAAAGAGAAGAGGAGTTATTGAGATGCGCTCCTTCGGGCTTGTTTTCAGAGTGTTTTCAGCTTTTTATTCTCGACTCATACTTAACTTATGTGAACTGCAATTTTAGTATATTTCCTTGCTTGTGTTGCCTTAGGAGGTATGGTCCTTCTCCTTTCCCAGCTACATACATCAGGAAAAATTTCTAACTGTTCATCAAAAAACTTAATTTTTTAACTTGATTTTCAAAGGCAGTGAATTTTGATGGCCCTAAGGGCACAGATTAACACCAACTACTTTGGCGGACCCCTCTTGTCACAATTACAAGATGCAATTACATTTACAGCACAAATCTCAAATAGATATAACATGATGTCACATGGACCAGTGTCCAATATTTGTCCATATTTCTAAGACATTAGCTTGTAGTTTATACTAGTTTATATATTGTTTTTGTAGTGCACATTGCTTTATCCAGTCACTAGTTAATGTAGGTACAGTCCGTATCATGCTTTATTTCAAAATGATTGTCTCTTAATTTTCTAAATATTGATGTATAGACCGCATGTTCATAACTTACATTATACTCTTGTTACCGTAATCTGAATAAATGGCTGTAATGATTGATCACAGGAAACGAGAGATACAAATGCAGTGTGTTTAACGGGGTAATACAAAATCAAAATCCAAAACAGGCTAGAGGTCAATAACGGGGAAAGCAGTCCAAAAACAAGAAACAAGAAACAAGAAAACACAAGGGAACGCGAGAAAACCAGGTGACGGAAAACAAGGAATCCATGACAGGTGATAACGATGAAAGTGGAGACGGCTGAGTGCAATAACAGGTGTGCAATTAACAGTGATGAATGGGACATTCACAGCCGTGCGGTCGAGACAGAAGCCCACCAGGGCAACGCCGAAGACCACCACAGCCTTGCGGTTGATACAGAAGCACACCAGGGCGGCGCCGAAGACCACCACAGTGGGATCCATGGCACAGAAGAGCAAGTTGGTTAGGTAAACCTGAAATAGAGAACATGAACAGGTTAAGTGTGGCCTCCGTGGCCCTGAGGAGATGGTAGATGGTCTCCATGGCCATGACAGGGCAGGCGGTGAGTTCCTGGATGGCCTCCATGGCCACAACAGGATAAGTCGAGTGCTCAGGAAGTTCAGCTGAGACGTGATGAGGCTCTGGAAGTTCCGCAGATACGTGACGAGGCTCTGGAAGTTCCGCAGAGACGTGAAGAAGCTCTGGTTGTTCAGCAGAGACGTGGAGAGGCTCTGGTAGTTCAGCAGAGACGTGGAGAGGCTCTAGTGTGTTTAATGGGGTAATCCAAAATCTAAATCCAAAACAGGCTAGATGTCAATAACGGGGAAAGCAGTCCAAAAACAAGAAACAAGAAACAAGAAACAAGAAAACACAAGGGAATGCGAGAAAAAACGGGTGATGGAAAACAAGGACTCCATGAAACAGAATGAGACAGGCTGGTATATAAGGACAGGTGATAACGATGAAAGTGGAGACAGCTGAGTGCAATAACAGGTGTGCAATTAACAGTGATGATTGGGACAAAGGCTCGTGGGAAATGTTGTGCCTGCAGTGGGGTGAATATGGGGAAGTGAGACCACTATTGGACACCCAGGGAAACACAGACCAGACACTGTGACAATGGCACACAAATAGTCTTAGTTAAGTAAATAATGTACGGAATGTACTGTATGAATGTACTTTTCAACATGTCGACAGCAAAAAGAAATGAAGTGTTTGAGCACAGGTCAAGTAGATGTTCCACAGGCTGGCATAAGGCAAATTTGTTATTTAGCTATGTAGAAATTTTACAGAAGTGACACTGGAATTTCTGACGACTCCTTTCAGCAGTTCAGAATCGATTCTTTCATTGGGAGACAAAAACTTAATTTACTGTTAACTTTGATCTTTAAAACTTTGCAAACCTTTTACATTCACAAACAGCTATACCACGCACTACATGAAAGGTAATATTCAAAAAAAAGTACAACATTGGCACTTTAAGACTGAGTTCCTCAAAGAAAATGTCAACAAAAATCAGGTAGAAGAGTCACCCATTTTAAGTGTTTTTCACACACCTATCTCAGTTTTGCATTAGCTTATTTAGGGCCAGGGAAGCCCAATCTCTGAAGGTTCCTAACACTTATGGTGCTTTTCCACTGCATAGTATAACTCGGCTCGGCATGGCACGGCTCGGCTCGGTTTGTGTTCCCACTGCAGTTTAGTATCGCTTTAGAGTGGGTGGAATTATTCCTATGTCGCTATAGTTGCCTCTACTGATGAGACTCCTGAAAAACTTTTCCATTCTGCGTCGCCCCATCAAGCTCTAGTTGGATCCGCTCCTCTGCTGTCAATGAGAGGAACGTCTGTACTTCCTCAACAAACAACGAAACAGCCACTTTTTGGTTGTTAAAAAATGTGTGCTAATTCAAATCGTTCCTTCTCTGGCTGTGCTGGCTATTCTGTTGTGTTTGTGTTGCTGTTTAGTGATGCAGGTATTCTCTCTAGCCAGTCTGTGATCAGCAAAGCTTACACGTCACGTTTTGGTAATGGTCAAGTTCACTTGGAACCTCAACAGAGGTGGTACTAAGAAAAGTACCAGGTATCAGTATCAGGTACTTTACCCAGTGGAAAACACCCCAAAAGTGAATGGTACCAAGCCATACCGTGCCGTACCATGCAGCACCGATAGATGCCCCGGGCACTGGCCTCATTGCCCTGATTCATAATCAACCCTTGATTATACCCAGATTAGACGCCTGCTGGAAGATGTTAAGATTTGTCTTTATCATTTAATGCAATATATTAAAAACTCCACGTCCCATTTTCTTTTATTATGTTGTAAATTGTCAGTTTTGTTTATTTGGCTAATGCTATAGTTTTGCCCCTCCAAGACCACTTTAATTATATCTTGATAATCATATCAGTCTGTCAATGCTGTATTCAACAAACAAATTGGTGCCCTAATGAAGAGCATTAGTTTGTTCCAATAGTTTACGTTATTCACCCCATCTGTCAGATTGTTATGCAAAGTTATAATGCCACTTGTCCAAATATTAATACTACAGGGGCAAACACAAATCCACTGTAAGTGAAATCCAAATTAGTAGGGAACACCGGGCAGGCTGGATACCCTGTTTCATGACCTGGTTCACTTGCAAACACTGCAGGCGGAGGCGCTGCTTGGCAGGTAATAAATGACTTCTCAAAAAGACCTTGACACAGGTTGCTATTGCTGCACTGTGATAACGCCACCTTTTCTGCTGGCTTGCACTGACAAACCTGTGAGATGAATATGCAACATCCTCATTAAACGCAGATTTTATTTCATGAGATATGTCTGGGACACTCTCGCTCTCCTCCTGTCTTTTTTAACCTACTATCATAGTGTGCCTAATTTGAGCAGAGAGAAGCTGTGATCGGTTATGACCCTATTACATATTTTCTCATACAGCCTGTCTGGGCCTCTGTATCAAGCCATTAAAGTGAATCAGAGCTAATACATGTGAGCTGCACCAGTGTTGTAAGACAAGTTAGGACACACTGTAAGTTAGGACACACTGTAAAATGCTAGAAATATATCCCTACTATACAGTGGTATATGGTCATTCATTTCTTTCAGGGGCTTTAATTCTGGAAGTATTTTTTCCCTTCATTTCTCCATAGGGATTTCCAAAAAGCTTTTAATAAAGAGCTGCAAATCAAACAAACCAGCTCTGAGATGAATCACGATATTACAAATAGTGATATGAAAGCCAGTTTTAAAAAAAGAAAAGAAAAAAATATTAATAATAATATTACTGTGTTATCAGTTTTTTTTTTTACGGGACAATAAAACTGTGGGTCTGTTCCACCCTTATGATTCTGTCCCACAACCCTGTGAATTGAAGCCTGCGAATGTCTTAATGAGTGTGGGTATTGTAGTCTTTTTAACCATATAAAGCCTGAAGAAATAATATATATATATATATATATATATATATATATATATATATATATATATATATATATATATATATGTCAAAATGTCAGTTCCTTTTCCTAAAAAATAAGTACACAACTGTTCCTTTTCAAGGCAATCTTGATAGGCTACAACAGTCAAATTACGTTACTGGGTGCTCTGGCATGCAATAAAAGGGAGACAGTGTAAAATGTCATCATTAGCGGTTCAGTTTCTGCAGCTGCCAAGGCAGTGCATTGACTTTGATCGTTGGGACCACAGGTAGGGTTAAATCTCTTTCTCAGGCTTCACCTGTAGCTATGAGACTCTCAGGCTGGATATGGAATATTGCACTATAGCTTTTTCTGATCCAGTTGAAAGAATGTTACTGGCTCAGTCTAGCTCTGAAATGCTAAATGTGACAGGAGTTGATGTTGAAGTCTAAAGTAAGCCTGCTTCTCAGTCCCAATGAAGAATTAAATAAATTAATGAATGAATGAAGCATTCATATAGCGCTTTATTGTGTATTGCTTTACAATTATGAGGGGGTCTCTCCTCAACGACCATCAATGTGCAGCATCCACTTGGATGATGCAACGGCAGCCACAGTACAATGACACCAGTGCACTCATCGCACACCAGCTATAGGTGGAGAGGAGAGAGACATAGAGCCAGTTCAGTGGATGGGGATTATTTATTAGGAAGCCATGATTGAGATAGGCCAGTGGAGGGAATTTGGCCAGGACATCGGGGATACACCCCTATTCTTTACAAGAAGTGCCATGGGATTTTTAATGACCACAGGGAGTCATGACCTTGGTTTTAATATTAGGACTCACACAGACCAGAGGGTTTACTCCCCCTGCTCACCAACACATCTTCCAGCGGCAGCCTAGTTTTTCCAGGAGGTCTCCCATCCAGGTACTGACCAGGCTCAACCCTGCTTAGCTTCAGTGGGCGACCAGTCTTAGGCTACAGGGTGATAAGGCTGTGGTTGAGGTTATGACCTGTGCTACAGCTAGACTGTCTAGACTGGTCAGTGGAGATACAGGAGATTGCTCCAGGCAGACTCAATGAGAAATTGCTGACAGGTCATCAGTCCCAACCCCCAAACCCTGTCTATTTCTTGGAGCACAAGAGGTAAACAAAAGTGCTGTGTGTGTTTTCTCTCTCTGGCAAGGAGAGAGACCTACATCTATTATCTCCATTTGGGAGGAAAATATCAGGACTTGCATCAGTCACGCTTTATGTGCTTCTAGACGATAATAACTCTTGGTCACTTAGTATGCATCTGTATGGTAACCCTTGGCTACAGCCTGGTTTATTCAAAGTTATTCTCACTCGTTAGCAAACAGGCAGTCATTCAGTATGGCATAGTGAGTATTAGCAGTCCCATAGAATCAATACCATGACTCAGCATTAAGTTCTCTTGAAAGGGAACATCTCACAATTACATATCTAACCCGATTCCCTGAAAAGGGAACGAGACACTGCATCGCATTTCAAGTCAATGACGTTTTATACAGGTTTTCTTTATATAATGCAAGCAGACCCAGTGATGTCTTCTGGGGAACAAGGTTATACATATTTTGAAATACAGAAATATATTTTATGGTGTTTTCAATCTTTCAAGAGTTTCTGTTGATTGTCTTAGTTTTTGGTTCATAAAGTAACCTTGTGATTCAGCTTTGTGGTAATTGAAAACTTGCCTCAATACCAACAAAGGAAGAAATCAAGTTGTAAATAAATAATATAAATATATCATAAATAAAGGTATAAAGGTAAAGGTTATAAAGGTAAAAACTTAAATGGTGTTTTTTTTGTTGTTGTTTTTTTTTTTTTTTCCTGTAGCTCAAACATGATAAAATTGTGGGTTTTATTCTTAGGGTATGCATGAACTGAGAAAGATGTATAGAAATGTCTGTCAGATGCATGAATGTAAATGTTCTGGAGTCCTCCTGTTGAGCTCTATTTAGCAGTACACGGCACGGTTTCTATGAAATATGTATGTAATGTCATGACAAAATCTTCTAGTATATAACATATGCAAGTAGAACTGGCATATATCAATAGAAAACTAACTTCCTGCTGAGCTACAAGACTTTTGATTCATGTTGATAATGATGTGTGTATGCACTCTTTATGGCAGCACACAAGAAATGCAGTATGGTTAGAAGTCAAGCCATTTAAAATAAACCATTCCATTAAACAGCTGTAGTCAATGTTATGGTCAGAAAGTAATTCACACTTTGCCTTTCATCGAGTGGCAGACACATCATGCTCCACACATCTTGTTTCTAGGGCTACATGCAGCAGAAAAAGACATAGTTATTGTTCTCAGCTGGCAGGCCTGTTTTGAAAGGAATGCAGAGAGCAAGGAAAAATCTGTGATAAATGTGGACAAAATTAAAATACAATTACCTATATGATGACGAATGCTATAATTTGTTCCTGAAGAAAAACACTTAAGGACTGCCTTTTAAAGTAATTATTATTGCCACCATATTCCAGGTTTTACTGTATATAAGCTATAGTAAAATAATCTCATCTTGAAATTCTTTGCTTGAGCAAGAAAAAAAAAAATCAAAATGAGGTACGTTATTGTAAATGAAAACCTTGAATATAATACAAGAAAACTGTTACCCGAGGGTCTTATCTACAGTTTTGTGCAAATTATTCACATATATTTCAGATTTCTCTCTGTAAGGCTTTTGTATGACCTGGGAACTCAGGGAAATGTGGCAAGTAGAGCAGAAGAGGATGAAGGGAACATGCCTAGCACTTATTACAAATTCTGTCTCAAAGCCAATGAAAGAGAGCAATATGGATTTGAATCTTTCTGTCATCAGTATGAATAAAGCTTGGAATGATACTGGCTGGCTGTGCACAAAACTGACCTACATTTGGAACAACAAATGAAAGTTTGGGCAAGGTAAAACAGGGCCAAGAATTGTATTTACCTGAACCACAGTAACCATAATCCTAGTACTATCAACATTCCCTGTTTTTGCACAAAAACCACAGTAATCAACTGCTATATTTGTACAGTAACCATGGTGGATATATATGTATATACAGGTCCTTCTCAAAAAATTTGCATATTGTGATAAAGTTCATTATTTTCCATAATGTAATGATAAAAAATAAACTTTCATATATTTTAGATTCATTGCACACCAACTGAAATATTTCAGGTATTTTATTGTTTAAATACTGATGATTTTGGCATACAACTCATGAAAACCCAAAATTCCTATCTCAAAAAATTAGCATATGTCATCCGACCAATAAAAGAAAAGTGTTTTTAATACAAAAAAAGGCAACCTTCAAATAATTATGTTCAGTTATGCACTCAATACTTGGTCTGGAATCCTTTTGCAGAAATGACTGCTTCAATGCGGCGTGGCATGGATGCAATCAGCCTGTGGCACTGCTGAGGTGTTATGGAGGCACAGGATGCTTCGATAGCGGCCTTAAGCTCATCCAGAGTGTTGGGTCTTGCGTCTCTCAACTTTCTCTTCACAATATCCCAGATTCTCTATGGGGTTCAGGTCAGGAGAGTTGGAAGGCCAATTGAGCACTGTAATATCATGGTCAGTAAACCATTTACCAGTGGTTTTGGCACTGTGAGCAGGTGCCAGGTCATGCTGAAAAACAAAATCTTCATCTCCATAAAGTTTTTCAGCAGATGGAAGCATGAAGTGCTCCAAAATCTCCTGATAGCTAGCTGCATTGACCCTGCCCTTGATAAAACACAGTGGACCAACACCAGCAGCTGACATGGCACCCCAAACCATCACTGACTGTGGGTACTTGACACTGGACTTCAGGCATTTTGGCATTTCCTTCTCCCCAGTCTTCCTCCAGACTCTGGCACCTTGATTTCCGAATGACATGCAAAATTTGCTTTCATCCGAAAAAAGTACTTTGGACCACTGAGCAACAGTCCAGTGCTGCTTCTCTGTAGCCCAAAGTGGCTTGACCTGGGGAATGCACCTGTAGCCCATTTCCTGCACACGCCTGTGCACGGTGGCTCTGGATGTTTCTACTCCAGACTCAGTCCACTGCTTCCGCAGGTCCCCCAAGGTCTGGAATCGGTCCTTATCCACAATCTTCCTCAGGGTCCGGTCACCTCTTCTCATTGTGTAGCGTTTTTTGCCACACTTTTTCCTTCCCACAGACTTCCCAATGAGGTGCCTTGATACAGCACTCTGGGAACAACCTATTCGTTCAGAAATTTCTTTCTGTGTCTTACCCTCTCGCTTGAGGGTGTCAATGATGGCCTTCTGGACAGCAGTCAGGTCGGCAGTCTTACCCATGATTGCGGTTTTGAGTAATGAACCAGGCTGGGAGTTTTTAAAAGCCTCAGGAATCTTTTGCAGGTGTTTAGAGTTAATTAGTTGTTTCAGATGATTAGGTCAATAGCTCGTTTATAGAACCTTTTCATGATATGCTAATTTTTTGAGATAGGAATTTTGGGTTTTCATGAGCTGTATGCCAAAATCATCAGTATTAAAACAATAAAAGACCTGAAATATTTCAGTTGGTGTGCAATGAATCTAAAATATATGAAAGTTTAATTTTTATCATTACATTATGGAAAATAATGAACTTTATCACAATATGCTAATTTTTTTAGAAGGACCTGTATATATATATATATATATATATATATATATATATATATATATATATATATATATATATATATATATATATATATATATCCACCATGTCCACATGGTTGGATTGATGTTGCCATGTATGAATCAGCATACTGTTCATCTTACATAGAAAATGTGGTGTATTTCAGAGTAAAACAGAATGTTTAACTAGACAAATAGTAGGGTGGGACTTGATTCTAGCCATTGGGAATGTATTGGATTAAAAAGTGTGTGCTCAGTACCAGAATGCAGTCATATATGAATGTGACTTTGCAGTGGATTGTCCTTTTTAAAAACACTACACATTCTCACATTCTCAGCCTGAATCCCAAACTAGAATCATTCAGCACCATCAGGATCAGACATTCTTCCAAAGCAGCAAATGTTCTCTAGAGAGTCCAGTAGAACCTCAAAACCAAGAACTCCTTTCTTCTCAGCTGCAGTCACAATTATGGCCAAGATGGCAGCAGCAGGTATGACGGGAGTTGTCATAGCACTCCTTGTTTATGTGCTATTTTTGGACAATTTAAGATATAGACTCAATGACACTGCCTGTTTCTCATCACAATCCAAGTACTACAGCGCTGGCAAAAAATATCCGGGAAGAATCTTACAAGTTCCACACAAAACTTCGAACAATAAACATTTTGGATTTGGGAGACATGCCGTTGCTGCGGCTTTTGTTTTTTCATCTCTCTACTGCTCAATTAAAAGCAGGAAAAGCAGTGCACGCACTCTACAAATTCCTCAAAGCCGCACGCTTATAATCGCCATCTGCCTACTTTTATCCGGGGACATACACCAGTGTCCGGGACCCCTTAAAAGACTGGCGGAACGTGAACCCCGGGCTATCATTGCGTTGGCCGCCAACAGCTACTCTGGCCATTATGGCATTGGCTCAGACTCACCTGTGGGCCTGAGGGTGGGGGCCGGCGTTTTGGCGTGCGGTGCCCTGCATCTGTTGGCGTGCGCCGGAGGTCCCGTGGGGACTGCAGTGGACACGTTGGATCTTGTGCCGGGGGTGCCCTCGGACTGTGGTGGAGTCGGGATTGCGGAGGGAGGATTGACAGCTGAGCTGCAGTCTACAATAGCACTCGATGCATCTAACACAGCGGCAGCAGGGGCTACTACTGCTAGCGTATCGGCTAAGAGGCTACAAACAACTGCAGCATGCATCGATGGTCATGAGACATTGGCTGTCAATATGACAGCTGAATTGGAAACAACGCCACTTACGCCAGGGATCCAAAACGGGTTCGTACCTGACTGCACTCAGACTGCACCAAATTCCTGCCAAGTTATTAAAAAGATTAGAAATTATGTAATGAGAAGATATCGAGAGACAAATATTTTTAATACATTAAACCATGCTAGTTTAATATGGGACAATATAAATAGGCCAAAAGGGCTTCTTTGTGCTCACCTTAACATACGCAGTATGCTCTCTAAACGTGAACAACTGGACCATATTCTCAGGAATTCAAATATTGATATATTAGGCCTATCAGAAACTTGGCTTAAAGAATCATCCCCTGAAGCTGGTGTTGTTTTCCCTGACTATTATGTGTTTAGAAGGGACAGAGGTAAAGGAAGAGGTGGTGGTGTACTGCTGTATGTAAAAATAATTTGAAGTGTTTACAACTAAGTGTGCCAAGTGAGATCAAAATTGAAAATGTTTCAGTTAAAATTTCCCTCTCTGCAGAGATGAGTTTTACTCTGGTTTGCCTTTACCGTCCACCATCAGCCAAAGTTGACTTCTATGAACAACTGCAAGCACTACTTAAACATCATACAACACACAACAAGTTCAATGAAGTTATTGTAATTGGAGATTTCAATGTGAACTGGGACTGTAAGAAAGACAGGAAAACACTAAAGCATATAATGGATAATCTTAATTTTTCCCAACTTGTCCAGCAACCAACAAGGATTACGAAACACTCTAAAACTAAAATATAGATCTACTTTTCAGCAACAGACCTGAAAGGATAATTAGATCATACAATTTCCTGACTGGTCTCTCAGACCATAATATTATACTTTTTTCTAGGAAATTATCCAAGTCGAGGGTTAATAATGATTTCCTCAACCCCACAAATAACAGGTCTCCTTATAAGTTTATACCTAACAGTCAACGACAAAATGTGGCCACAGCCCTGTCTTCACTGGAATGGGATACAATATTGTATGATGACAATCCTGAATCATGTAGCAGTAAATTTATTAAATCTCTGAAGGCTGTTATCTCAACCCATTCAAGTAGAGGGAAATATAAATGTAAAAAAAGGTGCCACTTGCCATGGCTGAACAAAGAATGTAAAAATCTGATGTCAGCTAGAGACCTGCTATTAAAGCAATTTTTTAAATCAGGTCTAACAACAGACCGTCAAAGGTTTACCCATATGCGAAATAAAGTAACACAGAGTCTGAGACAGTATGAGTATGAAGTAACAAAAATTATTGTTGGCATGAAAAATTCAATAGCTCTTGATGCATTTGGCCTTAATACATACTTTTTTAGAGAGTACAAGGATCATCTAATATGTCCTATAACCCATCTTCTTAACATGTCCTTTAACCATTCTATAGTCCCTGCAGATTGGAAAGTGGCTGCAGTGACACCAATACTTAAATCAGGTGCTATAACAGACATGTCTAATTATAGACCTATCAGCATACTTCCCGTTATATCAAAAATAGCAGAGAAGTGGGTAGTCAGACAGTTGACGGCTCATCTGGAAAATGTCCAACCTTCACTACATCCATTACAGTTCGGTTTTCGGAACCATCACTCCACCGATAGTGCCCTGTGTGTGTTAACAGAAAACATAAAAGGTCTGCTTGACAAGAGTCCTTATGTCGGCGCTATCTTCTTAGATTTGAAGAAAGCCTTTGACTCTGTTAACCATCAAATTTTAATATCCAGGTTGACTCAATTTAACATCTCTGATCAAGCACTTTTATGGTTTAAATTGTACCTGTCCCACAGGAAACAGTAGGTGGTAGTAGATGGTCAAAGTCAAAGTCAAAGTCACCTTTATTTATATAGCGCTTTAAACAAAATACATTGCGTCAAAGCAACTGAACAACATTCATAAGGAAAACAGTGTCAATATTGCAAAAATGATAGTTAAAGGCAGTTCATCATTGGATTCAGTTATGTCATCTCTGTTCAGTTAAATAGTGTCTGTGCATTTGGTGGTGTCAAATCTCCTTGCTTAGATTCTGGAGTTGGTGTCCCGCAGGGGTCTGTTCTTGGGCCGGTTCTGTTCTCTCTCTTTATTAATAACCTACCAAATTCATGTCCAAACGTCTTCTCGCAAATGTATGCGGATGACGCAGTAATTTACACTCAAGCAAAAACCATCCAACAAGCAGCTGCTGATCTCACAGCTGCCCTATCTTATGTGCAGGACTGGCTCAAGAATTCATGCCTCATGTTGAACACCAGAAAATCCGTGTGCATGTACTTCTCAAAACGTCACGTCGAAGTAAGCAGGTCAAACGTCTTTTTGAATGGAGAGGAACTTCACCTGGTCTCAGAATTCAATATCTTGTGGTAGTCCTTGACTCAACACTTTGCTTCAAAAATCATGTAAAAAAAGTAGCAAAGGTCGTCAAATATAATCTTCAAAATTTTTGTCACATTCGAAATAATTTAACTATGGGTGCTGCTAAAACATATTTTTATTCGATGATTATTTCTCATTTTGATTACTGTCTGACTACCTGGTCTCTTGCTTGTCCTACAACACTTAAAACCATAGAAAGTCTATATAAAAAGGCATTAAAAACATTAGATAAAAAACCGCTATCACACCACCACTGTCAAGTGCTAAAGAAACATAGATTACTAGATTTTCAAAATATGATTAATTTGAAAATGGCCTGTCTGATATATAAGGTCCTTCACTCCCTCGCTCCGCCACCGCTGAAGGACTTTATTAAATCCAAAGAAAATTCTCTGAGGACCACACAAGCCTCTACTAGAGGAGACTTGATAATACCTCACAGGCGTACCACCTTCGGTCAGACGGTCCTGTCTGTCCGGGGTGGGAACCTGTGGAATAGTCTTCTTCTAACACTAAGAGAATGTACTACGTATAGCTCGTTTAAAGTCCAGCTGAAAAAATGGCTATGGGCAAATCAAAGCTGTACACATTAGTATGTATGCTTTATTATCTTTTAAATTGTTTTATGTTGTAATGTGTATATGGATGAGTGTTTGTGAAGTTGAATGTAGTCTTGTTTGAATATTGTATATAGGACTTAGCTAATTTATGAACTGACTGTAGATGTAAATTTTATTTTACAATGTTTTTGTGAGCTGTGTGATCCTAGCACGTGGGACCACGGATGGAAATTAGCCTTTGGCTATAATCCGGCATTTTTACATGCATGTACTCCATGTTATGTTCATTAAAATGCACTGTCCCAATCAAATAAAAATCAAATAAACTATCCATGTCCATGTGCGTCCATGTGTTTCAGCCGGGTAGGTAATGAAGGTAATGTTTAACCTCCAGAAAAATATTTATGTATCTCATGGTATTTATTTATTTATTTTTAATTGTTATTTGACATTATTGTGAAACATGAGTTGATGTTAACTATATAATAGCCCTTGATGCCTGTATGAAACTTCTCCCAAAAAGAAAGTAATTTCAAAGACGAAGCAAATGAATACATTTTAATAAAACATTTATTGTTTAATAATGTAAACTTAGCAATTCTGATTTAATATTTTCATATTAATTTGTATACTAATAATTGGTGCGTTTCTGGCTTTTAATTAATAAAGGGGCTACAAATAGACACTACTTCGTCATTGACAAATGATAGAAGACATTTGCAAGGATTTTTTTTTCTACAATAGATTTTATATCTATCTATTGCCCTTTTTGTTTTCCATCTTGTGAAATATAATTTTATCATTTCAGTTTGAGAAGGCGCTGCAAATGATTTAGTGCATAAATTAACTTTCCAAATGAATTGCGACAATTCCAGAACTTTTTGCAAACAGTTTGAAACTGTGAAACTGGAACATAAAAAAGTAATAATAATAAATAAATAAATAAATAAATAAATAAATAAATAAATAAATAAATAAATAAATAAATAAATGCATGAATGAATGAATGAATGAATGAATGAATGAATAATGTCAAGAATGAATGTCATCTCCATAAGAATTTGTGCACTGTACATACTGCATACAAAGTTCCCTCACCAATGAGGATGAATGACATATAATGTTTGTAATGTAATACCATTTAATATTGTATAAATGGTATTTACTATTACTATTTGTGGGGAAGTTGTGGCCTAGTGGTTATAGAGTCTGACTCCTAACCCTAAAGTTGTTGGTTCGAATCTTCTGCCTGCAATACCACGACTGAGGTGCCCTTGAGCAAGGCTCCGAACCACCAACTGCCCCCCGGGTGCCACAGCATAAATGGCTGCTCACTGCTCCAGGTGTGTGTTCACTGCTGTGTGTGTGCACTTTGGATGGGTTAAATGCAGGGCATGAATCCTGAGTATGAACACCATATTTGGCTGTATGTATGGTCATGTCACTACTGTTACTATAGTAAAACCAAAGTCATAAGAGCTGATCTGCAGAACTTTCATCCTGATATCAAGTTCTGTCTAAATAATTTCTCAGTTAACATTTGCAAAAATGCTTCTATCAGATGAAAATATAATAGAATGCGGTTTCGCTCCAATAGTGTCTACTGTAGGAAAGAAAAAATGGTCACGGCACTTTAATAATGTTTCTAGCCACATTTACAGATATAATGGCATTGAAAGAAAAACAGATTTCTTTTAATGCTCCTCATTGTTACCAGTAACTAAACTGACCGCGGTAAAATGCATTTCTGTATGGCTTACTGATTTGAAATTTATCAAAGTAATGGGACAAAACAAAGAAGAGTTTTTTTGAGGCTTTTTTTTTTGAGGCGTTTGTCCTGACACTACTCTCCGGTAGGGCCGCTCTGTGGGGAACGGCGGTGTGGGAGAACCATGACCAATGCTGCGCCTCGTTCAACTCCCTCTCCGAGGAGATGAAGAGGGTGTTCGACCGGGCGGCCCGAGAGCTCGCGGAAGCGGCCCGAGAAGCGGCCCGAGAGCTCGCGGATCTCAAGCATGGAAATCTCTCCTTGGCCGACTATTCCATCAGGTTTCGCACCTTGGTGGCTGCGTGCAAGTGGAACGAGGAGGCGCAGTGGGATATGTTCCTGAATGGGTTGGCCGACCGTGTTCACAAAGAGATCTACCTCCTTGAGTTGCCAACCAGCCTCAACGGACTCATCGGTTTGGCCCTCCGTGTGGACGCTCGGATTGAACGCCTGGGGGCGCAGACCAGTCACACACGCCTTCTCAGTACCCCGGAGAGTGGTAACTCGAGCCGGATGAGCATGGTCGGTCCCGTCGTCGATCATGAACCCATGCAGGTGGGTAGAGCTCGACTGTCCCGGGAGGAGAGAGAGAAGCGGAGGTCCCGAGGACTGTGTCTTTACTGCAGTGGCTCTGGACATCTTCTGCTCACATGTCCGGTAAAAGAGTCAGCCCGGTAGTAAGTTTGAGGCTACTAATGGGTGGGATCTCCGTCGGGAAGTCTTCAACATCATCAACTCTCCTTCCTCCTCATGGACTCCCCTGTGGCACCCATTGTGTAAGGTCATCCCTGGCTGGTCAAGCACAACCCACGAGTGGATTCGGGTTCTAACACCATCACCTTGTGGAGTGAACGTTGTCATGAGTCTTGTCTGGTTTCTGCTTGTCTTGCCATGTCTGTTTCTGTCTTTCAGGAAGAGACTACGGTTTTGTCAAACGTGCCCGCGGAGTACCTGGAACTGAAGGAAGTGTTCAGTAAGTCCCGTGCTGCTTCTCTCCCTCCACATCGTCCCTATGACTGTGCCATAGACTTAGTTCCAGGTAAGTCCCCGCCTAAAGGTAAACTCTATTATCTTTCCATTCGCCAATTTTTATCGGCGTTTTATTCACTATTTCAGCCAACTAGTCTCACCTCTGACTGCTTTGACCTCCCCCAGTACTGCTTTCAGGTGGTCTAATGCAGCCAAAACTGTATTTTCCAACCTCAAGAGCCGCTTCGTTTCGGCTCCCATCTTAGTAGCCCCTAACACGTCAGTTCGTGGTGGAGCTCGACGCATCAGAGGTGGGAGTAGGTGCAGTCCTTTCCCAACCTGCTGCCTCAGACGATAAGATGCATCCATGTGCGTTTTTTTTCTCAGCGTTTATCTCCTGCCGAACATAATTATGACATTGGTAACAGAGAGCTGTTGGCCATCAAATTGGCATTGGAGGAGTGGCATCATTGGTTGGAGGGGTCAGGGGTACCTTTCATCGTCTGGACCAATCATAACAACCTAGAATTTATTAGAACTGCCAAAAGACTAAACTCCAGGCAGGCTAAGTGGGCACTTTGTTTCGTTCGCTTTTATTTTTCCCTATCGTACCGCCCAGGTTCAAACCATTTTACCTGAGAGTATAGTCATCTCATCACTCACATGGGAAGTACATTTACATTACATTTACATTTATTCATTTAGCAGATGCTTTTATCCAAAGCGACTTACAAATAAGTCAAGTCAAGTCAAGTCACCTGTATATAGTGCTTTAAACAAAATACTTTGCGTCAAAGCAACTGAACAACATTCATTAGGAAAACAGTGCGTCAATAATGCAAAATGATAGTTAAAGGCAGTTCATCATTGAATTCAGTGATGTCATCTCTGTTCAGTTTAAATTGTGTCTGTGCATTTATTTGCAATCAAGTCAACGATATCGCTGTAGATGAAGTGAGCCCAACTAAGCAAGCAAGAGGCGACAGCGGCAAGGAACCGAAACTCTATCTGTGACAGAATGGAGAAAAAAACCTTGGGAGAAACCAGGCTCAGTTGGGGGGCCAGTTCTCCTCTGACCAGACGAAACCAGTAGTTCAACCCCAGGCTGCAGCAAAGTCAGATTGTGCAGAAGAGTCATTTGTTTCCTGGGGACAGTGGAAGCAATCAAAAACAACAAAAAGAGCAATGATGCATAAGTGCTATAACAAGTCTCAGTTAGGTTAACACAGTACACGTAGCATGGGCTTTTAAATAATATAATAAATAAAAAGAAAACAGCAAGCTAGTGTTAGAGGTCTTTATACACACACACACACACATTCACACACACACACACACACACTCATACTTGCATGAGTAATAAATAATTGCACAATAAATGAAAAGAAAATATAATACAAAAAGATTAGAAAGGTAGTTAGATTTTTTTAAAGATTAGAATTAGAATAGTGACTTTTAAAGTTAGAGGGTCAAATAAAGATGGAAGTGGAATCGAAGATCAAGATGGCCTTAGAAGGGGTAACGCCTCTGCCCGGGTGCCCACCAAATCAGTTGTTTGTTCCGAAGGAGTTATGGTCCGACGTTATTCAGTGGGGTCACTGCTCTAATGTAGCTTGTCATCCAGGGATAAGCCGCACCAAGTGCTTAGAAAAGCAACGATTCTGGTGGCCCCTGATTGTCGCGACGTACACGATTTTGTTTTGGCCTGCTCAGTTTGTGCCAGTGGTAAGTCGTCTAACCGAACTCCAGATGGGCTTCTTCAACCGCTGTCTGTCCCTTTGAGACCCTGGTCCCACATTGCTCTAGATTCTGTTGCTGCCCTCCCGCCCTCTAATGGCATGGCGGTTTTGATTGTAGTGGACCGATTCTCGAAGGCGGCACATTTAATTCACTTGCCCAAATTACATTCAGCCAAGGAGACCGTGGTCACTGTTAATGATCACGTCTTTCGGTTTCATGGCCTCCCAGTAGACGTGGTTTCTGACAGGGGATCCCAATTTGTGTCCAAATTTTGGAGAGAGTTTTGTAAATTGTTAGGAGCGATGGTTAGGGTTATCGGGTTATCACCCATAGAGCAACGGTCAGTCTGAGTGGGCCAACCAAGATTTAGAGAGAACGTTACGATGTTTAGTCTCCAAGAATCCTTCTTCCTGGAGCCAACAACTCTCTATGTTTGAGTACTCTCATAACTCGTTACCAGTGTCAGCCATGGGCCTCTCTCCCAGACTCTGCTCCAGGTGAGGGCATGCATCAAGGCCGATCGCCACCGGTTTGAAGCCTCTCATATACATCGTGGGTCAAAAAGTGTGGCTTTCTACTAACAACATTCTGCTCCGTTCTGTTTCAAATAAGTTAGCTCCCAAATTTATTGGCCCGTTCCCTGTCAACGAGATCCTTAGTCCGGTGACAGTCCGCCTCAAAGTACCTCCGGCGTACAGGAGGATTCATCCCGCCTTCCATGTATCCAAAATTAAGCCCGTGTTATATTCACGAATTAACCCGCCCACCCCGGTTCCCCCACCGCGTAGATGTGGAACCCACCTATTTGGTTAATCGCATTCTGGACTCGAGGCAGAGGGGACGAGGATTCCAGTACTTGGTGGACTGGGAGGGTTACGGTCCGGAGGATAGGACTTGGGTACCTGCTAGGGACATATTGGATCACTCTCTGATTAATGATTACAATTGACAGGTAGGGTCGTCTGGGAACTCCAGGAGGTGTTCCTTGAGGGGAGGGTACTGTCACGGTTGGTAAACTGTGGCCTCGGGTTTTGCACTATGTGGGTGGAGTGAGTGTGTTTCTTGCGTCAGCACTGATTGTTTCATGTGGGCGTCTCCATTAATTGTTCATTATCACCAGCTGCTACTCATTACTCATTCCCTACTTATTGCCCTGTCTTTCGTCTCATGTTTGTCAGAGCGTTGTATGCAGTCCCAGTGTTACTTCCTGATTCTCTCGTACCCGTTTCATGTTCTTCTTGTCGCTGGATTGTCTTGTCTCGGAACCCCATCCACTCCTCACCTTCCACGGACTTCACCATTCACCTTCACGGCTCTCCCACCACAGTTCCTGTGTCACGCTCTCCTGCTTCCTACTCACCACCACGCCCTGGATCACCAGTGAGCATTGTCATTTCCCGGATTGCTACCAGACCTACAGCATTCACCAAGCCTCCTGTCTCCATGTTATTTGTTTGTCTGACTGTCCAATAAATTCATATTATCTCGCACTTGCTTCCTCACCTCCTTCCATTCATTACACCTGGTCTCCGCTGACTTTCAGGACTGTAGAGGTCCTCTCAAGGTGCTGATCCACCATCTGGGCTGGATACGTACTGGATCTGGGTGACTGGATCTGGTGGCTACGGTGGCTACAGCTACAGACCTCAGAATAAGAGAGAAACAGACTAATATTAGCATAGATGGCATTCTTGCCATTCAGTTTTGAGAATGTAGTTGACATGGAGGACCATAATGCAATAAGAGTCAGTTCAGATACTGAGGTGCTAAAACATTCAGGGCTTTATAAGTACAGTAATAAGCACGATTTTTAAATCTATACAATTTTTAATAGGGAGCCAGTGCAGTGTTGACAGAACTGGGCTAATATGGTCATACTTCCTGGATCTAGTAAGATCTCTAGCTGCTGCATTTTGAACTAGCTGTAGCTTGTTTACTAAGCCTGCAGAACAACCACACAATAAAGCATTACAATAATCTAATCTAGAGGTCATAAACGCATGAATTAACATTTCTTCAGTTGACATTGAGAGCATAGGTCGTAATTTAGATGCATTTTTTAGATGTAAAAATCCGGTTTATAAATCAGTTATATAAATACTAGAAATGCAGCTTTCAAAGGAAAGATTGTAATCATTAGCACATGTAGGTTCTTAACTGATGATGAAGAATTGACAGAGCAGCCATCGAGTCTTAGACAGTGTTCTAGGTTATTACATTCAGAGTTTTTAGGTCCTATAATTAATACCTCTTTTTTTTCAGAATTTAGCAGTAAGAAATTACTTCTCATCCAGGTTTTTATATTGACTATGCATTCCGTTAGTCGTTCAAATTATCAAGTTAACGCATTGATTGATTAATGCTGATAATTATTTTATCGTGCATTAACGCAGATTTAGTTTTTTTATTATTATGAAAGTCCATTGCTCACTGGCTCTGAATACATATACAGACAAATTATGGGTCACAGAAGGGGATGCTCCCGATCATATTGTTTAGGCTAAGCATCAACATTCACAATCCACTGTCCTCTGTTATTTTTAACAGAAAAGAATGTAACGAGCTCGTAATCATGACATAAATGGGAAATAGGAAGATTCCGATAGCACATGAAGACAGCAGAGAAACTCTGCTCGACACAGTGGAGTGCATTATTTTGTTAACTTTGTGGTTTATTATTTTGAGTCGTATGGGACCCAGTAACACACGGCACTCTCACAATATATTGCGTTACACATCTATCACTTTGCCGCTCAGAAATATCATGCAATCATGCAGCACGTATCAGAAGGTCTGCGCTCTGTTGCTGTTACCACTCACACTCACTGATCTATATATAACTGAACTGAGCTCTTGCCTACCTCTTCCAACCGTTACAGGAACTGCTAAATGGAGAGATCACACTAGTTAACCAACCAGGCTTTGGGGGTTAAGATTGCCTAGTAGTGTTATCATGCTACCAAAATTCGGTACCAATACCAGTGTAAATCCACGGGTCTCGGTACCATCATTTATTCAGGCTGTCATTGCTGATGATCCCCTACTATGCCTAGCTTTGTTAGCTTGCCATCCCCCAAAATTTTTTTTTTGTGTTCGCTGGACATATTTTGCATCTGTTCCACTCTGTTAGAGCAGCATATAATGACTGTTTGTCTTCAACCTTATTTTATCTGTGGCTTAAAAAAAAAAAAAAACACTTCCTGTTGTTGATCAAGTTCTCATTTGCATTTTAGCTCTAATGAGAAGGCTTAAAAAAAAGATACATATCCACAGCCACACAGCCCTCTCACAATATATTGCTACACATCTATCGCTTTTACACATGTATTCATGGGTCTCGGTACCAATTTCGGTACTAAAGCAGAATCCTAACCCTAACCCTAACACAAAAATGTGGAAAGATGTGGCTTTATATGTTACCCTTGGGAGATATCATCAGGAAACATGGTGTTAGCTTTCACTGTTATGGTGATGATACTCAGCTCTATATTTCTTCGCAGCCCGGTGAAACACACCAATTTGAAAAACTAATGGATTGCATAGTCAATATAAAAAACTGGATGACGAGTAATTTCTTACTGCTAAATTCTGAAAAAACAGAGGTGTTAATTATAGGACCTAAAAACTCTGCTTGTAATAACCTGGAACACTGTCTAAGACTTGATGGTTGCTCTGTCAATTCTTCGTCATCAGTTAGGAACCTAGGTGTGCTACTTGATCGCAATCTTTCCTTAGAAAGACACGTTTCTAGCATTTGTAAAACTGCATTTTTCCATCTCAAAAATATATCTAAATTACGGCCTATGCTCTCAATGTGAAATGCAGAAATGTTAATCCATGCATTTATGACCTCAAGGTTAGATTATTGTAATGCTTTATTGGGTGGTTGTTCTGCACGCTTAGTAAACAAACTACAGCTAGTCAAAAATGCAGCAGCAAGAGTTCTTACTAGAACCAGGAAGTATGACCATATTAGCCCGGTCCTGTCAACACTGCACTGGCTCCCTATCAAGCATCGCATAGATTTTAAAATATTGCTTATTACTTATAAAGCCCTGAATGGTTTAGCACCTCAGTATTTGAATGAGCTCCTTTTACATTATAATCCTCTACGTCCGCTACGTTCTCAAAACTCAGGCAATTTGATAATACCTAGAATATCAAAATCAACTGCAGGCGGCAGATCCTTTTCCTATTTGGCGCCCAAACTCTGGAATAACCTACCTAACATTGTTCGGGAGGCAGACACACTCTTGCAGTTTAAATCTAGATTAAAGACCCATCTCTTTAACCTGGCATACACATAACATACTAATATGCTTTTATTATCCAAATCCGTTAAAGGATTTTTAGGCTGCATTAATTAGGTAAACCGGAACCGGAAACACTTCCCATAACAACCTATGTACTTGCTACATCATTAGAAGAATAGCATCTACGCTAATATTTGTCTGTTTCTCTCTTGTTCCGAGGTCACCGTGGCCACCAGATCCAGTCTGTGTCCAGATCAGAGGGTCACTGCAGTCACCCGGATCCAGTACGTATCCAGACCAGATGGTGGATCAGCACCTAGAAAGGACCTCTACATCCCTGAAAGACAGCGGAGACCAGGACAACTAGAGCCCCAGATATAGATCCCCTGTAAAGACCTTGTCTCAGAGGAGCACCAGGACAAGACCACAGGAAACAGATGATTCTTCTGCACAATCTGACTTTGCTGCAGTCTGGAATTGAACTACTGGTTTCGTCTGGTCAGAGGAGAACTGGCCCCCCAACTGAGCCTGGTTTCTCCCAAGGTTTTTTTCTCCATTCTGTCAACGATGGAGTTTCGGTTCCTTGCCGCTGTCGCCTCTGGCTTGCTTAGTTGGGGACACTTCATCTACAGCGATATCGTTGACTTGATTGCAAATAAATGCACAGACACTATTTAACTGAACAGAGATGACATAACTGAATCCAATGATGAACTGCCTTTAACTCTCATTTTTGCATTATTGACACGGTTTTCCTAATGAATGTTGTTCAGTTGCTTTGACGCAATGTATTTTGTTTAAAGTGCTATATAAATAAAATAAAGGTGACTAAAAAAAAAAAAAAAAAAAAAAGACATTTAAACACAAATTAAAACAATTGACTATATTGTCATTTAATCCACACTATGTACATATTAAGGGCTTTTGAATTTTAAAGCCAAGAATAACAACTAAGTTAGCTAAAAAATAAATAAATACAAAAGCCCAGAACTGCTTTGCTTACTGATATGACAAACAATGATAACCATTTGTACATTCTCTAACGTGCATATTTTAAACTCACAAGCATTTGGTGAGGAAAAATAGTAAATATCATGCCCTCCGGATTTTTTTTTTTTTTTTACCCTAATAAAAGTTATATGGGCATTAAATTGTTTATAAATAGTGATAAGGTTGGGAGCAGGCTTCACTATGTTTTTTTTAGATTTTCAGAGTGCTGGCCTTATATAACACATATGAAACAACGTAAAGAGGCCGCACTATGCATATAAAACGTTTATTTTGCACAAACGCGTTTCGGCGTGTGCCTTCTTCAGTGTGCAATCAGGAAAGCTTGTAACCAATCTTAAATACCCACACCCATTGTCATTGACACACCCATCGTCGTCATCATCATCAAAAGTGATACCAGGACCAATGGTGTCGCTATATACTGCAATATAATACACATAATACATCAAGAATTTTAACACATTCCATACACATGTAGTATTAACCTGCATTTATAGGAAACAGCTTAGTGACAGATCTTCATTCATCCCGTGCGGGATGCAAGTATTCAAATTAAAAATATGCCAAGCCTCTCGCTGCAAGAGGAGGTTCTCACGGTCTCCACCTCTTGGAGGCCGATTGACCAGCTCCAAGCCCATAAATTTGAGCATGTTGGCATTATGTCCCACAGAATTAAAGTGTCTTGCAACTGATGATTTATCGTCATTCTTTCTGATGGCACATTTGTGTTCGAAAATTCGGGTTTTCAATTGTCGCTTTGTTTTGCCCACATAAAGTAAACCACAAGGACACGTTAGTAGATACACAATAAAAGTTGATAGACATGTGATTCTGCCCTTTATTTTATACACCCTGCCTGTTTTTGGATGTGTGAAGGAATTTTCTGTGATCATAGAATTACAAGCAGCACAATTCAAACATTCCCGTATGGTATTCTAAAGGGAAAAGGCGAGTGAGTTGGCGCAGAAAGGTGCGAGCGCACTAGCTGATCTCTGAGGTTGGGTGCACGTTTAAAGCAGCTGCGCGGCGGATCTTGGAACGTGTCGCCCAAGTTCGGGTCACTACTTAGAGTGTGCCAATGGCGATGTACAATATTCTTTAAGTTATTTGAAATCTGACCATACGTGGATACACAAGTCACTGCAGTGTTAGCGTTATTCTTATCAGTCCGTTTGGTCAACAGATCAGTACGTTGGATGCTGCGTGCGCGTTCCAAACAGTCATGTACTAAATTATGTGTGTATCCCCTGTCAATAAATCTTTGACATAATTCATTTGCTTGTCGCTCAAACACCTCATCATCATCACAAATATGGCGTACTCTTAATAGTTGACTGTAAGGCAAACTGCGTTTGAGAGCAGGTGGATGGAAACTCTGGAAATGTAGGAAGGAGTTACGATCCGTTTCCTTACGATAAATTTCAGTGTGTAACACATTCTCTACTTTCCTTACCAAAACATCCAAAAAGGGCAAGAGCGTATCGTCATGGGTCAATGTTAATTTGATTGCTGGCAATCTCGTATTAACAAAACCATGAAAGGCAGACAATTCCTCTTTTGAACCCGACCACACAAAAAAAATATCATCTATGTATCTGTACCACACTTTTAATTGTTGTTTAAAAGGATTATTGTTATGGATAAAATCCTGTTCGAATTTGCCCATAAATAAGTTTGCATAATTGGGAGCCATGGGAGAACCCATGGCAGTACCCTGGGTTTGTAAGAAAAACTTATTTTGAAACATGAAATAATTTTTCGTTAAAACTTCATTAGCTAATAATAAAATAAACTCTGAATGTGGTACTTTATTTATCTGTAGATAATATTCCAAGGCTGCTAAGCCTGCATCGTGAGGGATATTAGTGTACAAGCTGGTCACATCCATGGAACATAACACATCGGTTGGATTCAACTCTCCAATACCTGACAATTTAACCAAAAAGTCAGTGGTATCTTTTAGAAACGAGGGCAGGTTATGCACTAAATTTTTAATATGGTGATCAACAAATTTAGACAGCGGCTCAGTCACGGATTGATTTCCAGAAACAATTGGGCGACCAGGCGGACTATCCAACCTTTTGTGAATTTTTGGTAAGGTATAAAACACTGGTCTTAAGGGGTTAGACTGTAACAAATATTTGTATTCTTTTTCATTAATGATTCCATCAGATAGAGCTCTTTTCATTATAGATTTTATCTCTTCACTAAACCTCATAATGGGGTCTCCGTGTAGACGAGCATAAAAGTTAACATCACCAAGCTGTCTTTCAATTTCTTGTACATACGCAGTCTTGTCCTGGATGACAATAGAACCCCCCTTGTCTGCAGATTTAATCACGATGTCATCATCAGTCATTAATGCATGTAATGCCTCTTTCTCCGAGGTCAGAAGATTTTGTCTGATCGAATAATTGCCGGGCTTAAGACAGGAAAAAAACATCCTGTTCTACCAACCGGCAAAACGTTTCTACTGAAGAATTGTTCATGGGAGGAAGAAAAGTGCTCTTAGGTTTAAACAGCGTCTTTTTAGAGACGGGAGAGGGTTCCTCCGATGTGATAGTCACATGTTGGTTATATTGTCTTACATTTCCTTTTGAATAGAATGCCTTAAGATGAATAGATCTAAAAAACTTAAACAATTCAATTTTAGTCACAAAAGGATCATTTCCCTTTACAGGAACGAATGAAAGACCTTTGGATAAAACAGAAAGTTGACCTTGACTTAGCTGTTTGGATGAGATGTTAATGACGTTGTCCTTTAACTCTGTCCTCTTGCGCTTCTTATTCCCCCTCCGCGTCTTGTAGTGCCGCCCTGAAACGTGCGGGGAGGTCCTTGGAAAGCCCTGGTGTTGGAGCGTAAAAAACGCCTGCTTGTGGATGAGTCGGTGTCAGTGCTCCAGTCTCCAGATGAGGCGCTACTCACGGTATTACGTTGCCTTTGCCTTGGTTTCGGCCTACCACCTCCAAGGCCATGGTTATCCCGAAGCCAGGGGTAGACATTGTTGTTGCGATAATCCATAGTGTCTCTACGATATTTCTCCATTTTTTTATGTTGCGTCTCCGTCTTATAGGTACTTATCTGCGCGTCACACTTCTGTATGAGTTCTTTCAGTTGCGATGAGGAGAATTTTGTCTTGAGTTGTGCCTCTAGGTCGGCAATCTCCTGGTTGATTGTAACAAGTTTCTTGTTTTGATTGTCAACAATTAACAGCATCAGATCAAGAGAGCACTTATTGAGGATATCGCACCATATCTTACAGAACTCTGGATAATCCCGACCCAATGTAGGTTCCTTCATTATCCGTAATCCTCTGGGTATGCGCTTATTTCTCCAGTACTGGGAGAGTACACTTCCGTGCATCAGTGCTCTTGTTTCTTTCTTACGTAAATCCTCCAGCTGATTGTATTGCATTTCCCAATTATCAGCTGGCGTTTCCATCGTCAGTGTGGGAAAAAGGATTTGTTCAGAGTCTTTTTCGGTGTAGGTGAAAATACTTGCTCTCACATCAGTGAGGCGCTCCACTTCTTCATAGGACATCGTTGGAGGAGCTCCGCTCAAAAAAGTACAACAAGTGATAAGGTTGGGAGCAGGCTTCACTATGTTTTTTTTTAGATTTTCAGAGTGCTGGCCTTATATAACACATATGAAACAAAGTAAAGAGGCCGCACTATGCATATAAAACGTTTATTTTGCACAAACGCGTTTCGGCGTGTGCCTTCTTCAGTGTGCAATCAGGAAAGCTTGTAACCAATCTTAAATACCCACACCCATTGTCATTGACACACCCATCGTCGTCATCATCATCAAAAGTGATTTGAGCGACAAGCAAATGAATTATGTCAAAGATTTATTGACAGGGGATACACACATAATTTAGTACGTGACTGTTTGGAACGCGCACGCAGCATCCAACGTACTGATCTGTTGACCAAACGGACTGATAAGAATAACGCTAACACTGCAGTGACTTGTGTATCCACGTATGGTCAGATTTCAAATAACTTAAAGAATATTGTACATCGCCATTGGCACATTCTAAGTAGTGACCCGAACTTGGGCGACACGTTCCAAGATCCGCCGCGCAGCTGCTTTAAACGTGCACCCAACCTCAGAGATCAGCTAGTGCGCTCGCACCTTTCTGCGCCAACTCACTCGCCTTTTCCCTTTAGAATACCATACGGGAATTTCAAATGTTTGAATTGTGCTGCTTGTAATTCTATGATCACAGAAAATTCCTTCACACATCCAAAAACAGGCAGGGTGTATAAAATAAAGGGCAGAATCACATGTCTATCAACTTTTATTGTGTATCTACTAACGTGTCCTTGCGGTTTACTTTATGTGGGCAAAACAAGGCGACAATTGAAAACCTGAATTTTCGAACACAAATGTGCCATCAGAAAGAATGACGATAAATCATCAGTTGCAAGACACTTTAATTCTGTGGGACATAATGGCAACATGCTCAAATTTATGGGTTTGGAGCTGGTCAATCGGCCTCCAAGAGGTGGAGACCGTGAGAACCTCCTCTTGCAGCGAGAGGCTTGGCATATTTTTAATTTGAATACTTGCATCCCGCACGGGATGAATGAAGATCTGTCACTAAGCTGTTTCCTATAAATGCAGGTTAATACTACATGTGTATGGAATGTGTTAAAATTATTGATGTATTATGTGTATTATATTGCAGTATATAGCGACACCATTGGTCCTGGTATCACTTTTGATGATGATGACGACGATGGGTGTGTCAATGACAATGGGTGTGGGTATTTAAGATTGGTTACAAGCTTTCCTGATTGCACACTGAAGAAGGCACACGCCGAAACGCGTTTGTGCAAAATAAACGTTTTATATGCATAGTGCGGCCTCTTTACTTTGTTTCATATGTGTTATATAAGGCCAGCACTCTGAAAATCTAAAAAAACATAGTGAAGCCTGCTCCCAACCTTATCACTTGTTGTACTTTTTTGAGCGGAGCTCCTCCAACGATGTCCTATGAAGAAGTGGAGCGCCTCACTGATGTGAGAGCAAGTATTTTCACCTACACCGAAAAAGACTCTGAACAAATCCTTTTTCCCACACTGACGATGGAAACGCCAGCTGATAATTGGGAAATGCAATACAATCAGCTGGAGGATTTACGTAAGAAAGAAACAAGAGCACTGATGCACGGAAGTGTACTCTCCCAGTACTGGAGAAATAAGCGCATACCCAGAGGATTACGGATAATGAAGGAACCTACATTGGGTCGGGATGATCCAGAGTTCTGTAAGAAATGGTGCGATATCCTCAATAAGTGCTCTCTTGATCTGATGCTGTTAATTGTTGACAATCAAAACAAGAAACTCGTTACAATCAACCAGGAGATTGCCGACCTAGAGGCACAACTCAAGACAAAATTCTCCTCATCGCAACTGAAAGAACTCATACAGAAGTGTGACGCGCAGATAAGTACCTATAAGACGGAGACGCAACATAAAAAAATGGAGAAATATCGTAGAGACACTATGGATTATCGCAACAACAATGTCTACCCCTGGCTTCGGGATAACCATGGCCTTGGAGGTGGTAGGCCGAAACCAAGGCAAAGGCAACGTAATACCGTGAGTAGCGCCTCATCTGGAGACTGGAGCACTGACACCGACTCATCCACAAGCAGGCGTTTTTTACGCTCCAACACCAGGGCTTTCCAAGGACCTCCCCGCACGTTTCAGGGCGGCACTACAAGACGCGGAGGGGGAATAAGAAGCGCAAGAGGACAGAGTTAAAGGACAACGTCATTAACATCTCATCCAAACAGCTAAGTCAAGGTCAACTTTCTGTTTTATCCAAAGGTCTTTCATTCGTTCCTGTAAAGGGAAATGATCCTTTTGTGACTAAAATTGAATTGTTTAAGTTTTTTAGATCTATTCGTCTTAAGGCATTCTATTCAAAAGGAAATGTAAGACAATATAACCAACATGTGACTATCACATCGGAGGAACCCTCTCCCGTCTCTAAAAAGACGCTTTTCTTCCTCCCATGAACAATTCTTCAGTAGAAACGTTTTGCCGGTTGGTAGAACAGGATGTTTTTTCCTGTCTTAAGCCCGGCAATTATTCGATCAGACAAAATCTTCTGACCTCGGAGAAAGAGGCATTACATGCATTAATGACTGATGATGACATCGTGATTAAATCTGCAGACAAGGGGGGTTCTATTGTCATCCAGGACAAGACTGCGTATGTACAAGAAATTGAAAGACAGCTTGGTGATGTTAACTTTTATGCTCGTCTACACGGAGACCCCATTATGAGGTTTAGTGAAGAGATAAAATCTATAATGAAAAGAGATCTATCTGATGGAATCATTGATGAAAAAGAATACAAATATTTGTTACAGTCTAACCCCTTAAGACCAGTGTTTAGTGATAGTCCGCCTGGTCGCCCAATTGTTTCTGGAAATCAATCCGTGACTGAGCCGCTGTCTAAATTTGTTGATCACCATATTAAAAATTTAGTGCATAACCTGCCCTCGTTTCTAAAAGATACCACTGACTTTTTGGTTAAATTGTCAGGTATTGGAGAGTTGAATCCAACCGATGTGTTATGTTCCATGGATGTGACCAGCTTGTACACTAATATCCCTCACGATGCAGGCTTAGCAGCCTTGGAATATTATCTACAGATAAATAAAGTACCACATTCAGAGTTTATTTTATTATTAGCTAATGAAGTTTTAACGAAAAATTATTTCATGTTTCAAAATAAGTTTTTCTTACACACCCAGGGTACTGCCATGGGTTCTCCCATGGCTCCCAATTATGCAAACTTATTTATGGGCAAATTCGAACAGGATTTTATCCATAACAATAATCCTTTTAAACAACAATTAAAAGTGTGGTACAGATACATAGATGATATTTTTTTTGTGTGGTCGGGTTCAAAAGAGGAATTGTCTGCCTTTCATG
This sequence comes from Carassius carassius, assembly GCF_963082965.1. Classification (NCBI taxonomy): domain Eukaryota; kingdom Metazoa; phylum Chordata; class Actinopteri; order Cypriniformes; family Cyprinidae; genus Carassius; species Carassius carassius. Next base: position 24,914,372 of record NC_081787.1, on the reverse strand, counting down.
GTTTTGTTAATACGAGATTGCCAGCAATCAAATTAACATTGACCCATGACGATACGCTCTTGCCCTTTTTGGATGTTTTGGTAAGGAAAGTAGAGAATGTGTTACACACTGAAATTTATCGTAAGGAAACGGATCGTAACTCCTTCCTACATTTCCAGAGTTTCCATCCACCTGCTCTCAAACGCAGTTTGCCTTACAGTCAACTATTAAGAGTACGCCGTATTTGTGATGATGATGAGGTGTGAGGTTTCATATTGTTTATAAAGAAACATCATTCTAATGCTCATTATTGTTAGCCGTACTTATGATAATGCTTAACTACTCTAAAAATAGCGCTTTAAATCCGACATTCAAATTAAAATATTTAATAATATTCATAACACAGCCTTACACTGTATTTGTGGTGGCATAAATATGCAAATTAATTCTCTGCCATAATTCTGCCAAGAGGCGGTAGAGCAAAGGATTCCCTGGTAAAGGCTGTAATGAAATAAGCGCACACAAACGCTGCTCAGGCATTGCAAGCAAGATGAAATGAAAATGATATCCATAATTTTCTGAAGACAGTCGGTTTCCTTCAGAAATACAGTGATATAAAATCTCGCACCCCGCACAGACAAAGCTCTAGCCGCCCATCGAGTGTTGTCCCCACACTCTGCTGCGATGGGTCCCGTGATTGTGCAGGTCTTTAATCAGAAGATGCCTATTATAATGTTATGATCGAGGCTCTGGACTCTGAGCATACCTTGTTTTTCTATAACAAACTATAAAATATTTTCTATAAAAAATTTTATGTCCTGGCAGTGACAAATAGCTTGTTTTATATTTAATTTAAAAACATTAATGTTATAAATTAAGATTTACAAAAAATATTTTAACTGCTACTATATAAAAGGAATACTGCTATAAAAAAAACACCTTATTTGTTTAAAGTGTTTGCAAACCAAATGTTATTGCTCTGTTGTTTATATATAGCAGTACTTTTAAATGAAAAAAGTGCACAATACACTACTTTTGAATGCATTATTATTTTTGTGCATAATAAGGATATTTGAAATACAACTTAATCATTTGACAAAGTGATATGTATATTTAACAGAGTAAAGACCAGCCTGGAATAATTTTGGCTTGTGCATTTTCCTGAAAATAATCACACACCTTGGAACTTTCATCAACCAATCAGATTCAAACATTCAACATCCCTATGGTATTAGGGTAAAATACTACACTAATACCGTATGATGTGTTTCTGACAACTGTGTCTATCAGACTTAGTTGAGGCCAGAATATGTATGTATTGAATATATATTAATCATCAATCGTGGACTGCCGAGGCTCTCCTCAATCATGTGTTTCGGCTTTTTGGCCATCCTGAGGACATTGTAACTGACCGAGGCCCTCAGTTTACTTCTCGTGTGTAGTGGGAACTTGTGCTCGAATCTCAATTTTAATGTTAGCCTCACCTCGGGATACCATCCTCAGGCCAATGGGCAGGTTGAGAGGTTGAATCAGGATCTAACTCGCTTCCTAGAGTGCATGTACATGTTCATGTTCTCTCTCCACCTTCAATACCACGACTTAGGTGCCCTAGAGCAAGGCATCGAACCCCCAACTGCTCCCCGGGTGCCGCAGCATAAATGGCTGCCCACTGCTCCGGGTGTGTGTTCACAGTGTGTGTGTGTGTGTTCACTGCTCTGTGTGTGCATTTCGGATGGGTTAAATGCAGAGCACAAATTCTGAGTATGGGTCACCATACTTGAATGTCACGTCACTTTCACTTTCACTTTTTTCACTTTCAACATTCCAATCAACCAATCAGTATTGAGATTTAACTTTTCAGCAAATATCTGTTTTTTAAAATGATTGTACCCAGAGGTTGTACTTGCATGAATGGTCATGTGACTTGCATTTTTGGTTGTGTAGTGTGGACGGAGAATGTTTTTGATAAGAAGTGAAAACATAAGTGTAGTGTACCTAGTGTAAACAGGGCTTGAGACTATCAAAAAATGTATTATTTTTTTTTAAATATTCAAAGTGTCTGAAATTCATGGTCTTTTATTTTATATTAAATAGTACTCCATCATGATAGCTGTTGATTCTAAACTTAAAATGATCGGCAATGAGCACTTAACCTAAACATGCCTAATTGACCCCTCTTCCATAATGTCAATTGTTTATAGGCCACATATTAGGCAGCTTTATTATTATTATTTTTATTTATTATGTTTTTTTTATTGTTTATTTTTCAATGTTATTGAAAGTGACACTGGAAGTTAAAAAGCAGAGATATCATTATAAAATCCTTGGGGGAACCACCCTGCCCTAGCACCGCCACTGCCTTGGGCATTGTGGTCAGTGTGTGTGTGTGTGTGTGTGTTTAAAATAAGTCTCTAATGCTCAGCAATGCTGCATTTATTTGACCTAAAATACAGTAAAACAGTAATATTGTCAAACAGTTAGATTTAAAATTACTGTTTTATATTTTAATACATTTTGTAGTGTAATTTATTCCTGTGATGATGATAAAACTGAATGTTCAGCAGCCGTTACTGTAGTGTTACATTATCTTTTCGAAATCATTCCAAAAAGGTTGATTTGGTGCTCAATAAAAATGTCTTACTATAGATAGAAATAGAAAACTATTGAGACTTTTTATTTGGTTTTATTTTATTTTATTCTTTGACTTCACATTCTTGAGTGGAAACCAGAAAATTGTGATTTCATGTACATTGTGAAGAATTGTTCACTCAAAGTTTTTTTTTAGTCTCTGCAATAAAATTGCCGGCTGTTAATTGCTTAAATTTAAATTTGTCTCAAACTTCTCATTTAAATCCTCCTAGAGCCTAACCTAGGCCTTATTTAACCTTTGTTGGGTAAAATACACTAAACTCTTATTCTGTTTTCCCTGTTACATTTTCATGCAATATTTTATAGCCTGTAGTCGAAGTAGTGCTTGAACTGTAATATAGGCATATAGACAAATATATACTAATTATCAATTAAATATCTTACATGTTCCTGTTAATTATCCATATTGTCAATGAAAATTTACAATGCACAATTGTATTTACTTTATAAACAAAATCCATAAAGCTCTGATCACTGCTAGGCAAACAGAAATATGGTAAGTAAGCATTCTACTAAAATAATGCACAGGACAACAGAATGAGAATTAAAATGTGAACTTATAGTGAAATTTGTCTTAAAAACTGATATGTCCAACATCAGGAATAAAATGATAAACTTTTGCTGAGTGGTAAAAAAATCCTGCTTGGTCAGCATTACACACATATATGAGAGCTTTCTAAATCTATGAGCAAGGGAACAGCATTTCCTCCATAAAATAAGAACAAAGAAATGTACGTCTGATCTCCTCTCTGAGCTCCCGCTGTTGACATCATAATGAAAGCTCATTAGGGACTCCTGTGATACATGATCTTGTCCTGCTGTTTGCTGAACTTCGTATTGTGAAATAGGTGTTTAAAATTGAGCTGACATTGACTGTGGATGTGGACATGCTTCATTTTCAGGGAATCATAAAGACCATTTTAAATCATGAATTGGTGTTTGAAAATCCCGTTTGGAGGGTTGTGTTTCTATAATGCTGTTCACAGCTGATGTCAGCATAGCAGGAAGAGCAATTTACTGCCTTGTCAGTGCTTAATAAATTTGGCAAAGGTTACATGTATTTCTCAAATGTAAACATTATAGAGCAGTGTTTCTCAACTGGTTTTGCTTAAGTAGCAATTAGAGAACAGTCTTATTTTATTATTATATACTAAATCGTTTTTATTGATATTTGAATTTGTATATATATATATATATATATATATATATATATATACAAAATGTTTTCTTTTTTTTCAGTTTTCTTTTACATTTTAGAATGTTTGTAATTTTTATTATTTGTTTCAAATCTTACTATTTTAAGGGGAGCCCTTTATTTTACAGTACGTGTCCAAATAAGAATCACGGCTGTACTTCAATTACCATCAGTTACTCTAAGTACCTTGGTCCATGTTTATACACACCAACTTGAGTACTACATAACTTATTCTGTACATTAACCAATAGGTGCATACATTAGTAAGTACATAGGAAGTATGGAAATGGAAAGGACTGTAAAATAAAGTGCACCATTTTAGATAAACATTACACAGGAATTACCAGTTATTTAATCTTTGTTAAACTTTAACATGTAAAGACCATTGGTAAGTCTTATTATTTACCATATACTGACACTACCTGTGATTGACCATTATTAGTTACACTTGTTCGTAACTACTACATATTTACCACGTGCATACCAAGTACAGTATGTGTCTTATTTGTTACCACATAATACAACATTTTTCTGTAGGTCCTACACATTTACCATGTGCTACACATTTACCACTCGTTAAATTATGTTTTAACAACTGTTTATTGAATTTTCTTCTGTGAACAGTAAAATAAAACAAAAAGCAACTGTGCAAATTTAGAACCTCGTATATAACATAACGGGGCCTAAATCCGACCAAAAAGTAGTATACAATTCGACTGGAATACCATCTAAACCTCGGTATTTTGATATTGTGTATGTATTCGTCATATAAGTGCAAGAAGAGGCAAAACTCAATTCGGTGTTCACGAGTGAGACGCAGCTCTCTAAGTGCCTGCTGTGTGCACAGAACACATCACGCGAGTACTGAATTAAGCTCTTTCTCATATTTTTGTTCTTGAATTTTTAAATTGATGAGGTGTATAAACGTTATTTCTATATTATATGTAATATTATATATTATATATATATATATATATATATATTATATATGCATTATATATAATGCATAAATAAATGTTCAGATGTTTTGATGTAAATGTTTAGATATTAGACCATCTTCTTTTTTGCCTTTGCTTCAGCAACACAAAGTACATTTTTGTCATGCCAATAAAGCTATTTGAATTTTAATTTAAAGGGGGGAGGTCACAGGTGGTCATGGGTTCCCTTTCAGTCGGTCACTCTAGACGTCATGCACTACCCCCTGTTTGTGTTGCAGGCGGCGTTCTCCCTTGTATCTGCTTCAGCACGCTACAGTAGCTTTTTTTTTCTCTTAAAACAGAATTTACTGTCCGTCTTTTTAAAGCTATATCACCCGGGCGTTCAGATTTATACTCTGCATCCAGTTAAGCTGCCAATGGAATCTACTCTCTCTACTTCCTGTTGGCCTTCTGCAGCTAATCGTAGCTCCGTGTAGCTGTTTTTATTTTTTTTCTAGAATCTTTATCTTACTATCACTCTCTGTTTTTTAAAGTGATAAAATATAACTTAATTCACACCATATTTCTGATATTATCAATCAATCTTATCAGATCAATTTTGATCGTTCACTTTTATTTTATATCCGTGAGTGCAATACACCTGCAAAGCGTTAGCACTCGTTAGCTTGTCATTAGCGTTTTCATTCGAACCTATCACTGTTTTCTTTTCTCCTCTCCTCTCTCTTGCTCCAGTTTTTCACAAGTTCATCAAACAACCGCAGTAAGAATATTTCATCAAGCACGGTGAGTAATGGCTTCTCCTGCTATTGTTATTTGCACCTCTTGCCACATGTACAGTTTATCTATCTCTGTCGCAGAAGAGGGATTCACTTGTGATAAATGCAGGGAAATAGTTAGGCTGAGAGAGAAGATTTCAGAATTAGAGACACGCATCCAAACTTTAATTGAGGACAGTAAGAATGTTAGGGCTCTAGATACGGCTTTGGATGCGTCTAGCTCAGGGATTCCTGTACATTGTTCGGTTTCGGCAACAGAGCACCTGCAGCAGGGCAACTGGGTGACAGTGAGGCAGCGAAGTCGTGGGTCAAAACACCTCTCTTCTGTTCCGATCAAAACATTAAACAGGTTCTCCCCACTCAGTGATGCACCCACTGAGAAACGTGATGAAAGTGCTCTAGTTATTGGTGATTCTATTGTACGGAACGTGAATATAGAGACACCATCCACCATAGTCAAATGTTTACCGGGAGCCAGAGCGCCTGACATCTTGGCAAATTTAAAAGTGCTGGCTAATGCTAAACGTAAATACAGTAAGATTGTTATTCATGCCGGCGCTAATGATGTTCGACTTCACCAGTCGTAGATCACTAAAAATAACATTAAAGAGGTGTGTGAACTTGCAAGCACGATGTCAGACACTGTAATATGCTCTGGTCCCCTCCCTGCTTACCGTGGTGACGAGATGCATGGCAGATTGTCATCACTCAATGGCTGGATGTCTAAGTGGTGCCCACAGAATAACATAGGTTTCATAGACAATTGGACGAGCTTTTGGGGCAGACCTGACCTGTTGAAAAGAGATGGTCTTCATCCCTCCTGGGGTGGCGCCACTCTTCTCTCTAGAAATATGGCAAATAGTCTTAGTGTTTATACTTGACTTACTGGGGCCCAGGTCAGGAAGCAGACAGACTGGCTAAACCGACCATCTGCTAGCTGCCTCACATCACAGTGGTCAGCTAATTCTCAGCACATATAGACTCTTTCACCTAGATATCACACTATAGAGACTGTGTCTGTTCCCCAAACTAGAAAATACAAAAAACGTCCAAACCAAGTTAAGATTAACAATTTAATTGAGGTTCAACAAATAAAAAACAGATGCAATATGGATAAACAAATGATAAAGCTTGGCTTATTGAATATCAGATCCCTTTCTACGAAAACACTTTTTGTAAATAATATGATCACTGATCATAATATAGATGTTATCTGTTTGACAGAAACCTGGCTAAAACCTGATGTTTACATTATTTTAAATGAGTCCACCACCCAAGATTAATGTTATAAACATGAGCCGCGTCTAAAAGGCAAAGGGGGGAGGTGTTGCTTCAATTTATAACAACGTTTTCAGGATTTTTCAACGGGCAGGCTTCAAGTACAACTCGTTTGAAGTAATGGTGCTTCATATAACATTATCCAGATAAACAAATGTTAATGATAAATCCCCTGTTATGTTTGTATTGGCTACTGTATACAGGCCACCAGGGCACCATACAGACTTTATTAAAGAGTTTGGTGATTTTACATCCGAGTTAGTTCTGGCTGCAGATAAAGTTTTAATAGTTGGTGATTTTAATTTCCATGTTGATAATGAAAAAGATGCATTGGGATCAGCATTTATAGACATTATTTACTCTATTGGGGTTAGACAACACGTTTCAGGGCCTACTCATTGTCGAAATGATACTCTAGATTTAATACTGTCACATGGAATTGATGTTGATAGTGTTGAAATTATGCAGCCAAGTGATGATATCTCAGATCATTATGTAGTTTTGTGCAAACTTCATATAGCCAAAATTGTAAATTCTACTTCTTGTATTGAAGAACCATCACTTCTACCACAAAAGACTGCTTTTTAAGTTATCTTCCTGATGTATCCAAATTCCTTAGCATATCCAAAACCTCAGAACAACTTGATGATGTAACAGAAACTATGGACTCTCTCTTTTCTAGCACTTTAAATACAGTTGCTCCTTTATGCTTAAGGAAGGTTAAGGAAAACAGTTTGACACCATGGTATAATGAGCATACTCGCACCCTAAAGAGAGCAGCCCGAAAAATGGAGCGCAGCTGGAGGAAAACAAAACTAGAGGTATTTCGTATTGCTTGGCGGGAAAGTAACCTATCCTACAGAAAAGCATTAAAAACAGCTGTATCCGGTTAATTTTCTTCTCTTTTAGAAGAAAACAAACATAACCCCAGGTATTTATTCAATACAGTGGCTAAATTAACAAAAAGCCTCAACAAGTGTTGACATTTCCCAACACCACAGCAGTAATGACTTTATGAACTACTTTACTTCTAAAATCGATACTATTAGAGATAAAATTGCAACCATTCAGCCATCAGCTACAGTATCACATCAGACAGTGCACTATAGACCCCCTGAGGAACAGTTCCACTCATTCTCTACTATAGGAGAGGAAGAATTGTATAAACTTGTTAAATCATCTAAACCAACAACATGTATGTTAGACCCTATACCATCTAAGCTCCTAAAACAGGTGCTTCCAGAAGTCATAGTGCATCTTCTGACTATTATTAATTCCTCGTTGTCATTAGGATATGTCCCCAAAACCTTCAAACTGGCTGTTATTAAGCCTCTCATAAAAAAAACACAACTTGACCCCAAAGAACTAGTTAATTATAGACCAATCTCAAATCTCCCTTTTCTGTCCAAGATACTAGAAAAGGTGATATCCTCACAATTATATTCCTTCTAAGAGAAAAATGGTATATGTGAGGATTTCCAGTCAGGATTTAGACCGTATCATAGTACTGAGACTGCTCTCCTTAGAGTTACAAATGATCTGCTCTGATCATGGGTGTATCTCTCTATTAGTTTTATTGGATCTTAGTGCTGCGTTTGACACAATTGACCACAACATTCTTTTTTACATAGACTTGAACACTTTATTGGCATTAATGGAAGTGCATTAGCATGGTTTAAATCATACTTATATGACCGTCATCAGTTCATAGCAGTGAATGAAGATGTATCATATCGATCACAAGTGCAGTATGGAGTACCTCAAGGCTCAGTACTAGGGCCGCTATTCTTCACGCTTTATATGTTACCCTTGGGAGATATCATCAGGAAACATGGTGTTAGCTTTCACTGTTATGCTGATGATACTCAGCTCTATATTTCTTCGCGGCCCGGTGTAACACACCAATTTGAAAAACTAATGGAATGCATAGTCGATATAAAAAACTGGATGACGAGTAATTTCTTACTGCTAAATTCTGAGCGTTTTCTGCAAATATCACATTCAAATATTTGAGCTCACAAAAAAACGAATATTTGAATATTCATTTATTTAAATTAAGTTTAATGAGACAGACGTTATTTTTCAGCAACATTTCAGCAACATGTTTCCGTCATTTTGAACAAGCTTACACACAATAAGCTTGAACATTACACATCGTGTTTTGTAGCTGAAAACCTTTAACAATGCGTGCAAACAAACAAAAGTATAGATTAAAAGCAAAAAAAAAAAAAAAGTGAACAAAGAAAAAACGTAAAGCAGCCTGCAGCAATTAGGCTATTGTACAGAACGTAGCCTACACTTAACTTTGAAACTTTGAAACTGTCAGCAAATCGTTTTTACTTTTTTTTATTGTTTTACATGTTCTGGTTAAGAAACACGGGCATGTAAACGTGATCGGGGGAAAGTCGGCTCCTTAGTCTGTTAATAATAAGGCCGACTGCGGAGAAAACGAGCTCTGACGGCACAGACGTTGGCGGGACTCACAAATAACAAGTGTGCTAAGCAAATATGTTTTGTGGAGCGCTTCGTGTTTTCGTTTCACACCTGAATGGGATCCTCATCTGGTGGAATACATGGCTCCAGCAAGAACTGTTCACACTTGTCTCGGCTGGACTCTCTGTAATCATCGCTGAAGAACTGGCTCAGCCTTTCCGACGAGTGGGCATTGCATCCTCTTCATCCAGCGGCGGTTGCATCCGCACCACTCGCATCAAGGAAAATGCTCTGATAATGTTCAAAGAAGTTTTTTTTTCTTACTTCTCTCAAGTTTTCATCGAGAAACCTGAGATGTTTGTGCCGAGGGACTAGGGCAGATGCGAGAAGAGGAGTTTTCACTGCATTCTCCAAGTTAGCGGTGTTTCGTTGCTTGAGAGATGTCGCAACAACGTTCTTGAATTTGGTCACTTTCTGTGACTCTCCACGGCATATTTGAAGCACTGTAGACCACAGTTCTTATGGGCCGTTCACATATCACATCTTTTGTGCGCTCAAGTTCATTATTTCCAATGTAGGCGCGCGGTATGCGCACTCATAATGGAAGCGACGCAGTCGCGATGGGCACGCGGTGCGACGCGCCCGTTTTTTCCAGGCGCGTCCGCAACGTACCGAGTTAAAAACATCTCAACTTTTCAGAATGCCGCAAGCGCACCGCAGGTCATGTGACAAGAACTAAACATTCAGCTTCATTCTTTCACATAACAATGTTGAAAGCTCATCCAAGATGAAGGAACAGCTGATCATAGCTGTATATGGATTACCATTTAGAAATAAATTTAGTAACAGAGCTACTGAAAGCGATTTTTTTTGTGATGCAAATCCATTTATCCTTTCCTGAAATTTCCACGTCTTCATGGAGAGAGCGCGTCATTGTTGCTTAGCAACGGCAGATGCCTCAGGAGCGCTTCTGCCCGAGCGCTTTGGAAAGAAGGAGAAATCGGGTTCCACGCGCTTTAGGCGCGATATGTGAATGGCCCCTAATTCATTCATTAATTTTTTTTTTTGCTTGCATACATCTTCAAAGATGCCGTGGAGAATCACAGAAAGTGACCAAATCAGGTTTTATTGTGAACCTTTTTTTTTTTTTTTGCGAAATTCGAATATCATTTTTATTTATCGAATAATTAGAGCAGAACGAATATTCGAATGTTTGACTATCCATGCACACCCCTATTAATTATAGGACCTAAAAACTCTGCTTGTAAAAACCTAGAACACTGTCTAAGACTTGATGGTTGCTCTGTCAATTCTTCCTCATCAGTTAGGAACCTAGGTGTGCTATTTGATCGCAATCTTTCCTTAGAAAGCCACGTTTATAGCATTTGTAAAACTGCATTTTTCCATCTCAAAAATATATCTAAATTACAGCCTATGCTCTCAATGTCAAATGCAGAAATGTTAATCCATGCATTTATGACCTCAAGGTTAGATTATTGTAATGCTTTATTGGGTGGTTGTTCTGCACGCTTAGTAAACAAACTACAGCTAGCACAAAATGCAGCAGCAAGAGTTCTTACTAGAACCAGGAAGTATGACCATATTAGCCCGGTCCTGTCAACACTGCACTGGCTCCCTATCAAACATCGTATAGATTTTAAAATATTGCTTATTACTTATAAAGCCCTGAATGGTTTTGCACCTCAGTATTTGAATGAGCTCCTTCTACATTATAATCCTCTACGTCCGCTACGTTCTCAAAACTCAGGCAATTTGATAATACCTAGAATATCAAAATCAACTGCGGGCGTCAGATCCTTTTCCTATTTGGCGCCTAAACTCTGGAATAACCTACCTAACATTGTTCGGGAGGCAGACACACTCTTGCAGTTTAAATCTAGATTAAAGACCCATCTCTTTAACCTGGCTTAGACATAACATACTAATATGCTTTTAATATCCAAATCCGTTAAAGGATTTTTAGGCTGCATTAATTAGGTTAACCAGTACCGGAAACACTTCCCATAACACCCGATGTACTTGCTACATCATTAGAAGAATGACATCTAAGCTAATATTTGTCTTTTTCTCTCTTATTCCGAGGTCACCGTAGCCACCAGATCCAGTCAGTATCCAGATCAGAGGGTCACTGCAGTCACCCGGATCCAGTACGTATCCAGACTAGATGGTGGATCAGCACCTAGAAAGGACCTCTACTGCCCTGAAAGACAGCCGAGACCAGGACAACTAGAGCCCCAGATACAGATCCCCTGTAAAGACCTTGTTTTAGAGGACCACCAGGACAAGACCACAGGAAACAGATGATTCTTCTGCACAGTCTGACTTTGCTGCAGCCTGGAATTGAACTACTGGTTTCATCTGGTCAGTGGAGAACTGGCCCCCCAACTGAGCCTGGTTTCTCCCAAGGTTTTTTTCTCCATTCTGTCACCGATGGAGTTTCGGTTCCTTGCCGCTGTCGCCTCTGGCTTGCTAAGTTGGGGTCACTTCATCTACAGCGATATCGTTGACTTGATTGCAAATAAATGCACAGACACTATTTAACTGAACAGAGATGACATCACTGAATTCAATGATGAACTGCCTTTAACTATCATTTTGCATTATTGACACACTGTTTTCCTAATGAATGTTGTTCAGTTGCTTTGACGCAATGTATTTTGTTTAAAGAGCTATATAAATAAAGGTGACTTGACTTGACTTAATAAATTGCAGGGTTCTCTGAACTCCCAATTCCCCTTTATGGAGCTGATGGTTCTCATCCTCCCAGTCAGTAAACCTAGGTGCAAGGTAGGCTTCTGATTGTTTTTGATGCAATAAATTGTCGAGGCAAAGTGCTGCCAGGGTCACCGATACTGCTTTGGCTGGTTCAAGGCATTTCATGGTACGGAACACCCTGAGACGGTTGGCAAGAATCCTGAATGCATTTTCTACAACTCGTCTTGCATGTGATAATGGAAAACGTCTCGGTTACGTCTGTAACCTCGGTTCCCCGAGAAGGGAACGAGACGATGCGTCGATAACGCCTTGGGAACGAATTCTGCGTGAGTGTGTCTGAAGCATCCATGTCAACTAGTCCAATGGCGAGAGTGAGCGTCAGGAGTGACGTCACGACCAGGAATTGATAAAAACCCCAACCGGAGCAACCGGTGTTAGCTTCAACAATGCCGAAGCAAGTTGATCACAGGAACGAAGGAAGTATGGCAGGGAGACGCATCGTCTCGTTCCCTTCTCGGGGAACCGAGGTTACAAACATAACCGAGACATTCCCCATCGAGGGAGAGACGATGCGTCGATAACGCCTTGGGAACGAGTATACCCAAACCGCCATATTACAAGTGCCTAAGTGTCAGCCAGAAAAAACCAACACCTCAAGAATTAAAAAACCTGAGACCCGGGAGTAGCATCCAGGTCTAGGCTATAAAACCTGATGAATGTGAGCGGCGAGGACCAGCCTGCTGCATCACAGACATCCTGAAGAGAGGCCCCAGATAATAAGGCTCTAGAGGCCGCCATACTCCTAGTAGAATGAGCTCTGACCCCCAAAGGGCACGGTAGGTGAGAAGACTCATAGGAAAGATGGATAGCCTCAACTATCCACTTACTAAGTGTCTGTTTAGTGGCAGGAAGACCTAACTTATCTGATCGGATTTTCGAAAAGAAGTCCGATGAACATAAGTGTCCAATGCTCGAACCGGGCACAAGAGGTTAGACTTTTCCTGGTCCGATGATGCAAATGGGGGAGGACAGAAAGCCTGCAGAACAATAGGTCTCGGAGCAAAGGTCGGTACCTTAGGGACGTATCCCTGCTTAGGGTAGAGAAATGCTTTGACCATCCCAGGTGCAAATTCAAGGCAGGTGGGAGAAACGAGAGAGCCTGAAGGTCTCCGACTCTTTTAAGGGATGAGATAGCAAGAAGAAAAGTAGTCTTAAACGAGAGAAACTTCTCATAGACTGACACTAGGGGTTCAAAGGGAGCCCTAGAAAGGCCTTCTAAAACTATAGCAAGGTCCCAGGCCGGCACTCTAGTACGAGTTGCAGGTCTCAGTCTCAAGGTGCCATGAAGGAAACGAAAGATAAGAGGGTCTCGACCCAGAGATGCACCACCCACTGGGGCGTGGAAAGCCAATATGGCCGCCACGTAAACCTTTAAGGTGGATGGACATAGACCAGAAGTGAAGCGGTCTTGTAAAAACTCAAGAACTGAGCCAACAGAGCAGTGGACGGGGTCACACTGATGTTGGTAACACCAAGAAGAAAAAACATTCCATTTGAGTCTATAAAGTTTTCTCGTAGCTGGAGCTCTGGAGCTAAGAATGGTCTCCACAACCTCAGATGAGAGACCACTCTCTGTGAGTTGCGCCCCCTCAGGGGCCACACCCAAAGCTTCCAAATCTCTGGCCGGGGGTGAAATATAGTGCCCTGGCCTGAGATAGAAGGTCTTTCCTGATCGGGATCTCCAAGGGAGGACCGTCGAGGAGATGAATCAGGTCCGCAAACCAGATTCGACTCGGCCAGTGTGGAGCTACGAGAAGTAGACTTACTCCGTCCTGGCAGACTCTCTCCAGAACTCCTGGGAGCAGAGCAACAGGGGGAAAGGCGTACAGACGTAGCCTCAGCCACGTCTGTACCATAGCGTCCAACCCCAGCGGGGCTGGATGAGTAAGGGAGAACCATAGTGGACAGTGCATCGTGTGCTGAGACGCAAACAGATACACTTCTGCTTGGCCATAAAATTCCCATATGAGCTCCACCACCTCGGGGTGAAGTCTTCATTCCCCTGGCATCAGCCCCTGCCTCGACAGGGTGTCTGCTCCAATATTCTGAGTCCCTGGTATATACACTGCCCTCAGAGAGTGTAATTTCCCCAGGGACCACAGGAGGATCTGGTGCACTAATTTGCAGAGTGGGCGCGAGCGCAGACCCCCCTGACGGTTGATGTAAGAGACCACCAATGTATCGTCTGTGCGGACTAGCACATGACGGTGCCTCAGGTCTGGCAGGAAGTGCCTCAAAGCCTTGAAGACAGCCATCATCTCCAGGCAGTTGATGTGCCAGGAGTGATGATGGCTCTCCCACAGACCCTGAGCTGAGCGGCCTTCAATTACCGCTCCCCAGCCAGTAAGGGAAGCATCTGTCGAGATAGAAACCCGATGACAAAGAGCTCCCAAAACCGGACCCTGGGACAGGAACCAATGTTCTCTCCATATGACCAAGACGTGGAGACACCGCTGTAAAGGTCTCATGCCCAGCAGGCCGAAGGAGATCACATTGAATGCTGCTGCCATGAGACCCAACAATCTTTCGAACTGTTTCACAGTGCGTGACTGGCCTAGCTTTAGCTCTGATGTGGCTGTGAGGATATTGGCTATACGAGCGGGCGAAAGAGTGGCTCACATCGTGACCGAATCCCATACCACCCCAAGAAAAGTGGTCCTCTGTAATGGAGATAGCACACTCTTCTTGATATTGAGCCTATTGAACCCTATTGAACCCAACTTCTGCATATGAGCGAGGACGACATCTAGATGCCGAACCGCCAACTGTTCTGATTCTGCTAAAATCAACCAGTCGTCTAGGTAATTCAGAATACGTATGCCCTGCAGCCTGAGCGGGGCCAGAGCTGCATCTACGCACTTTGTGAATGTGCGGGCTGAGAGAGCTAAACCGAAGGGAAGTAGCCGATACTGGTATTCTTTGCCCCCGAAGGAAACCTTAGGAACTTCCTGTGCTGAGGGAGGATGGAGATATGCAAGTATGCATCTTTTAGGTCTATCGTGACGAACCAGTCCTCGGATCTGATTTGAGTCACGATCTGTTTGAGTGTCAGCATCTTGAATTTTAATTTCTGAACTGTACGATTCAACAGACGAAGATCTAAAATGGGACGCAGCCCTCCATCCTTTTTTGGAACAATGAAATAACGGCTATAAAAACCCGATGCCCTGTCGGGAGTATACATCGGCTCTATAACATGTTTTGCTAAAAAGATTTTACTTCTTGCTCCATAACCAGAGCCTGCTCGGTATGCACTACTGTGAGCAACACCCCATTGTAGCGTGGGGGACGAGAGCAGAACTGGATTCTGTAACCTTCTCTACTATCTGCAGGACCCATTGAGATATTTCCATTGAATATGAGACTTTTCCATTCTGTCAGACATTCTACTAAGGGTACCAGCCTCTCGAAGCTGGCCTCTGGTGTAATTTGAACAGCTAGTTTGGGGACCTGAAGCCGAAGCGCAGGAATCACCCGAGCTAACTGCTCTTGATCCCCCCTCAGAGGGAGCGAGCCTGTCTGGGTGACACAGCGCCAGAGACCCGCTGGAGACCGCTGCGCCCCGAGGCACCAAGGGTGGCGGGGTTGGCAGGACGGCCCTGTGAGAGCACCGAGACCGGACGGGCACCGTATACTGAAGTGTACACCGCACCGTCTCGATTGGGGGTGCCCTCACAGGTCTGACCCATTTGGCGTCAGGACCTTTTCTTTTGAGCCGAAGCTTTCTTAGCGAGAAGAACGGTCCTCAGATCCGGCTTCTGCTTAGATTGCTTTGGCTGTTAGTGCTGGCTCGGTCCCCGTGATTTTTGAGGAGGAGCGCGAGACGCAACACTCTCTTTTTGAAACACACGATATGAGGAGCATGACGGCTGGGGCTGCCTTGCACGCCCAGCAGCCTCAGAAGGATTAGATCGGCGAGGGAAAAACTTTTAAAAGCTTCAGATTGCTTTTTATTTTCTTGAAATCTTTCAACCACTTTATTCACAGCATCACCAAACAGACCTTCATGAGAAATGGGAGCGTCTAAAAGAAAAGATCTAGCTTTATCTTTAATATCTGAAAGATTAAGCCAAAGGTGTCTTTCTGTAGAAACCAAAGCAGCCATAGATCTACCAATAGCACGTGCTGTTTCTTTAGTCGCCCTGTGAGAAATCCGTAGCCCGACGAAGTTAACGAATTTCGTCACTGCTGACTCCCTCACTGTTATCTAACTCCCCCAGCAGCTCAGCCTGATAAGCCTGAAGCAAAGCCATCGAGTGAAGGCAAGCTCCCGCCTGACCTGCTGCTGTGTAAGCTTTACCCACTAAATTTGATGTGATCTTTAAAGGCTTCGTGGGCAAAGTCGGGTTCTTAATAGACGATGCTGAACCAGGGGAAAGATAGCTCGCGAGAGTCTGTTTCGCCCGGGGCATCGATTCATAACCATTTTCTTTCAGCCCTCTTATATCAGAATAAATGTGCACTTGAGGGCTGAAAAGATGTGACGAATATGGCTTATTCCACGATCTAGACAGCTCACTGTGAAGATCAGGAAAAAATGGAAGACCCCATGATGTAGGAGATGTTTTCACAAAGAGTGACAAGTGGGAGCGGAGCATGCTAAGCGAAAGCTTCTCACAATGCGGGCAATCAGTCTCCTTGAAGGCTGATACCGCATGCTCCACTCCCAAACAAACTACAGAAAGCTTGTGTGTATCTCCAACCGTTAAATAACGCGGGCAGGGAGAAGCACACTGTTTGAATAGTTGCTTCGCCATGTATATAAACTTTTGAACAAGACAACAGTAAATATGACAGACAGGTTTGACACAGATCGCTTGCTGAAGCACAGAAAGCTAACACCGGTTGCTCTGGTTGGGGTTTTTATCAATTCCTGGTCGTGACGTCACTCCTGACGCTCACTCTCGCCATTGGACTAGTTGACATGGATGCTTGAGACGCACTCACGCAGAATGCATTCCCAAGGCGTTATCGACGCATCGTCTCTCCCTCGATGGGGAATCTTGATTTGTAATTGTAGTACATGCTACCACTGTTGGCTGGGGACTGTATGAATATGTACATTCCATCAATTGGTCCAATGCTATGTGGAAATTGCCACTTCAATTCAAATTCATGAGCTGTTTTTTCTCCATTCTTCCTCATAAACTGGTATCTGAAAACATTAGAGCATCTTTTTATTTGAGATACCATTTAGAAATCACATAAGCAAGCTGGCTTTGGCCAAGCTAGGATGACAAAAATGTAACCTAAAATGTAATGATGATAGAATTCCCATATTCTTCAATTCCGTTTATTGATGGCATAAGTTCCTTGTTCACAATCGTGTCACAATAAACACACTTAAGGTTTTGTATTGTACATTTTAATAAGTGACTGTTTTATCATAACATTTTAATCATAACAGTTGATAAAGAATTTGTCTTCATACTCAAAAACTCAACGTTTTTTTTAAGCTGTTAACAGAAAGTAGGACATCACATTTTATTCACCAGCATGGAGAGTGTCAGTGGACTGAATTGAAGGGGAAAAATCTATTCTCCATTATTTTGCCCCTTTACACATTCTTTCAAGGAAGAATTCATTACTGTGAAATTGTTATACAACTATCTTTTGTGCTCAGCTGTAAGGGCCTCTGCTTGTTA
Source organism: Carassius carassius (assembly GCF_963082965.1). Lineage (NCBI taxonomy): Eukaryota > Metazoa > Chordata > Actinopteri > Cypriniformes > Cyprinidae > Carassius > Carassius carassius. The sequence continues at coordinate 24,896,683 of NC_081787.1, read as the reverse complement.
GTGTAAAATTATCCATGCAGCACATATTGAGTGAAAATATTCCTTTTAAAAAATAATCTATATACAAGTGCAATTCACTCAAGAGCGCAATAGTGTCAATAAAAGGGTTTTGGGTTTCACAAAAACACAATTATTCTACCAAATGGCTTTATCCAAACTTAAACCACAGCAACAGTGAAAGCAGAGCAAAGCTAAAACATTGTTACATTCTGCTAGGAGATATAGTTCCTGTCATGTAAACATTTATGCATTTAACATGATTGGACAGGAACTATCAGCTTAATAAAATGTGTTATAGTGGTTCTAGTCTCAATGAAACAAGTCATTCCCTGTTCTGTTTGACTTGGGGGAAGAAATACAGTAGCCTATCCATCATGATTTTGTTTGGCATGTCTACAGCTATGCTCATCCAGTCACTTCCAGTTTACCATGCAACCACAGGGTTGCGGATATCCTTGAGCACAGAATTGCTGCATGGCACACACCTCCAATACATCTGAGATAGCCTTGTTTAGGCTCGGGTTAGGAGAACAGGTTAGCCGCTGGCCACTGGTTTGGCAACAGTATTGTCTAGTCAGCTCCTGCCAGAGGAGATCTAGATCCCAGTCTGTGGCCTCTGAATTATCAGCAAGCCAGTGCAGCAAGTTACGTGCACTCATTATTGAATTCAAACATCCTTTCCTGCTGGTGCAGAGATCATTGTGTCATGTGAATTGCTGTGGTGTGGGGCGAGTCTCCATGCAGGGCATCAGTCGGTGGAAAAAGCAGAAACAGTGGGAATTCCAGAAGCCTAAGGTGGTGTCACAACCAGACATAATTTAAATTGAGATTTTCTGGTTGAAGCATCATCTTCAGGCTTGGGCAATAAGGGCAATGCATTGTTAGCATGACAGAGTTAATGTTAGGAAGTCATTTCACCTACAAGTCACCCTGTAGCACATTTGTTCGCCTTCTGATAGTGAAGGGAGAGCTAACAGATTGATGCCAGTTGGGTTTCTTTTCACTGCCACTGCCTATGTGGGTTTGTGCCGGTTAGCCCACAGGAGACGCTCAGCCATCAGATGAGTTATAGGGAATCTGGGTTGTTAAATGTTATACCTTTAGTTCTTCCTGCCTGCCATTTTGAAAGATGTTAGCTGGAGTTTTTTTTATTTTTCTTTTTATTTCATTTCATTCCAAACCTAAATGTCTTAATGTTTTAGTGCTAAGTCTTACAAGAAAAAGTGATTCATGAAACTGATGTGGTAAGAGACTAGAACAAATAGCAGGATATCACTGATTTAATGAGCTTTAGAAAATATTTTTTTACTCTAGTCTACTTAAAAGATGCTTTGAATGATCTTAGCAGTTTGTCAGCTTCCCCAAACCACATACACTCGGCAAAAAAACCTCCTCCAAAGTTTCTACTAGCAATTTTGAATGCACAAAATTATTCAGATAGAAAGTGCTTCTAATTTACTTTTTTTTTTTTTTTTTTTTTTTTTTTTTAAATGTGTGGTCTTCCAAAAACAATTGATTACAGCAGTGGTTTTCAACATTTTTGACTCCTACACAATATTTGATGGCCTCCCATGCTAGTCATTTTTTTTCTGTTGTAATTGCTGTATGACAAAGCTGAATGTTATATATATATATATATATATATATATATATATAAAATGCGAGTATTGAAATATTAAATATTCCTGCATATGGCCCCTTTGGAAGTCTGCTGAAGCTTCCTAGGGACCACTAGTTTAAAGCACCTTTATACTGACGAGGACAAATTGAATAAGATTTTATGCATGCATTTTTTATGAACCTTTGCAATCAAAGTGCATTTAGTAGCTCATACGAGAAAAACTCATCAGCAGGTATCAGGCACTTCTTAAAGGTATTGACCCAACAAACCCAGCCTAATGAATTCACCGCTGTTGGAAATGAAGCCCCTACAGAGTCTTTATAGCTTGCCTTAGAGATCCCAGCAGGAGTACTGAGTACTGTGTTTTTGTAAGCATGTTTGCTTCAGTGCAGCCTTATACACGTCAGGTAACATCATCTTCACTTGCCTGCCCCCAACCGGTGGTGTATTTGCAATGTCAGGAAGCAAATTAGAATAGCAAATTTAGGGGAGAAGGGTCTGGCTGCAGACTTGCACTTGCACTCTCAGACTTGCATTTTCAGACTTGCACTCTCAGACACTTGTGCTTCCGCTAGCGATCACTTGCAGTCTTTATTTTTTTTTATGTTGTTCTATTTATTGATAACTTTTTATTTGAATATCTCAACATTTTACAACAGTAGTCAGGTGGTGAAGACAAGAAAAAAGAAACTAAATTACAATGTCACTTGCAATTGCCACTTGCATTCTTGGCTACCTGTGACGTCACTTGCAATCAACACAAATCGTGCGTGTTGCCAATGGAGACAAGACGCTGTGGTGGTGATTAAACGATTAAAACTAAATTAGTAGGCCTACTACAATAATTTACAGGGTCCTGCAAGAAAAAGACAAGACCGGCAAATCCATGGCCACAGAACAGCAGATTACAAACGCAATGCACAAAGTTTTTCCTTAAGCGTTTTCCTCCTGTAGAAAAAACAAACACTTAATATGGCATAATGTATTAAGATACATTAAGTTCAATTAAAAGACCAAATTCAATATATAGTAATTATTTAATGTACTACAACGCAAGCAGTTGGCTATGAACATAATGTGCAAACTTTGTCCTCCCATACAGCAAAACGCTTAATGTGGCCTAATAACAGACTAAGATGATAAAGACAATTCAGTAGGCCTAGCCTTTATGTCTTGTTGTTGACTCAACGTATATACAGACCAGCAAATATGAACGTGCATTATGAAATGCATTAAGTGATTTTAAAAGGATCAACTCCGTGCAGGCAAGCAGATGAGTACAGAACACAGTGCGTTAAATTGTACATTAAATGTTTTCCTCCTATATAAAATCATTATAAATAAAACACATAATGTAGCTTAATGGACAAAGACAGTGAAATAAACGAGTTGTAGACAGTTTATTCTATATGGAAAAATGCTGAACGCAAAGTTTTGCGTGTTGCGTTTATTCTGGGATCACCTGCTTGCCTGTACATATTAGTTATGTATTGTAATAATGTAGAGAAGTTTCGCCTTTATCATCTTAGTCCATTATGCCACATTTTGCGGTATGTGATGAAAATACTACATGCATATTCATTAAAATAATGTACTGTATATTTAATTTGATATTTTAATAGCATCTTAATACATTAAGCCATGTTAAGTGTTTATGTTTTTCTACGGAAGGAAAACGCTTAGCGAGAGACTTTGCGCAAGCGTTCATATTCTGGTGTTCTGGCCACTGATTTGCCGGTCTTGTCTTTTTCTTGAAGGACCCTGTACGTTATAGTACTAAATTAGGTTTCATCGCTTAATCACCACCACAGCGTCTTGTCTCCATTGGCAACACACATGATTTGTGTCGATTGCAAGTGTCGCAGGTAGCAGAGAGTGCAAGTAGCCATTGCAAGTGACATTGTAATTTAGTTTATTTTTTCTTGTCTTCGCCACCTGGCTACTGTTATAAAATGTTGGGAAATTCAAACAAAAAGTAATAAAAAAATCAACTAAATAAAAAATAAAGACTGCAAGTGATGTCACTAGTGGAAGTGCAAGGGTCTGAGCATGCAAGTCTGAGAATGCAAGTCTGAGAGTGCAAGTGCAAGTCTGCAGCCAGACCCTCTGCCTACCAGCCTTTCTATCAGCGAGCTTGTTCTTAGTCTCGGGCAAGTGTCTAACTTCTTTGACTTTTCCTCTCACCTCCCATTACCCTGACAGCTGCCTGTGAACTGATAGACTGTTGTTATAGACATGTCTTTAGACAGAAACTAAACCCTAAGGATACCAACACGGTAAATTAAAAGTGAAGATGGTTAGGAACTACACACATGGAATCAATACTAATATTATTTTTGCTGGCGATCACTCAAACTCAAATTTGTGCTTTTACTTTGTCAGCTGAATTTTTTCTTATATTAAAATGAATTGATTATTACAGTGAATTTGACTTCAGCTGGGCCCCAGAGATCCATGGCTAAATGACAGTATAATTAAGGAGATGTAAAAGGTTTAATTAAGACATAACAATGTAATTTAGTTTAAAATTAACCACACTTGACTGAATAGAAATAATTTTAACAGAGGAAAATACTTTCAACTTAGTTTGAGTTTCTTTAAGGTAGATCTTAGGACCTTAGAGTTGAAGAAAAACATTTAGCATTTATTGCTAGAACTGTACATTAAATTTCAGCTTTAGTTCTAGTTTGCATAATTTATTTTGTCTTTTAATGTCCAATTGTATCGTGTCAACATGGAAAAACTATGTTTTTTTTTTTTTAGAAAATTATAAGGCTGGGCAAGTTAACATGTTATTATTGCATTAACGCATTAGTAAATTAAGCCAACATTTATTTTATCACACATTATTACACGGCTCTGTCGAATACTTCTGATTCTGATTTGCGACATTCCGAGGTATGTTATCCCTCAATAACAACCGGTAAAAGCTGTTAACCCAGGCTCATCCGGGCAACTGAAGTCAGCACTATACTGCCCGGTTTTATTCTTTTTTCTTGGGGGAAGCTTTGGGTTTGTTTAGCTAATAAAATATTAAAACTTGGTTAAAAATTGTTTACAATTATTTAATTATGTAATGCTGGTATCGCAGAATCGCTCTCTCGTTTCATACAAATGCAGCTGCTGCCTTTTTGTTATGATTGTTTGGTATGCTGTAATTGATTATAAGATAATTAAAAAAACTCAACTTAAATCTTTTATCGCCATTATTATTTGTGGTTAACTGTTGTGTAACTGCACCGTATCCTTTAAATTTCTGTCTAGTTTAAACTTGCCGCATGCTCGTACCAGCTGTGTTTTTCTGTTCAAATATTTGAACTCAGATCAATATTTTGTGTCTAATTATTTACTTCTGTGGCAATTAGTTGTGATAACTGTGATAATTTATATCCAGCTGGTTGTTATTGCTGAATAACCCCCTTCAGGGTGATAGAGGATTTTGATCATTCTGCAATAACAACCGGCTGGATGTACATTATTCCTTAATTAACTCAGTTTTTATTATTATTATAATATTTATAATAATATTGTAATAATTATAATTATACGATTTTAACAATACAGATTGTAACAAATCAACTGAGCAGCATTCAATAGTAAAATAGTGTGTCAATAATGAATAAGGCAGTTTATCAATGAATTTAATGATGTCATCATCCAGCTCAGATCAGTTTAAATAGTAACTGTGCAATCAAGTCGAAAAACATCGCTGGAAATTAAGTGTCCCCAACTAAGTAAATTATTAGCAGTCATTTTATAACAAATTGTCCAAATGTTCAATTCAACAGCTTAATTTTAGGACCATAACATGGTATTACAAATATATATATTTAGGTGCATTGATCACTTAGCAAGCAGAGCTATTTTTGTGACCTCGCCAATATAGTTTTTGAGAGATTTTCAAAGCAAACAACAACAAAAAAGTTTTCAACAGAATTATACATCCTTTTTAACTTCTGGTTCAGTGCACTCGGGTGCTCAAATCACGCCAAATCAAAATGCAGAATCATCCAGCATCTGACCATTGTGAGATTTACTGTACAAATAAGAAAAAAAAAAACACTTAATCTGTGGTATCATCTTTTGCTCGAACTTTACCAACAGGTTACAAGCTTTTAATCCTCTTTTAGGAACCGTAAGTGAGAATGGCACAAATTTCCTTTTTCCTTTAGCATCTGCAGAGACACTGCAAAGTTCTCCCCTGAACAGCTAACCCTGGAAATGGTTTTACCCTTTCGGGGAGATTGACTTACACACCTTAGCATGACCATTTTCTCAGAGAAAGGTTTCACTGTTCTTTGTTACAGTACAAATCTTACTGGGCATGTCAGTGCATGATAAACAGTTTTGTAGAATCTTTCGGCTTCATTCCATTTTTATAAACCACGACTACATTCATGATATTCAGTTTTGTGCATTATATCATATCAAAAGTGTAATTATATTATTTAATTACTTCAACAGTGTTTAATTGTTTGACACTGTTTCTCTACAAAGACAAATGTACTTAGTTTCACACTTACCCTTTTCCACCAACTTCTAATTCGTGAATGTTTTTCATTATTAGTATTATTATTATTATTATTATTATTATATAAGCCTGTCAGGATCATGCATTAAAGGATACAAAGGAAGAAAAAGAAAATGTGACATGACAGCAAGCCAATTCAATTCAAAATTGTGGATTATAATAAATGCAGCCATTTTCTAAGAATGAACGCCCACCGATAACACCATTAAATGCACTGTATGTGTTATCAGTTTAAAAACTCACAACACCAGTGCCTGATTTAACTGTATTGGAGGTAGTTTGAAAATAAGATGCAGGCTTTTGTAAAAATACAAAAAAACATTTGTATTATTTTCAGTTTGCATATTGAAATCATGTGGGTTATGTTTTATGAGCATTCAAATCATGCCAGACAGTTGTTTGGGTAGTTTTCATGCATAATGTCAGGTTGTCTGAAATGAATCAAACAACAATGAAAAGGAATCAAACAATATCTGGTTGAAAAAAAAAAAAAATGCAATATTTGTACATGATTATTTACTCTCACTACTATTTATTAGGTGACATTTTAAATGCTTTAACTGATTCTGACAGCACAAACCATGCCAATCTAGCCCACATGCCTAATTTCAAAAGCCGGTAGATCAGATCAGTGCTGTTCAATGCTTTGTCAAACACCTACATGAGTAAGATACAGCTTCCTCATCGGATTTAACACCTGTTTTTGGATATGTGAAGGAAGCCACAACCTTTCAATCATTTTTTAACACTCGTCAAACATTTAAAGGGGTGTTTCATTGTTTTTGTATTTTTTTCTAGTCTTGATTATGTTTATGGGGTGCAGTCTAACATGTTAATGCTTTGTTGTAGTTTCTTTTTAAACACATTATTTTTCCAATTTTTTACTCTGATTGGTTAGCTAGTCCAGTTTGTTGTGATTGGCTAAACCGTCTCTAACATTGGCCTAAACGTCCCGCCCTTCACCTCAGCGCATGTGCACCGGTTGTGTTTTACACAACAGCGTCGTTAATATCACTTATCAGTTTGAGCCCGATTGAGAAGCAGAGGACATTATTGAAGATGTTCATGCAGAACCTTTGCAAGCATGGCTTTTAATAGTAGACCTATGTTTTTTTGTTGTCTCATACTTTTAGATACCCTGTTATTTGAAAATGTTAGCTTTAATGTTAGCTTTTATGTTAGCTTTTAATATACGGTTTTATCCTGATTAAATCTTTAATACAGTATGGCAACTGCAGGCACGTCCATGTTTAATGCTTCTCATAGCTATGTGAAAATAAGTGTATAATTGTAACCGTTCATTACTGGAGATGAGCTGAATGAGAAAGAGAGAGAGAGAGAGAGAGAGATGCAGAGCATGTGCAGAGCAAGGGGGCATGTGGAAAAGTATTAAGAACCGCTGCTTTAGAACTTTGATTTTGTAACTTGTGAATCCAAATCATTAGAAGACAGCATGGCCTTGTCCCCTTTGATGCCTTTTGCTGAGGTCAGGGTTTATTGGTATCAAGAAGCCAGGAAGTAACTCGTTGTAGTCCCTTCCAACTGTATTGTAGGAATTAAACTGCCAGAATTTTAAAAGACACTTTCAGCTTCGTAACCTTTCAGTTTATGCTCAAACAGAAACAGTACACACTAACTAACAATAAAAAAGTGAAATCGCAATGAACCACCTCTTTAAAACACTACTAAGGTTCCCATTATGGATCAGGAAGTGGCAGTGAATATGTTTTGTAATAAGTTCTCCTAGTACTTTTTGAGTGAACTTCATTACTATAAAAACAACAGCTTTCACAGCAAAACCTTCCCCATCATTTTTGTTATTCAAAATTGATTAAACACTTAGATGGTAACAATTTTTATTTTAAGAACCAATTCTCACTATTAACTAGTTGCTTATTAATATGCATATTACTAGCATATTGGCTGTTTATTGGTACTTATAAAGCACATATTAATGCCTTTTTCTGTATGACAATTGTAGATCCCTTAATCCTACCCCATACCTAAACTTAACAACTATTTTACTAACTAAACTGTAAGCAGCAAATTAGGAGTTTATTGAGACAAAAGTTGTAGTTAATAGTTAGATAACAGTGATTGGCCCCTAAACTAAAGTGTGACCAAAACAGGTTTTGAATTCTAGTTTTTAAAGAAATCAAAGTACTGACCATCATTTAAGGATGTTGTTGAAATGATGAAAACACATCATAGCTCTAAAACGTTGTACAAAACAGATTTAAAAATCAATCAGAGGACATAAAAAGCAGTGTTATATACATATCAGCTTAATGAGACTGCAGCTGCTTTATGTCATCATCTCCAGCTTCAGAAGTAAAAGTGGCAATGTGTAAATGTGGCAGCTGATGAGAGATGTCAATTATGTTAACTTTTAGATAACAGATCTCAAAATGGTCGCTGGATCATGCAACAATCAAACTGAACCCACGTAATAGCTGATAAAAACATTGCATTAACTATTGTTTATAGTATGTTGGCTTGGATAAAGAAGACAGGAGTTTTGTAAATTGATCACATGTGCTCAGATAGTCTTTCCCTCTCCTTTTTAATAAGAGGGGTATCTTTACAGTAATACCCAGATGGAGCTACTAAAGGGATAAAAGTCTGTGGTCAGTGGAGCAGATGCTGTGTTAATTAGCAATCTGAAATACTGAGTACTTGTACGTTAGAGCTCAGGTTAACCATTGCCTCAGTTAACAGCTGTGGAGAAATACATTTATGACATGTTTACCAACACTGCCTCTAATTGAGATGTAGAAAACATGTACTGATAAAAAAGTTTATTATATGTTTTTTTGACATGAATGTGTGATTTAAGTATGAAAACCACCTTGAGTAATGATTATAGAAAAAAAAATAACAATATAAAAAAATAAAAAATCTCTTTTTTTGGTTTTGAGTGTTGCCTAATTCTGGTGACACGAGTAACTGTGGAAATGGACTGTACAGACGTGAACAACGAAAACTTTCCTTGCACTATTAAAATGGCATTGTATTTTATGTCAAAAACATGCATTTTTGATCAGATTTTGAAAACTCACGAGTATTCATTAAAAATGAAATTATGAATTGTTGAATATAATTTTTAATATAAAGAAATGTAATAAGGAGACACATCTAAGATTTTAAATGTCTCTTATGCTATTAATTCATTTAAGCACTCATCCATTAATTTATTAAATTTATAAATTTACAAATGTGCTGTGGCATCACATAAATCAATTATATTTTAAAACATATTCAAGTACAAAATAGTTAATTTTTGTTGTAATAATACTTCACAATATTTATTTTATTTTTTTTACTGAATTTTGTTCAGTTATTATTAAACTAATATTATTATTCACATTTATTATTATTATTAATTTATTTTTTTTACTAAACAAGGAGGCAAAAAAGTTGTAGAAGTGGAAATGTTTACTCGATTAATTCTCAGTACAATATCCGTTTAAAATGTATGTCTAATGTCCATATAATAATGGAACTTTTTAATTAATTTGTTCCTAACAATTAAAATGCTGATTGCACAGGAAGCTATGACAATTCCTGAGGCTTTTTAACAAACGTCATGCTCAATAAACTGATAAGCATCTTGAAACCGAGTTGGTGAAAAAAAATAAAAAATAAAAAGAGACAAAAGCTGCCAACTGCCAATTAGAACGTTCAGTGGGAACCCATTAACTGAATGACTCTTCCTGACATCCAAAAAAAAAACAACAACAACTCTTAGATGAAAGAGGCGAAATCTTTCCCACAACTCACTCATAACAACAGCACACACACACCAAGGTGACCTCAGGCTTCAATCTGCCCGTGGAATCATCGATAAACACTTCATCATTCCAGAAAATGGAGTCGGAAAAGAGTGGAATGGGCCAAAAAAGCATTGTTTGTTTAAATAATAGAGTGAGAGCCACAGTCTTGTCAATTCACATTGTCATGCTGTCGAGCCAAAATCCACCCCTAACTGACAGCCCCTGACATTAGGCCAGTTGAGATCAATCGTCTGCTGTGAGGGACAAAAGAAGTGTAACCTTACACTGCAGTAATTGCAGTAATTGCAGTCATTAGCCACATAGCTTCAGTGCTAAGATGGTGGCAACCTCTACGGTACACGCCTGCCGTTTTTTGGAGCCATAATGAAGATGGAAAACCATAGGGATCATAGCTTTCTGTTGCACGATGTGTGAGGGATTTATGATTCCATGGCCTGTATTTTAAAATGAGGAAATATCATATGGGGAAATATCATAATTGATAATGGACAGCATCTAACTACACTTAAGCATATACGGTCTATGTATCCTAGTTCTGGATTGATTTACCACAATCAAATAAACAGAAATACAGACAGGGATGGTGCAAAAACTTGTAAAACCATTGTAAAACAATCCACTGCTCTGTGGCTAAAAACGTAAAACGTGTAGTCTGCAAGATGCTTAGCTGCAGACTATGAAGACTATGCACGATAAAAAAATAAGAATAAATGTGGCAACTGTTTGTACTGGTCATTTATGTGCATGTGAGAAAAACTGTAGAACAGGGGTAACAAACTCAATTCCTGGAGGGCCAGAGCCCTGCAGAATTTTGTTCCAATGCTGCTTCAACACACATACTGTACCATGTAGTTTTCAAATAAGCCTGACAGACTTGATAAGTTCGTCAAGGTGTATTTAATTAGGGTTGAATCTACATTCTGCAGGACTCCGACCCTCCTGGAATTGAGTTTGACACCCCTGCTGTAGAGTATCCCTCCATCACTGTGATTCAGACACCTGAATCAAGTATTTAAACTGCTGAAATGTGATCAATTGTATGCCAGCCTGTAATGCTCTTCTCCATTATTTCAGCATCATTAGACGAATAACTGTTACCACTATCAATAAAACATAACACTTTAAAGTAACACTTTACAATAAGGTTCAATTTCTTAACATTAGGTAATTTAGTTAATTGGTTAATTAATAACATGGATTAAAATAATAAACTAATAAATAATCTTAATATCAATTTTAACATTTACTATTTATCCTACGTACAGTTGGTGATTCAGTGGAGCCAGCAGGACCAAATAGACGGTGTAATGAGCCATTTTTTACAGAGCAAGTGTTTTGTAATTTTAACCACTGATCTGTTGCCTATTGCATATTTGAAAATAAAACAAGTCAAATTGAAAATGTTTAACTTTTTTATGGGATTGAGATGATGTTGAACGTATGAAGCCACTGAATTACTGATTTCAATCTGATCCATAACTAGAAAGTTAGTAATCAAAAATTAATAGTTTTAAACTTTGTTATTTAAGGTTAGTGGATGCTTGAGGGACTTCCAAGGCTTCAGCAGAACCACCTTAAGTACTGAATATTAATACATTTTCAGATTCAATACATGTATAAAACTTGCTTGTCAAGGCTGATTATGTTTTTAATTAACCCTTAAACACACCTTATGAATCATGACAAAATCGCTTTCTTGAAAAGTTTGTCCAACTGTTGCATTAACTCTCTAAAAATGTGGTAATGAATTTTGAATTATTTCTCAAAGGCATTATCATGACAAAATTATCCCTAACACTCTGGGGATGTTGCCCTTAATGGATTCCCCCAGCAAACTTTTGCAGTGTATCTTAATGTCACTGTGATATTACCGATATTACCCATGTCATTAAATGGCATACAATTATGCAAATGTATGAATGGCTTCATATATACCATCAGAAACATAGAGACTGGTTAGCCTGCTTATTCAGATTTTCAGAACGGAAACTTGGGCATCTTCATCTTACATCACAGATCCCACGCATGGGCAAACGAGGCCCTTTATGAGATGGTTCTGTCAAAGACTGCAACTGGAGCTGATACAAATGTCTGTAAAAAAAAAAGGAAAGGGGAAAATACTGGAGCATAGCAATTCATATCACACCCACTTTAAAACTGCAATCTGTGTCCGGGCAGGCCAGGGGGACACTGGAAATGCTGAGAAATCCGGTAGAAAAAATATTTTCTCTAGGTTTGAAAGCGCTGCACATGTCAATATGATTTACTTTGTTCTCACTGAGGAATCAATTATGCAAAGCTCAGAAATCACTGTGTTTGTGCAAATCAGACGACTAATCCAAAATCAGCTTATAGAAACAATAGACTTGTCATGATTAGATTCAGTTATGCCAGTTTCAACTTGATGAAAACACTTTATTTCGCAGCCTGTTTATTACTAGAATGCATCATAAAAATATCCTCAATGCTTTATAATCCACTTTATAATCAGTGGTAAGATCTTATAAATAATTATAAGTACAGTTGTAATAGACAGTGTAGTCTCCAGGCTCAGTTTGTTAAACAGTGGTTCAGAGAGCATCAGGAATCATTTTCTTGCATACTGCTTATTAAGTTTAGTTAAAATCTGTGGAATATTTGTGGAATACTTGATGCTTTGTGGAATACTTGGTACTAAATGGTCAGTTGTGATATTCAGAGGTATGTTATCCCTGGATAACAACCTGTAAAAGCTAATAACATCCGTTTCATCCGGGTAACAGCAGTCGGCGCTGTACTCTTATTCTTGGTAGAAGCTTTGTGTTTGTTTAGCTAATACAATATTAAAACTTGATTCGAAATGGTGTACAATTGTTTAATTATGTCATCCTGGTATTGCGGACTCGCTCTCGTTTCATACAAACGCAGCTGCTGCCATTTTGCTACGATTGTTTTGTACGCTGTAATGGATTATAAGAGAACTAACAAAGTGGTAAAGTTTTTAAAAAAATTTGGGTCCCACTTTATGTTGTCCTTAATACCTGTGTACTTACATAGTAGCTAAATGTGTATGTAATATGTAACCACAGTGTAAATACACATTGATACATAGTATCAACAGCTATATTTATGTAACTACACACATGTAACAACCCTCTGGATGGTTGTGTAACAAGATTTTGGTAACAACACTTTTTTTTTTTTTTTTTTTACTTCACTAAGTACTCATGTAACATGAACTTAATTTTGTATTATATAACTTAATTTCATAATTTTGTACCAACAATATGTATTATAGTAATTGGAACCATTTGATCCAGGGGGTGGAGATGGGTAGGTTTAGGGATATGTAAAGTGGGAGGAGTTGGATATCAAGCTGGAGTTGTTGCACTACTGTAATGCCAGTATACTTACATGGTTACTCCTCAGGAACTGTCCATTTAATATTAAGTCTAACATTTTGGACACCGACCCCAATTTACTGGCCGCTGCTGTTTAACCTCAGAGTAATTAAAGGATAAAATCGAATATAAAGTGTAACATTTCCTTTACCAAAAAGTGCTGTTAGTCCTGTCACTCATTTGTACTTTCATTACCAAAAAGTTTTGGTAAC